>NC_064415.1:21219615-21531923 GCF_023375975.1 Astyanax mexicanus | reverse complement strand
CTCCGCAAGTTAAAGTAGTTCCATTGCTGCTCTGTTTGTAGCTGTGCTGTTTGGCAGGCAAGCACTGCATTGTTGCTAGGTTACCTGTATGTGGTGGAGTAATACTAGGAGAGCTTTGGTTACAGTGCATTACCGGCTGATAACGGCACTCATAAAATGTCTCTCAGCCAATCACATTGCAGGGTCGGAACTAAATGTGGTATTACACGATGTAAAGTACATTTTTTTTTTTTTCATATCTTCAGACTGGAATCATAATGCCTTACATTTTGTGTACGTACAAACAGATATGAGAAGGCATTTTGTTGGAATCATGATTTTCTAAAGTTTCTAAAGTTTAACATGCTTGTATGTTATATACAGTACCAATCAACAATTTGGAAATACCTTTCATTTATTTATTTATTTCTACATTGTAGATTAATGTTGAATGAATTAAAACCTTTAAGAGGCTCTACATTATGAAAACACTGAGATTAAAATGCCAAGAGTGTGCAGATCTGTCCTCAAAGCTAAATATGGATATTTAGAATGATCTAAAGTACAAAACATATTCTATTGTCTTCAATATTACATTTACAATGTAACAAAAAATACTACAAAAAAAGGAAAGAAAAAAAAAGAAAGAAAACATGTTTAATGAAAAGAGGTGTGTCCAAGCTTTTGACTGGTTCCGTATGTCGCTTTATATATTTATGAGGTTTTTCTACAAGCTTATGACAATCAATATAAAGTGTTACGTCTGCCATTTATTATGCATTATTACTACACGATTCAGTGAAGTGAAGTGTTACTGAAATTTGTCCTACAGAGCCACCCTTTTGAAGATACATGTTTTTCACTAGACAGTGGGGATATACAGGATGATGACACTAAAAATCTGTTGTCTGAAAATCCAAGAAGTTCCAGGTGTTAGAATAAGGTGACCCCTGACCACTAGGGGCAGCGACGGCATCCATGTCTCAGTCAGAAAACCCAGTGAGGCACAGGTTTCCACAGGTTCACTGAACACCTCCTTCCAGTGCTGCATAGTGTCAAACTGGCCTTTCACACACACATGTACACACACACACACACACACATACACACACACACACACACACACACGCACATACACATACATGAAAGGAAGATTCAGATTCATTTGAAGATATGAAACTATGCAAAGAACCTTGAGTCTTCCTTTGATCTCCTTCAGTGGAGATGAGTATGTCTCTCTGGTGATCTAAATGGGACGTTTTTAAGAGAAATAATTTGTTTTTGAAAGCCACCGGCTGCGATGGCAGCTGTGTGTGTATGTGTGTGCTTGTGTGTGTGCTTGTGTGAGTAAGGTGTGTGTGTGTGTGTGTGTGTGTGTGTGTGTGTGTGTGTGTGTGTGTATGTGTGTTGGTTTGGAGTTTCGTTGCAATCAACAAGGTTTTTCATGCATGAAGATGCAAAACAGGAACACCTCTCGAATCCTTTATGATCAAAGCCAGTGGCCGCTAATGGTCTCTGTGTGTATTTATGTAGTCTGTGTGTGTGTGTTTATGTAGTGTGTGTGTGTGTGTGTGTGGTGTATGAGTCTGTAGACCTAGCTAACTCTGTCTATTTATATTACCATGGCAAAATATGCATGGCTGGTTAGAAAGGACAAACAACTCCAACAGCTTTAGCCGTACACATATCTGAATAGTTTGTAGATTAATTGCAACCTAAAACTTTCTTTTTAGAGTAATTATAAATGAAAATAAATCATGCATTATAAATCAGTATGCTCGTCTGGCTGTCCTGTCCTTTGAAAAAAAAACTGATGATGGACCATTCTGCCATACTGAAGCTCATTCAGTAAAATTTACTATTGCTGTCATGCAATAACCTCAAAAACCCCACTTTGGCATTTTTACAGAAAGGAATTTTTTTTTTTTTTTTAATCAATGGAAATCAGTGAGTGTGTTTACATGCACTTAATACTCCAGAAACAAGTGTAGGAAATCAGATTCAGAGCCTGGCATTAAACAAGACTTCTATTTTCAACCAGCCAATGATCTCATAGAATAATGTGATGTAAGCAATATGGAATAGAAAGATATGTAACAACTGCACTGTACTTAACAGAACATCCAAATAAGAAGCCACTTTCAACTTTATCATAGACTATCAATCTTCATACAGCAGGATAAATTTTACTGCCAAAGTAAAATAATCTCTAATGCCATAAAATAATCTAATTTGATTATCTAATGCCACATATGAACATCTCTTTAATTCTCTATTTCAGAAAATAGAGCCACAAAATATTCACTTTTTTGTTTTTTAATCCCACAAAACAATACATTTTTGGGTACCACTTTAAAATAAGACTACCTTTATAAAGGGTATGTAAATGTTTACAATTAGTTTTTTAATGGTTACTAATTAGGTTGTAAATGCCTTTAAAAACATTAATAATCAGTTATAGCACATACGTAGAAAGGGCAACGATATAGATGGCTGTGGGTTCACTATTTGGAAAACAACAGGTCATTGAAGCCCTTTCTATGTATGTGTTATAACCAGTGATGTAATCAGTGAGTATCACAAAAGTAATGCAATAGTTACTTTTATAGTGCAGTAACTCTCTTTTTTGGAGAAGTAACTAGTAACTATAACTAATTACTTTTTCAAAGTAACATGCCCAACACTGGTTATAACTGATTACTAATGATTTTTAAGGCATTTACAACCTGATTAGTAACCATTAATAACTAATTTATAAACATTTATAAATATAAAGGTAAAGGTAGTCTTATTTTAAAGTGGTACTCATTTTTGTTCTCTAGTGTTATAGAATTATATAATTATCACACATTATGCCATAGAATAATCACTTTTGTTTGCCTAAACCTATACAGGAATAATTTTTGATGATCTAAACTCATAGAAGAAATACTTTAAATAATCTAAACCCATAAAGTAATCACTTTTGGTTGCCGAGAACCCATAAAATTAACACTTTTTGTTCTCCGAATCCGTAAAATTAACACTTTTTGTTCTCTGACCCATAGAAGAAATTACTTTGGTTGCCTAAACCTATAAAATTAACACTTCTTGTTCTCTGACCCATAGAAGAACAATTTTGGTTATCTTAATCCATGAATAAAATCACATTTGGTTCTCTAAACCTGTAAATGAATCACTTTTGATTGTCTACACCCAAAGAATAAAATAGGGCCAATTTGGATAATGATGAATGAATGTGAACTCACTCACTCACTCATCGTCAACCACTTTATCCGTTAAGGGTCGCAGGGGGGCAGGAGCCTATTCCAGCCGGCACCAGGCGGAAGGCAGTATACACCCAGGACTGGCCGCCCATTTTCTGTTGCACCCTTAGAAGCCCATTTCAGCCCCCAGTTTAAGAACCCCTGCTTTACTTCCATAGAAAACCACTTTGGATTATCAAATGCCATTAAAAATTCTCAATTGATTCTTTTATGCCATAGAATAATCCCTTTTAGCACTTTTTTAGCACGTTCTCAAAAGAGATTTTACTTTTAAGTTGATAATACTGAAAATCTTCACAGAGACCACTGAGGAGCATCTAAACACACTCAGACCACCTAATAGCCCGTATGAGAGCGCCAACATATCGGAGCAGCGGAGCGGGATGTTGATGTGGAGAACACGTCACGGCTCAGCAGAGCCCAGAGCAGGTGCACCCCTGCTGGTCTTCCACGTGGGCATCTTATTAAGGTTTAAATCACTCTGGCGGTCCTCGCTGTGGTCAAATTATCATCCTCGCACTAATTTGGGCTTATTTAGGAGGTGATAATTTGATGATTACGCTAGAAAGCATTCAGTGATTAGATCTGCGATATTACATGCATTTTCAGAGTGCAAACCTAAGCAGCCCTAGTAGTTCCTTGGAGTGGGGTAAACAGAACGGCGCGAGTGTGTGTGTGTGTGTGTGTGTGTGTGTGTGTGTGTGTGCGAGAGTGTGTGAAAGTGTGTGTGTGTTGTGCGCGAAGACATATTCTTTGAGCCGTGCCCCCATGAGACCTGTGTAAATGGCGTATGCTTGTTTTACTGCCGTCTGACTCCCTGGTGATTTGTAAAATGTCAAAGGTGGTGTCGAAGGAGAGAAGACGTTTTTTCCGCGATTGCATCACTCTGCGAGAACCCCGAGCAGCAAAACGAGAGATTAAAGTCTGCAGTCGTCGCTAAAGTTCGCTAAAGCTGTTTATTGCCTGTTGTTTATACGTTGCCAGAGGGGAGCAATGCAACTTCTGTGGAATCCTAGAGTTCAGAGAAGTCTTTGTAACAGTGTGTGTGTGTGTGTGTGTTTTGTGTGTGTGTATACATTTATGGGGAATAGCATTTTATGTCTCTCTGTTTTCTAGAGCCTTTACGACTCTATATAGAAGACACCTTCAGTGGGGAGGCAAAAAAAAAAAAAAAACAGCAATTGCCAAAATAAACTAGTTGATATATGTCAGAGAAAGGAAAGCAAATATTGAAAGGAAGCAGAATCCACTACAAAGTGTGAGCTATAGCCCCAAAAATGAAACGTCATGTTCAGCGGAAGCCATTATAGCATCACTCGAATTAATACATCCATGCTGTCAGTCAGAGAAACCGACTGACTTGTTAAAATGATCAGGCAAAACTGCTGAATCAGTTTCAGTGTGATGGTTGGCAGAGACAATTCTAGGATTAGAAGTTTAGAAAGAACCCAACTCCACCATTCTCCCTTAAATAAAAATATAATAAAAATAAAAACTGTAAATGAATTTAGGGAGAGTTCCCAGGAGAGCAGAGAGGGACATATCAGAAGAAAAAGTCATATAAAAAGCATAATTTTCCAGCGGTCTAAAGCGCTGCTACTATGAGCAGGAGGTCACAGGTTCGAACCCCTGCTCATGCAGCTTTGCCATCAAGCTGCCGGCGCTCAGAGAGAGCACAATTGGCCCTGCTCCCTCCAGGTGGGTAGATGGCGCTCTCTCCCCACATCACTCCTATGGTGATGTCTGCAGTACAGGGCGTCTGTGAGCTGATGTATCACAACCGACCCGCTGCGCTTTTCTCCAAGCTCGCTGTGATGCTACTCGGCAATGCTGCATCAGCAGCAGTTTAAAAAGAAGCGGTGGTTGACTTCACATGTATCGGAGGAGGCATGTGCTAGTCTTCGCCCTCCTGGTGTGTTGGGGCATTACAAGTGATAGGGCGAGTCCTAATGAGTGGGTTGGGTAATTGGCCGTGTAAATCGGGGAGAAAATGGGAAAAATTTGAAAAAGAGCTAGTGATGCCCCTAATGGTTGTTCCAGACACACATCCATACATAGGCTTGTAACACACATTTTTTACATTTTTTATTTATTTTTTATTTTTTACAAAGTTTTGTCCCAAGATTCTCCAGTTATTTACTGAGTTTGGTGACGTACCAGCAGTTTTATTTAGTGATGTAAACTCAACATTTCAGGAGATCTACAATATTTCAATCTACAATGAAATATGGATTAAAGCTCATAAATAACTGGGTGCTTCGTTGTGATTAATCACATCAAATAGCTAGATTTTTTTTTATTAAATGACAGTCCTTGATTTTTATTTATTTATTTTTTTTAATTGATTCTTTTAACCCTCTATTGCATGATAATGCTTTCAGGCAACAAAGCGCTTTTGTGGTTATTACATTGTCCTTTTAAAAGGTTTGTTAATATTGTGGCTATTTTGTTTTCATTTTCCTACTAAAACAGTAGGGCAAAATTATGCAGTTATATAACATGACGTTTGATGTCAAGCAGTGGTTCTTATTTTTTTATGTATATATCAACAGAGATACCGAAGTTCTGAAAAAACAGGCTAAAATATATATTTTTTTCTCAACAAATATGAAAATCATTCTATAGAGAGTTAAGGTTGCTGGCACTTTTATTTAGATATTTTTTTTGTAACGCTTTAAAATACAGTCCGTGTTTTAGAGGGTAAGTTCCTATTACTAACGGTGTAACTTCTCTGGATGAACCATTACATTCAAAATACTTACTGGCTTCTACAGGTACTTTAACTGTAGGTATAAATAAAGTACAACCAGGAACAAGAGTGTAACAACTAGGTAACTTGTACTTTACCAACACTTATGGTTTAACTACTTTTTATAAACCTGTATATACAAAATACTTATGGGGTCCTACTCAATCTTAAATAAAGGTACAAATGAAGCACAGGAGAACCTGAAATTTCGCTAAACTTGTGGTGCAATTTTAATATAAAATAATAATATATAATAATTTTGTCCTTTGTTCATGGCGTTTATGAAGGCTTCATTCCAGTCACACTCCAGGGATGTTATGAGTGAAGTAGGAAGAAAATGTATAGTTTATAATGTCAATACTAAAATACAATAATATTTATATATCTTCAATAACACAGTCAGAAAAAAAGTGTATTCATTAATACACAGAAACCACAAGGTTTTATATTAATGGTTAATAAACCCACACCTTACCTGATTTTCACTGTTCTTACTCTATAAGTACACATTACTTACTCAGTAAATACTCAGAAACAACAGGAAGTGGGCTGTATTTTGTAGTGTACATTGTTTTGCCATTATTACTCTGTAACTACACAGTAATTACCCTCTAAAACGCATGTATTATAAGTGTGTATTATAAAGTGTTACCTTTTTTTTTACATTTGTATGGATGTATGGATAACAGCATGTTGTACAGTGAAGGAAACCACATAAGCAAGTCTGTTTAAGCGTGTGTTAATTTTGGCACACAGTTTGCACATTGCTTGTTTAGCCTTGTAGCTCCTGTACCAAACTAACGAAGCACTAACTCCAGTCATAGAACACGGATTGGCTTGTTGACAGCATTTGGGATAAAGGCAAAACCTGTGTAAATGTGATATTTGGCAGAACCGCTGCTTTAATGGAATAGAAATGTGTTGCTAACTCTTCGCCCATTTATTCTCCTCCCTCCTGCTCTTGAACTTGATGTCAGAGCTCAGGTGGGGCAGGTACAAATTGTGATTTCTTGCTTTCTATTCCCCTGCTGCTCTGGGTAGAGGAACGTGACGTATCGACTGCTAAACAGTACCTGTTGGGAAGCAGTTTGTTCTTATGGGACTAGCACACAGTCATACACACACACACACACACACACACACACACTTTCTAAATGCGCCACAGATGGGAGAGCAGCTGTAAGCAGTGACTTGGAAAAGGTGCCTCGTTGACGGGGTTTGATGTTTGATTCCCTTCGTTTCGCCTGGCAGGGGAAGAATCCATCACTTGCCTCTTTCTGCTTTTCCTCGTACTTCACACACACACACACACACACACACACGCGCACACTCACGAACACGCACATACAAAAAAGCCACTTGTTTGCTGGCTGTAACATTTATCAGTTGATAAGCAGAAACCAGAAAAGACTGGACACATTTCCCTGCAGCTTTAGAGGAGGGTGCTGGGATTGGCCACTCATCAAAATTGGCAAATTGGACGCGTTGAATAAAAAAGGAACGTTGACTTTCATCAGTTTAAATGAGTGTGGTTATCTTTTAGGAAAAAAAAAGCAGTGCTTTTCCTGCTTCAGCTGTGGGTTTAGAGCACTGAAGAGGTAAAATGCTGCAGTCCCAATAACGTGTCTCTTATATGAGGTTTAGGTGAGACATGCAGTGTCTGATACAGCTATAGTGAAGGTACTGGAGATGATTTCTCTAATTTAACTCTCATGTCATGTACAACATCCGAAGAATTCGACCGTTTCTGTCTCAGGATGCCACTCAGGTGCTTGTGCAGTCTCTTGTCATCTCAAGACTTGACTACTGCAACTCTCTACTGGCTGGTCTTCCACTGCGAGCCATCAAACCACTACAGTTAATTCAGAACGCGGCAGCACGACTCGTCTTCAATCTTCCGAAGTTCAGTCATGTGACTCCTTTGCTGCGTTCCCTCCACTGGCTTCCTGTTGCCGCCCGCATCAGATTCAAAACCCTGACGCTGGCCTACAAGGCAAAAAACGGACCAGCACCTTCATACCTGATGGCGATGGTCAAAGCCAGATCTGCACCAAGAGCTCTTAGAGCTTCCAGTACGGCTCGGCTCGAACCTCCATCACTCAAAACACACAGAAAACAGACATCCAGACTCTTCTCTGTGCTGGCACCAAGGTGGTGGAATGAACTTCCACTGGATGTCAGAACAGCAGAGTCACTCACGGTCTTCAAACGTCGACTGAAGACACATCTTTTCAAAGAGTTCCTAAACTAATAATAAAAAAAAATAAAAAAATAAAAAAAAAGGTTCCTAGGGTTCTTAAAATGATTAAGTTCTATGTATCTCTTGATCCTAGTCTACAAACTAGCTTTGGATATCTTAAGTAACTTTGAAGCACTGTTGTAAGTCGCTCTGGATAAGGGCGTCTGCTAAATACCATAAATGTAAATGTAAATGTAAATGTCACAGCTTTAATGTTTCATTTCATTGTAAACATTAATTGTCAAATCTATAACATATTTAGAAAACATATTGTGACTTAAAAGAGCAAATTAGAGGTTTAATAGACCTAAAAAGGTTGCATGGTAAAATCTTCAGAAAAGCTCTCTCTCTTACAATTATGTTTTTTCAATTTCCTCACAAAAAATAATTAATTAACATTGCAACTTCATTTTTCTGCATTTTTCTTTTTTGTGTTGTACATGGGTAGAGGACTGACGGTCAGGGGAAGGATACATCAGTCGCATCATAAAAATTGCTCTGGTCATCACTGCAGACTTCCTTGACTTCATGGCTGAGAAATGTAGCATAACATGGCTGTAGCTTAAGCTCATTTGTACAAATGTTTACAGAGATGTCAAATACACATACAGCGCTGGAAAAAGAAAAAAATAAGAGACCACTTAAAAAATAATGAGTTTCTTTTATTTTACCAAATTAAAAACCTCTGGAATATAATTAAGAGAAAGAAGGATTGTCACAAGCCAAACTAAGCTGAACTGCTTGAATTTTTGCACCAGGAGTGGCATAAAGTTATCCAAAAGCAGTGTGCAAGACTGGTGGAGGAGAACATGCATCTTGGCCAAGATGCATGAAAACTCTGATAAAAAAAACAGGGTTATTTCACCAATTTCTGATTGACAGTTTTACCATTATTACTCTGTAACTACACAGTAATTACCCTCTAAAACGTGTGTGTATTATAAGTGTGTATTATAAAGTGTCACCCTTTTTTTTACATTTGTATGGATGTATGGATAACAGCATGTTGTACAGTGAAGGAAACCACATAACCAAGTCTGTTTATGCGTGTGATCATTTTGGCACACAGTTTGCACATTGCTTGTTAGCTACATTAGCCTTGTAGCTCCTGTACTAAACTAAGGCCAATTTCTGATTAATTGATTTCTGAACTCCTAAAACTTTATGAATATGAACTTATTTTATTTGTCTTATTGGAGGTCTGAACGTTCTGCATCTTTTTTGTTATTTCAGCCATTTCTCATTTTCTGTGGCTCAATAAATGCTTTAAATAAGTTAAAAAATTTTATTAGGAAATTGGGAGGAATGATGTTCGTACTTTATAGAATAAAACAGCAATGTTCATTTTACTCAAACATATACCTATAAATAGCTAAATCATCAGGAAAACTAATTCAAAACCTGAAGTGGTCTCTTATTTTATTTTACAGAGCTGTATGTATAACGCATGTATAGTCCTAGTAAAGAAATATTGCCAATAGAATAGAACTTCCAGGTCATGCTGCTTGCCGTTTTCAGCTAGAGTCTGAGAGAGAGCACATGTGGCAAATGGTGCTTTCTCCCCACATCACTCCTAATTATCCCAATATTGGTCAGCACAGGCGTCTGTTAGCTGGTGTATCAGTGCTGGGGAGCTGTGCTTTCCTCCAAAGACTTTAAACTTTAAATGTTAGAGAAGGCTTCGCCCTCCTGGTGTTGGGGGCATTGCTAGTTATAGTATAGGGCATGTCTTAATGAGAGGGTTGGGTAATTAGCTTTTCAAATTGTGGAGAAAATATAAAGAATTAGAAACCTAACCAACAGCATTGGATCTTACGTCTTACACAATATTGAAATGGCCCACCTGCACCCCTCAACTCCACTCCACTCCCACCCCCATTATTGTGTCAAGTCCAAATGCATTTGGCAGCGATTAATATGATAATGGCTATTGTGTTTCCAGTCACTGATTGACATTTTGAAAGTTGGCCTCGCCTTCCAATTTTTCAGGCTAGTATTGAACAGTGTTTTTTTTTAAATGAGATGCCTTTAGCAGCAAGTGATTAGCTTATTAAGATAGATGGCCAAAAGTTAGGCTTTAATTCTCTGCAGACTTTCCGTGATCTGGCTTTTTTTCTCCAGACTCTTGGGTTTACTGGCTGATTGAAGTGCAGGACTTTCCATAATACAGTCATTATACAGCCACCATGTTGAGCATCCCCATTCATATTTCAGCCAGTGATCCAGTGCCCATCTTTTATAATGTCTCTGCTGTCAGCTATGGTTAAATTGGTTCTCCCCAGTATCCGATCCTCTCTATATGGCCTGGGGTTCCACTCAGTGCTTCTTTCTTTTGGTTTTAAAAAGTTTTTTTCTTTTTTCCTTTTTTTTTTTTACTTTGCCACCTTGTCGCCATCGGCTTATTCATTGCAGGTCTGGATCTGAATTTTTTGAAAACTGTAAAATTCTGAATATTTTGTAAAAGGAATATCTCAGACTTTCATTTTCTCTAAAAAGTTATGAAAGTGAGCTTGGAGAGAAAAATATGAATAATAAAAATGCAATTATTTTTTACAGTTGTGAACTCTGGTCAAGAGCCTTTATTTTAAGCAGTTTCTTTTTTGTATTGGTGTTTTTTTTTTTTTTCATTTTCACAATGTACTTGAACATCCAACATCCTGACCTCACTAATTCTCCCCTTTTTTGCATTCCTGAATGCAATCAAATCCACACAGCCAATCTCTGAAATCTACTAGAAAGTCTTGCTATGGCAGATGAGATAAAAGAAAGATGAAAAGCAATAAAAAAGTTGTAGTTGAAATTCTGAACTTTGAAAAAAAAAAGGATTTGTTTTGCCCAATTGTTGCATTGTTTTATTTTTTCCTTTCCATGTTGTTCTTGTTGTGCAGAGAATTGTGGGTAAAGAATGGCAGTATAAACTAAAACAGGCAAACTGTGTTCTCTAGAATGAAAATGGAACAGTGTTCTAAAACTTCTTGGATTAGTTGTGGAGTTGGGGATGAGATGGGGAGGTAAACATCCAACATCCTGATGAACCTCACTAATGCTCTGCTCTGGCCATGCTAAATGCAATCAAATCCTCAACTTGGAGCCAAGCTCCAAAATCATGTAGAATATCTTCCTAGGACAGAAAGTTAAACCTACAAACTATGGTATCATTTAATTTGGATGGTCCATTATAAATTCCCCATAGACTTCAGCATGTCTATTAAATGTATCTAAAATCTAAGGTAAAATAATTGCTTTCTATTGATTGTCACCCTAACCCTAATCCTAACCCTAAAATGCTAAGATTGGGGTTAGGGCTAGAGATTTAAGATAAGTTTAGGGTTAGAGCTGGGTTTGGGTTAGGTTTTAAGGTATATGTTCTAGGTGAGTTGATTCATGGTTGAGGTTTGGGTTAGATTTAATGTGTAGGTTAAGGTTAGGGTTAGGGTTGGATTTGAGATATAGGTTAAGGTTAAGGTTAGGGCTGGGTTATAGGGTTGATTCAAGGTTTGGGCTGGATTTTAGGGTTGATTCATGATTGAGGTTAGAGTTAGGGTTAGATTTAAGGTAAAGGTTAAGGTTATGGCCAGGGCTGGGTTTTAGGGTTGATTCATGGTTGAGGTTAGGGTTAGGGTTAGACTTAAGGTTTAGGTTAAGGTTAGGGTTAGAGCTGGGTTTTAGGGTTGATTCGTGGTTGAGGTTAGGGTTAGGGTTAGAGCTGGGTTTTAGGGTTTATTCATGGTTGAGATTAGGTTTAGATTTAAGGTACAGGTTAAGGTCAGAGCTGGGTTTTAAGGTTGATTCATGGTTGAGATTAGGGTTAGATTTAAGGTATAGGTTATGGCCAGGGCTGGCTTTTAGGGTTGATTCATGGTTAAGGTTAGAGTTATGGTTAGATTTAAGGTATAGGTTAAGGTTAGGGTTGGGTTTTAGGCTTGATTCGTGGTTGAGGTTAGGGTTAGTGTTCGAGTTAATGTTTAGGGTAGGGTTTGGTTTAGGGTTGGGTTTAGGGTGATTCATGATTAAGGTTTGGGTTAGGGTTAGAGCTGGGTTTTAGGGTTGATAAATGGTTGAGATTAGGGTTAGGGTTAGATTTAAGGTATAGGTTAAGGTTAGAGTTAGGGCTGGGTTTTAGAGTTGATTCATGGTTGAGGTTAGGGTTAGACTTAAAGTTTAGGTTAAGGTTAGGGTTAGAGCTGGGTTTTAGGGTTGATTCATGATTGAGGTTGGAGTTAGGATTAGATTTAAGGTGTAGGTTAAGGTTATGGCCAGGGCTGGGTTTTAGGGTTGATTCATGGTTAAGGTTTGGGTTAGGGTTAGAGCTGGGTTTTAGGGTTGATTCATGGTTGAGGTTAGGGTTACGGTTAGATTTAAGGTATAGGTTAAGGTTAGGGTTGGGTTTTAGGCTTGATTCATGATTAAGGTTTGGGTTAGGGTTAGAGCTGGGTTTTACAGTTGATTCATGGTTGAGATTAGGGTTAGGGTTAGATTTAAGGTTTAGGTTAAGGTTAGGGTTAGGGCTGGGTTTTTAGGGTTGATTCATGGTTGAGATTAGGATTAGTTTTAGATTTAAGGTATAGGTTAAGGGTAGGATTAGGGCTGGGTTTTGGGGTTCATTGTTTAGGTTAGGGTTAGGATTAGATTTAATGTTTAGGGTAGGGTTTGGTTTAGGGTTAGGTTTTAGGGTTGAATCATGGTTGAGTTAGGGTTAGGTTTAAATAAAGCATTACTAAAAGTAAACTAAAACTAAAGTTTAAAAAGTAAAGATTGTGGTAATACTGAGAAGATACTGAGCACAAACACGTAGTGAGGTCAAACTGACCCCAAATATTACTGCACTACCAAACCTGGGTACATGAATCTCCACTTGCGTTCAGCTTGAAGCCAAAAATAATAGGATGTACAAGAATTGATTCAGTCGTACTTCTGATTTATTTTCTACGTGCTTCTCCACTTCACCACATTATTTCGTAATACACAAATAATGGTCATTTGCAGAGTTGACACTCACCGTTTGTTTTGCAGGTATTGCGTTTTTTTTTAAGCTGAATTTTTCATTTTTTCCCCATCTTGTCCCTCCTCCCTGAAGCGATTAATCAAGTCATGCAGTTTTTTTAGAAGGAAGCTAAAAAAGTGAGCTCCTCCACTTGGCTGCTTTATTTATTTACCTTCTGGAGGCCTCCGCCATTTCCGTATGGTCTGAGTGAATTTTAATTTCCTGTAATTTTTCTCCAGCGAGCTTCGCCTGCGGGACAAACACAGGCGGGGTTAATATTGACGCTGTGATTCGCCAGAGTGAGACAGAAGATGATCTTGTCTTTTCTGATATCTTGGCATCAATTGAAATTCAATTGAAGTGTCTCTCAACAGCTCGGGTGAAGATATAAAGGACGCTGTGAGTGTCTGGTGTAGTATAATGCTGTGCTCTGGGTGAGTGTTACGAGTACTCTGATACACTCTCAAAAAATAAAATAAAAAAGTGTTGAATGCAACCCACTGCATGGTGCTTTGGAATGCTGGCACTGAATAACCACTCTTGCTCTGTGAAGAAGCATTTTGATGAATGATGTGAGCGTGTGAAGAGCCATTGTATGGTTTAAAAGGCTATAGCTAGCTAGACTGTTGTTCAAAAATGGTTAAATAATATTGTGGCACTTGACTGTAAACCAAAAAGTTGTTTGAACTCATACTAAGTAAGTCTGTTTTACATAAAATTGGATATTTCTAAACGTTACTTAACTATTTTGAGTTGAACATTTATGGGAACGCATACAATCAAACAGAGATCTTTGAGTCTGACTTTAGTTTGTTGCCATTGGAAGCTTGTTTTCCATTGGCTTCTGTCACAATCTATTTGCATACTGACACTCACCATCAGTGTGTAGGGATTTCTCCCAGGCTACCTTAGATAAAGGTGTAGATCATATATTTTGATTAACTGTCTGGTCTCTGTGTTGTAGACTGTAAGAACAAGCATCGTTTTCTGAGCTGCTGCAGTAACTTTGTGTTATATAAATTTTTTTCACTTTACATATGCATATTGTGTTGTTGTTTTTATAGCCACAAATGATCAATTAAAGGTGCACCACTAAAAAAATCTAAAAAAAAAAAACAATGACATCAAAGTTAAGTTGAATTAACCTAGACTGTTAGACTGTAAACAAGCTTACATTAGTAGTCTTTTCTCAAAATCATTATTTTTTTATAAAGTGAAGCAACGAAGTGAAAGCACCGTAATTGATGATTTGTTTATGTTGACATTGGGTCTGGTGCAGCACATCCACTTTGCAGTGGTATTTTAAGATGATTAATATACAGTATGCTTCTGTGTCAAATCTAAACCTTAGCCGATGCATAGCCTATGCAGTCACATACCATATGCCATAGGCTAATGTGCATCTCATTACACATTACACATCTCATTACACATCATACAGCATTCTGCACCGTATAAACTGCACTGTACAAACTCATTTTTAGATTTCTAGATGTAAAATATTACACTTTTTTGCAAATTTGTGCAGTGTAAATTATAGCATGACACATCTAGTAAGAGTTTATTTTTCTTTTTAAAGTAGCATTATGTAAAACAAATCCAGTTCTTGCCCATCGATCTATCTATTCATCCATCTTACTTTTCCCCTATAGTCTGGAAAAGTAATTCATGCTTTGAGCCACCACTAGAGGACACGCTTTTCACATGCTTTTCTTTGCAAGCTAAGAGATATAGAACAATCAGTGAAAAGGAAAGAAGCATCTGGACTGATTTAGTAGAGAGCTTTTGCTCTACAAGGGCCTGGTGTCCTCTTATGAGGCCATTATACTGTCACCTACTGGTGGCAGAAGAATTTAACACGTTACAGTTTCGTTTTTGTTCAGAAATTTAAATAAACAGTAGATACAGTAAATGTATATGTTTTATACTTTATGTCTTTTTGTTGGAACACCACGTCAAACAAGCCATATTTATTGCTCAAAGGGGCCCAGTTTGGGTCTTAGGAGGTTAAAGCAAAAATGCTACAGTACTAGTCAAATTTGGACACATCTCCACTTCTATATGTTTTCTTTTTGTTTATAATTTTCTTCATTGTGAATTTAATTCTGCAGACATTAAAGCTATAGAGGAACTAGAATATGTTTAATACTTTAGATTCTTCTAAAGTTCCTTGAGGTGCTGAATAATAATTGGATGCTTTTCCTTCACACTGTATTCCAGCTCTCCCCAAATCATTTAAAATGTTACCACCTCCGTATTTCACATGGATGGTCGAGTTGATTCCAAAAAGCTCAAGCCTTCTCTGAATTATTCAGGTGTCCATTGGTGAACTTTAAATAGTCTTTTCCTGCAGTATTTTACTCAATAAATTATGGCAAAGTGTGTTACTAATGGTTTTCTTTGTGACTGTGCTCCTAGCTCCCTTGAGATCATTAACAAGCTAATCGTCCTTACACCACGAGATGAGATTGTCTGTGCAGCGTCAGAGCAATGGCCTTTTGAATTAGACAGTGTGCTCAGACTTTTGACTGGTACTGTCCATAATGTTGTATTATGGTAAAATAATATAGCTTACCAATAAAAACATATATTGCAGGTATTTCTGTCTGTTAAATAAATGTAAAAGTATGCAATATTTTTTATTTTCTGAGTAGACAGTCAGCATAACACCATTTGCTGACACATTTATTCTGCACCTATCACATACAGTACAGGTCAATGTGAATCCTTCAACTGTCAAAATATCCTGTCATCTTATGATGGTGTGGTATAGAGAAGCCCACACAGCTAGAAAGCAGGAATCTGTGAAAAGTGTAGAGCCGAGACTGGGAAAGACAGCCATCCCTTCATCACAAGGTGACCTTCTTCCCTTATTTGCATCCAGTGGAATTGATTGTGAGGCGGAGAGGCTGATTTGTGTTTATCCAGTGAGCGCGTTTCGCATATGACAACCTTCTGAATATTCAGCGCCCATTTTGCATTAACCTTTTCGTATAGAATAAAAAAAGCAATGACCGCATTTAAATCGCCTTATGAGATGCAAAATGCATTATGCAATCACTTGATTGCCAGGAATGTTTGCATGAATTGGGCTGAGCGTTGAATGTGGAGTCAGTTGTGCATGTGTGCGTGTCTCTGTGTGTATGTTTGTGTGTATGTGTTTGATTAATTTATTATATATATATTTTTGTTACATTTTTTACACATTTGAGAATAATGTGATTGTGAATGTTGAGTATAACATATAAAGTATACAGTGGGAAAAATAATTATTTTCCCAAAAGTTCACACTCTTCAAAAGACACAAAGTGTCTATAAATTTATGGTACATTTATTTTATAAGCAAGAGACAGAATATCAACAAAAAAGAAAACATTATGTAAAGGTTATAAATAAAGTAGGTTAAATAAAGTATCAGCAAACTTCGCCGTATTGGATTTTACTCAATCCAATACGGCGAAGTGTGTTTCTAATGGTTTTCTTTCTGACTGTGCTCCCAGCTACCTTGAGATCATTAACAAGCTAATCACTTTTTTTTCTCAGAATCATCCATACACAATGTCCAAAAAAGCCAGGAAAAAAAAAAAAAACGTAAAAGTACAGAACTTGATCATTAAGCAAGACTCATAGTACTTAAGGAGAAACCCGTATAGCCAAGCACAGTGGTCAAATGAGTCTTGTATTTGGTCACCAGGTATATGCACAAGTCCGGGGGAATTTTGGCTTCGCTTTACATAAAATTTCAAACCCGAATATTTCAAGGATGTGGCTCAAGTTACCATCACAAATTTTCTATTGTATTAAAGTCTGAATGCGCTTCATCTTAAGCCACTCCTTTGTTGCCTTGGCTGTATGTTTTGGGTCATTGTCATGCTGTAAGGCCCATCCGTAGCTTAATCTTCAGTGTTCTGGATTAGGCCAGGAGGTTCTAATTCAAGACTCTACAGTACATGATCTCATTCATGAGCCCCATTTAACCCTTAGCAGAGAAAACAGACCCAACTCTGAAAGTTTCCATCTGCGGATTTGACAGTAGGAATGGTCTTTTTTATCACATTTTCCCAAGCCTTCTCTGAATCATTCAGGTGTTCACTGGCAAATGTTAGATGGGCTATTCACGAACCTTTTTCAGCAAAGGGGCTTCAAGATCTCAATCCAATTATGACGAAGTGTGTTACCAATAGTTTTCTTGGTGACTGTGCTCCCAGCTTCCTTGAGATCATTAAAAAGTAAGATTCTGCATGGAGCTCCAGAGCTAGGGCCTTTACCTGTTATTTTTTATTTCTTCGATTTTTGAATACTCAAAAAAGGTCATCTCATCAAACTTCTTGCTGAGGGGCTTGTAGTCCATTCCAGCACTGTACAGGTCCAAAATTATATTCCTGATGTTTTTTGAGAGCTCTTTGGTCTTGCCCATAATGGTCAAGAGGTTTGAATGGAAGAAACCGATTCTGTGACAGGTGTCTTTTATACACATAGTGAAGGTAAGATTAAGAATACTTTCTTAAAGGGACAGGACTCATTTCTTGATGGTTGGTACAGGAAATAGTTCATTTTGTGTCTCTCTGAACATCTCAATTGTCAAAACCTATTTAGAATAAAATCATAAAATCATAATTTTATAAAAGTAACACTCTTTGTTGTAATTTTTAGTTCTAAGAGTTAAAACACACACTCTCACATTCTACAAAATATGGACAATTTGTATCTCTAACCCTTTCTGATGGATTCAGAATAACAGGGTTTAAAATTGCAGCTTTTAGCTCAGCCATTATTCCACTCTTGTTGAAAGCTATTAGATCATACATTGCCAATGTGCATATGAACATGATATATTATATTAGTATGCAGGAACATGCAATAAATACATAAATACATAAAATCTTCATCCGTGATGCATTAAAACAACAGGGCTGATGTGCTTGGCCTCAATGCCCTGTCCATAAATAGGAAAAATGGACACATATATCACAGTTCACTTACTTTACATTCCATTATCTTCTTCGTCAAATCAAATGATGCAATTTCAGGTGAGTCATCCTCCCTTTGTGCCTGAATATAAAGAGACAGACAGTATTAGAGTAACAGGGCTGCATGCACAATGTTATTTTACGTTTTTTTTTTCCATCAAAAGTGGGATAAATCAGTGATCTATGATCTATCTAAGTAATCATGTACGGTAAGACATGCAAATTGCCCTACTTTAGTAGATGGACTAATATATAACTTAATGACGGGGTGGGTTTTTGGGGTGCATTATTAAGTATTTTTTTATGACTTTTTGTAACTAAAAAATATATGGTAACAAAGTTTTGGCTTTATGATTTTCTTTATTATGACTTATCAATCTAGAAACTGATAAATAAGTGGCTGCACATCACTCAGAAGGTTAAATAATTTTAATATAACATATAATTTTAATAGTGGGCATGCAATTCCTTTCTTTACTAGTGCATGGTTGGTGCTACTTTCATTTTTTTTATCATGTTCTTGTTATGCATCCCAAACTGCAAATAAGTACAGTAAACTCTGGTTTAAGAGCAATACTGTTTCTAGGTCAGTTGGTAGGTAGGAGTGGTACATTGTGTTGTTTTAGAAATGCTATTAGATCATATATGACATATTGATATTGCCAATAATGACCTTCAGAACTTCAGCTGCCACCTCATGCTTAACAATGATTCACCTCACGCATAATGTCAGTCCACCAATGCAAAAATCTTATGCTATAGCACACATAATTTGTGTATTATTGCATACATATCTTTATCAAAATCAAAGTAAACTTTATTATTTTAGTTTACAAAGTAAATTTTATTTTTTAACTTTTTTATAGTCATTTAGACTATACAGCAAGGAGTGTGTAGCTAAATATAATTGTGTTCCTCCAGGCTCCAAATATTTGCAAATATAATAAAATAAATACAATACAAAATACAAAACAATACAAAACAATATTACACATTGTAAACTGTAGCATAGTGCATGTTGTTCAGAGTGATAGAAATATGTGTATTGTAACTGGAAGTGTAAACAAGATACTAATAGACATTGATAAAATGTATTGCCTTTATTACTTCTTATTGGTATTATGACATGTTTATTACACCTTATTACACAGTAATAATGTAAACCACTTGTAATCAAGTAGCTTCATGACATGCATAAAGTATTAGATTTAAAAAAAAAAAAAAGTAAAAGTTGCGTAAAAGTTAAAGTGTTTTTAACCTCCACACTTGAATGGAAGGACAAAAGTATTCAATATTTGTGTTACTAAAGTATTGCAACTAGTTAATTCTAAAATGTACTAATCTAGTACTGAAAGTAAAAGTGCAGTACTGTGTTATTAGTGTAGTTATATAAAAAGCAGTGGAAAGTTCAGAGTGAAACTGTAAAACCAACTTTATCGCTTGATTTGCTTAAGAGCCTAATCAAACCCACTGACACTGCAAAACATCTTGTGCTCTGGTTTTAGTGATGATGTGGGTTTAGAGTGAGTCCTAATATGTTTATAATTGTAACAAGTGTGAGGATGCAGCACATAAAAACATGTATCAGAGTAAAATTTAAATTAAACTCATGGAAAATATGAATGAAGTAAAAGTGGAAGTAGGATATAAAAATAATACTCCAGTATTTTAGTACTTAAGTACAGTAGTAAAGTAGTTGCACTTCGTTACTATACTACACTTTACTCCTGCCCAATAGAAGTTAGCATTGTGAAAATATAAAAAAATAATATACATAAAGTGATCAGTGACTACATTTTATCACTGTTTAATGTGAATATTATGAATTCTGTGATTCCACTGAGAGAACCAAACTTTGCAGACTTTAGTTAAAAGCATCTTAAAGGCTTCTGAGAGGCAGTAGATGACCACAGGGACCTGCATGTGGTTGTGTGTGTGTGTGTGTGGTTGTGTGTATGAGTATAGAAAATGATCTGGCATGCGTGTTATGGGTACACCAAGGATGGAGTCATCATAATTGACTTTCACGTTAGATTATTTACGTTATAGTATCACAAAAGAAGCCTCCTACAGACTCCCGAAGGTGAACCGAATAGAGAGTCGAAAATACATTAGATCTTCAAAGCACTGCAGGTCTAAGAAGCAGTATATTTCCCATTGGAAGAGGCAGGGGAAAAGTGTTATTAGCACACTCACTCAACTACAGTGACTGTGTGAGTGCCTGGATGTGTGTGTATGTATAAGTGTGTGTGTGTGTGTGTGTGTGTGTGTGTGTATCACAGAGTGAAAGAGAGAGGAAGAAATCTCACATCTTAAAAAAAAATCTTAAAGCTCATTATCACTAAGTGCCATTGGGACTTATTTCAAGTCATGGTGAGATAGAAGTTCAAATAAACCACGTGAGGTCTTGAGCTGATGAGCCACTACGATACGCTCGCTCTCGTTCTCGTGCTCTCTCTCTCTCTCTCTCTCCTTCATTCTCTATCTCTCTCTATCTCTCTCTCTCCATTTGTTTGAAGATTCTGCTCTCTCTAATCTTCCTGGCTAGGTACACCGCCTGAAAATAAGCTCTGAGGCATTTATTCTAAAGAGATGTTTGATGGGTAAACTCTCTTTCTAGTATAGCGCTATAATAAACAAGCCAAAGACACAAATGTCAGGAGTGAAAATCTCAAGCGGTGGAGGAGATAAAACGCGGGGGCCACGCTCTTTCGCAAGGAGACGCGAGTTAAAAGGAATAGTTTTGCCTAAATTAAGAAAACTTCTGAAAAATGAGAGGAAGATTATTGATACTTTGAACCTGGATTTGCATAGGTGAGCGACGTTGCCTTTTAAACACGAACAAATTTATATTCAATTGACCACCGTGCTTTGAATTTATTACTAACATACACTCTTTTCTCATCAAAGAGAAGGTTTTCTCCTACACCTGTAAGAAGCATATACAGACATATAAAAGATACAAGACAATTATAAGCAGAAATATTTTTTCTGTTAACATTACTTTTTTGGACTTTTGATTAATAACAAGCTAAACATTTGAATTTAGGAGTTTTAGAGTTTTAGAGCAAGGAATCACTCAAAACATGCAAGATAGGATAAGGATCACTATAAGGATAGGATAAGAACCACTGATTCATTCATGATGATTTATCTAACCAAATGTCTAACAAATAAAAAAAGTTTTAGTAAGATTAACACAAGAATATAAGAATATAAAAAGCCAATTATACTAATTTTCATATGCATACACTCATTGTATTGGACCTAAATATGCCATGAAACATTATGTTAAAGATAAATAAATAAAAAAGATAAGATAAGATAAGATAAGACTGACTACTGTCAGAAACACGTGAGTGAAACTTTCCTGCATTGACCATCACAGAGTTTAAAGGGGCGAACGCACAGTTGTGTCATCAGTGGAGTGGAGTGGATTTTAAAAAGAGACAATGGTAAAAAAAAAGGCTAGTCTGATTTGCCTCCCTGACGTTGGCTTCATCACGTGCCAAGTGTTAGCTTTTTTTGTTGTCCAGACTCTGACACAAAAAAACACAGTGCTACAAGATTTGGTGAGTGTGGCAACTTGTATTGCTATGACTTATTGTGGGACTTAGGTTGGTGATGTGCTGCTCTTCAGTATCAACAACAACACCATATGATCCTGATGGAAAAGGAACATGTTTGTCATTTCATGTTCAACTTTGACCTGGGCTTCTGTTTTTCTAAGGAGGGCACAACAATGTTTGAGTGTCATGGCAAGGCAGGTCTCAGACATGTGCAGATTAAATTAAACAGGTTTATTGACAAAAAGGGCAATACAAGGGGCTGTCAGAAAGAGCAGGGGCAATACCAGTGAACAGCAGCAAGAGAGAGAAAACATACCATACACGATTAACAGGACAGGGGTCATACACAGGCAAGGCAAAATGGGAGAGTAATCCAAATTCACAGGCAAAGAGAAACGAGTTGTGCGAGGATAATCCATCAATACCTCAGCACAGGTGAAGTAGACTGAGGGGTTTAAATAGGCCAGTGAACAGGTGTTAGTAATTTGGTGATTCCTTTTCTGGAGATGCAGTGTGCAGTGTCATGTGATTGTGAGTGTCCATGTGTAGTGCATCCTGGGTATCGTAGTCCAGAGACAGGAGACCACAGGTAGAGCTGTAGAGTGTGGAAGAGACAGGAGCGCTTTCAGGGCCATGTGTAATATTGAGGCTCTTAGTATGTCAGGTTTTTTTTTTGTACCAAAACTCTCATTATTTACAGTAAATAGATAAAGGAAATATAGGTTGAGGACAATCTAGGACATTCTTTCCATGTTATAAGGAAAAATAAAAAAACTTTCTTGTAACCTGCCTTTCTACTTCAAAATGCATTCAAAATTCTAGGTACCTCTGGCCTTAGATGTGTCTAAGTTGGGTTAAAGTGGGAAAACAAATGTACAAAATTGACTATTTTTCTCTTTTCTCATGTTAAACCATCTCTTTACCATGCCAATTCTGCTGCCTGCAGTGCAAGGGATTGCATCATTGCCCTCTGTTCTTGTGCTAGAAATTTGCAGCCTGGCACAAACAAATCTAGCCATGTGTTAACATGCCCGGGATAGCGCTGCGCTCTGTGTTTCAACACTGCACGCAGCTACCACCGAGCCATAATTGGTTCTTCTTTTATTTGGTCTCCTGAGCAGGGGCAGCGGTGGTGGGAAAGCGGCCGTCTGACATGTGTAGCCCTTTAAAAAACGGTTTTGTTCTATTAATGACATAAGTGCTAGTGGGAGCGCCGCGCTCGCAGAGGCCGATTGCTGAAAGGCAGGGGCGTCTGAATGGCACGGCACTGCATGGTAATTAGCCCCCTTTTCCATCAAACCCCCGTTTTCCTTTTTTTTGTTTTTTTTTTCGATCTCTTTCACCAATTGCAACACAAACAGAACGCAGCATTCTGTTTGTATTGTAATTATCTGGTGACAAGCAAAGGTGGAGGACCGGGACGATTGGTTCGGAATCCATAATGCGGCTGCGAGTCACACTGGGTGTGTGAACGAACAAAGAGTTCGGTAGGCAGGAAAAAAGAAAGAGGAAGAAAGAAAGAGGGCCAGAATGAGAACAAAAAAAACACAGAGAAAACAGAATTAGGCCCTTTGTGGTGCGGTTATTGTCCTAATGCATTTTGAATAAGGCTGGAGATCCCTGTCTTCATTACTGTTGGTGGAGGGGCCGCAGAAGTTAAAAAGACATCATGGATGCTGACACAAGACTGTTTCTGGGTGGTAATGACGGCGGAGGTGGACGTGGAGCCCGCGCAGGGCAGATGGTTGTGATCTGTGGGGAACATCTGTGGGACGCCTTGCTGACCTAGACGGTTTAGAAATGCAGTTTGAAGTGGCCTCAGAGAAGACTCCTCGTCTTTTGTAATCTTCATTAGCCGTAACACTGTCATAACCCGAGAATCAGTCTTCGTAATTACGTGTGTGGTCCCCCATGTGGTCCGTTATGCATGTAGGCACAGATTGCATCTAATTATCACTTAGTTTGAGACTCTTTTCTAGGGCTCCTGATAAACAGAAGTGTGATCTGGAGAACCTACTTGTGTCTGAATGGGTTCTTGTCTCGTATCGTCGCTGTCCAATGAAAAACTCCAAAACAGCAACTTTACAGGTGAGAGAAAAAAAAAACCTTGTAAACTTTCAATGGAAGTCAATGTAAAAAGAATTTATTTCAGGTCATTTTGAAGAGTTTCTATTGGTCCGTTCATCAAGAAATTTTGGCACAGTGTCAGGGACAGCTTGTTTGTTCAAATTATGTAGTGAACTAAAAATCCACAAAAATGGAAATAAGTGTTTTTCATTGGACAAGGACAATATGGTGTAGGGAACAAACTGTATGGTTCTAGGAAGAAGAAAAAAAATCGTGACTAGTATAGAACTTTTACATTATACTTTATAAAGAAGATCTTAAACTGACCAAAAATTGTTCTTCATTGTTATCTCCAATTGTAGAGACGGGATTAAAAAAGGTTCTTCTATGGCTTCATTTTAAAGAACCTTTTAGGGAACTTTATTTATATAGATCCTAGCCAAGCCTACAGGTTTATAGCATCACTGTATATATATACGCTATGAATATTGGTGCACTAAAAAACAGTGGTGTGCAGTTAATACAGTGGGTACCCCTTCTGCAAGAACCATGGCTCCGCCCCGTAGTGAAAATCATGAATCTGATTGGTTAGATTGTCCTATGGCTTTGCTAAAAGACTCATTACTACATCCTACACAAAATCAGTAGAAGGGGCACGCAGACACAAGGGGGCAGAAGCCGTTTTTAAAGAGTTTTGATTGGTCAGTACCGCTGTCAGTCAGATATGAGTCCTACAGTAACTGAAAAATGCAGACTAATGCTTTAAATTATATTTCCTGATTAAATGTTATGTAATGATTTACATGCACCTATATTCCAAATGATCATCCTATAAAATAACATATGAAATTATGATCTTATAATATGGAACATTCTAGGTTTACAAGGTAAGTCAGATTCTCATTTTTCCTCGAAATGATCTTTGCTTACAGTATATTATACATATATAAAGCTGTTGAGCCAATAAGCTTCAGTAAACATAAAGATGCATGGTGGCAATATTGCATTTATTACAGTCATAATTAGATATACCCAGTAAACACATTTTTCTGAGAAACACAGTATGACATTATGTGGTTGTCTCAAAATAGAAGCCAAGTGGAGTCAAGTAAGGTGTTTAGAAAAGAGTCTAAGTTAAGTCTAAATAATATGAAGCACATAAAGGTAAGTGTAATGTAAATATATATAAAAGTATATACAGGTGAAGGTTTTCTAGTAGAATTTGGAGCATTGCCGTGAGACATTTACTGAATTTAGGTAGAAAAGTGTTATTGCCGTCAGGAGGTTGGATGCTTGTCACCACTCTACCTCATCCTCAACTCACCAACTTATCCAGAAAGTACTGGATAGAGCACTATCATTCCAGATGTTTTCCACACAGATCCAGTGCTCCACAGCTCACAATGCCAGTAGGTTTGTGTTAATCTGCCCCACAAATTAGTATTTTCTATTGGCCATACTACTACTTTTATTCAGGGACTAGACAAGCTATGTTTGTGTGTGCATTTAGATATCTGTGTCAACAATGGGTGCAACTTAGTGCGTTTATCAGATAAAAGGGGTCAATCCATTGTGTTTAATTTTGATTAATTCCCAGTTATTTTTAATGTTGTCAGCCTTCTGGTATATCCCAAGATATTCCCTTAAAAAAAGCAGAAGACTACCGTAGACGGTGCTCCCGATGAAGTCATGCTATGCTGCTTTGTAAACACTTGGCCCCAGCTAATATACAAAGGATATATGGCTAACATTGGGGCCTAAGCAATCAAATCAACAAAATAAAGACAGTTATTGTACATATTTTATGTTGTTTTTGATGAGTTGAGTCAGACGTTGTTTCAAGTCACTGTGGTGCAGCAGGCCATTACTTTCTATTATAATCACTATACAGGTCCTTCATTCTTTTCCATAATGAAATGATTAAAATTAAACTTTCATATATTTTAGATTCATTGCACACCAACTGAAATATGTCAGGTCCTTTATTGTTTTAAAACTGATGATTTTAGTATACAGCTCATGAAAACCCAAAATTCCTATCTCACAAATTAGCATATCATGAAACGGTTCTCTAAACAAGCTATTAACCTAATCATCTGAATCAACAAATTAACTCTAAACACCTGCAAAAGATTCCTGAGGCTTTTAAAATCTCCCAGTCTGGTTTATTACTCAAAACCGCAATCATGGGTAAGACTGCCGACCTGACTGCTGTCCAGAAGTCCATCATTGACACCCTCAAGCAAGAGGGTAAGACACAGAAAGAAATTTCTGAACGAATAGGCTGTTCCCAGAGTGCTGTATCAAGGCACCTCAGTGGGAAGCTGCAAAACGAGAAGAGGTGACCGGACCCTGAGGAAGATTGTGTAGGGCCGAATCCAGACCTTGGGGGACCTGCGGAAGCAGTGGACTGAGTCTGGAGTAGATTTTCTATGAGTAGTGCCATAAAGTAACCAGATTAGTTCCAAAAAGGATCATGTTCTTTACAGAGATACAGTATGTAAGAAGCGATGTAGATGCAGTTTATCCAAAAAGCAGTCAGCACCAAAATGAAAATGAAATCAATGTCCTGCCTCAAAGAATTAGAATTACTTATGTAAATGACAATGTGATGAACCCTATTTAAATTTAAATAACCTCTAAATCTTGCGAACATTCTTTACCATTTTTCCTCAGATTCTCAGAAACTTTTTTTTTTTATTATTATTATGCATGATTAAAAATCAGTAGTGGATATCTGCCTCATTCAGACGCTAATCACTTTGTGCTTTTAAAGTAATGAGGCTCAAAAGAGGCCTTTAAACTAATCAAAGCGAGATTTAAAAGTCTAAAAGTCTCGTTTATGTGAGCTATTTAATGGAGGAAAAATCAGTGCTTTTAATGCGGCCATGTTTTGAGAAATAGAAGCCTTTGCAGAAATGCGAGTTCCTTCCTCCTTTATTTGTTTTTCTTCTCTCTTTCTTTCTCTTTTCTCTCCCCATTCTACTCTCGTTCAAACACCCTCCTCAACCTGAGCTGATTTTCATTAAGCATCCGGAGCGCGGCACGGCAGAATTTTAAACGCGGCTACTAAATAAACCTCGCGAAAGGTTAGAGGAAGCAAGCTTTTAAATCTTTCATTGTGCATTCTGATTGTGGACCCAGTCAGAGCCGCTTTGTATCATCCATGTTAAGCCTCCGCAGTGTCAGGCTCAATTTGTGCAGCCACAGAGAGCAGTTTACAGAACAAGTCTCTGCCTCAAACCCGAACCCCCACCTCCGCCGCCACCCCTCCACCATCAGCCCCCACCTCGCCAACGCCTGTGACATCTCTCCCCAGGGCGTCAACGTGTGTGCGAGAGAGAGAGAGAGAGAGAGAGAGAGAGAGAGAGAAAGAGGTGTAAGGCCAGCCGAATGCATGTGCCCACAAACATACACACATACTGAATATATTGAGTGTACAAGAGTGCACATAATGCAACAACAACACAGGAGCAACCTGCACCGGTTTCCTCCCTTTCAACTATTTACTTTCTGGTCACGCACCTACAAACAGTCCTGTACAACAAAAGCAAAGTGGACACACCTGCTTGTATGCACACACACATACATACACACATGTCTGAATGCAATAAAAATGGTAAAAAAAAAAATCCTTCACACACACACACTCTTCCAGAAGGACGCGTTGAATTGCAATGATATCCAGATCCAGACAGTAGATAAATGTTACCAGGAACAATAAATGATTTAAAATCTAGACTGCTATGATCAACCCTTGGTCAAATCTACTGAGCTACCCCTACCGAAGTAATGCGTAATGCATGTGTAACGCATATCAAACGTAGCGTGCCGGAATTTCCAGAAGAGGTGGAATGTTTATATATAGTGTTTGATAGCATCACACACATTTTAATCAGGGATAGCTCTGGCGATGCAGCTGGCCATGGAATTGAGTGTCTGTATCTTCAATGCATTTAAATATGCATTGTTCCTGATGTGGCAGCAGTATATGGATGAGCATTGCCCTGTTGGAATACGTACATATCAGAGTTAGCATATAGAAAAACCTGCTGGACTTCATTAGTGTAGCATTGGGCTGTACCCAAAGTAACTGTAATTAAGACCAAAAGTGATCTGGCATCATATGAACAAATTGCAACCCACACAATGACACCAGGCCTTCTGGATGTTTGGTGCATTAAGACAAAAGTGGGACAAACAACTGACACATAATTTCATTATATGACTACCCATGTTTTATTTTGTTCTGTTAATTGACACCTTTTGGGTGCAACTTTATATTCCTATTTAATGGCTACAGTGTAAATGAATACTGACTACGAAGGAACACTTATAGAAACCACACTGTAAAAAATTTCCTTGTAAAATTACAGTAAAATACTGGCAGCAGGGTTTCCAGCTCTTTACTGTAATTTTTACGGTTTCTGTCCTGTATTCTGAATAACAGTTTCTTACTGTTTTATTCAAAACATGCAAAGACCGTGAATTTGACAAAATACAGTAAAATACTGGCAGCAAGGCTTCCAGCTTTTTACCGAAATTTTTAAAGTTTTTGTGCTGTATTCTAAACTACAAATTAAGCTAAATTGAATAAACACAAAAACAGCATTAAATATGTCATAGTACATTTTTTTATTAAACAAAATAAAAATATAATAACCTCAGAGCAGATACACTCAGTGAGTTATATAAACAATCTGTCCATCAAACCCCTCTCATTCTCAAGCTCAAAAAAAGTAAGAATAAAAAAATTAGTTGTTTTCTGGTAAAGGCTAGTCCCACTGAAAGTTCATGAGATGTTTTAGGAGTGTGGAGACACGAGGATTGACTGCCTGAGATTTCTTGTAGACAATTTTGCCTGTCTTCTTTGAGACCACCTTGCCCCGGATCGTCTTACCCCTCTCTAGGTTTATCCCAATGAAGCGTCTGGAGATACAGCAGTATAAAATAGCATTGAGTTGGTGATTTTTAGAGTGATTCAGGAAATTAAGCATGCACAAGAAGAAAATGACAGATATAAGAAACAACTCTGAATGAACTTCAAAGTACAAGAGGCCTCCTCCTGGTACTGCAAATTGAACACATAGTACATTGCAAACAAAGTTGCAAACCTGGTCAAGAATGTAGGTAGGATGCCCTCACAAATGAGACGACCCTCAAGACTAAGCTCCTTTCCTTGTTTGTATTTGCCAAGAGTGGCATTTCCTTTGTTCTCCTTCCCGCCTTTTTTTCTACACCTCTTTTAAGATCATTTATTTTTCCACCTGTTTTCCAGTCAAACAAGTTCCACAAGCAGACCCTTTTATTTCACTAAAAGAAAGTGCAAGCTAAATAATAGTAAAGCACATTCATAATGATTAATCAAATAAACAACGAAATATACACATATCTGCATAAACAAATATAAATAAAATATCCAACACTTCCCTCTCCCGTAACATTTACACCACATTTTGTATTTAAATAAAATTAGTAAAATTAATTTTTTCATTCTTTTTTTTTTTTGGACGGTTTTGATTAATTTGGTAATTTGGTAAAATTAGTCAAACTAGCTACCTGGTAGCTATAAAGCTAAGTAGAACTTAATGAACTAACATTGCTAGCCAGATTCATCCTTCATGATGAAAATTATAATTATTATAAAAATATTATAAAAATGACCTTCAGACATTACAAGCTATCATACATTATTGTTGCTTACAAACATCTCTTTCCTTAGTCTGCTCCCATGACATACCAAAACAGTATCTGTATATTACATGTTACATTCCAAGCCCCTTGGCTGCACACATCTATAACTACGGCACGTCTAGAACTGCAGGTCTAAAACCAGAGGTCTAGATAGGTCTGCGGTGGCTCTCCGGCTGTGCAAATGGATACATCTCCTGAGGATGGCTTTGGGAAAATACTGTTCTTTACTGTAAAATGTTTTACTTGTGCCATATGCCGGCAAAATACGGTAATACTGTGAATAAAGCGTTACTATTGACAGTATTACCGTATTTTAAGAAAAACAGTATTGTACCGTGGCAATTTGGCTGTGTTTTTACAGCAATTTTTTACAGTGCATGTAGTAACTTAAAAACGTGTTAAACAAAGCAAAATACTCTGTGATGCATTAAGATGCTCTTATCTGGGGTGCTGTTAACTCTAAAGAACTTATCCTGTGCAACAGAGGGAGCGCCTGGACTTCCTTTCCTGGGGCAATCCTGATTAGTGCCAGTTTCATCGATTTAGCACTTGAGGATACTTTCAAAGATTTTGACTGATCTTCATTTCTTAAAGTTATATTCTACTTTACTTAGTTGAGAAGATCTTGCCATAATATTGATTAGAACATTGAGCTATTCAAATAGAGCTATTCACTGTATACCAACACAACTGATGCTCTCAAACACATTAAGAGAGCAAGAAATGTAAGTAATTAACTGTTGTTAAGTCCTGCACAGCCATTCCAGGTGACCCTACCTCATAAAGGTGACTGAGAAAATCCAGCCAATCCAAGATGTGCAAAGCTGTCATCTAAGAAAGAGGGGCCTACTTTGAAAAATCTAAAAATATAAAACATATTGTGGTTTGTTTAGCACTTTTTGTTTAGCAAATTATTATTTAAAAGTTTGGATAATATTAGTATTAATCTGAAATGAGGAATATTTTAACTATTTAAGGTGTGTCCAAAGTTTTGAGTGGCACTCTACATATGCAAACAGGCACACACACACACACACACACACACACACACACACACACACAAAGCTGTTTCTGCCTGTCTGCTCCATGTATTATCTCACAAAAGATCCAGCAGATTAATGCAGCACTGCAGCCAATTATGATTGCAATATGCAACAGTGGCAGAAACCCACCCATAGGTTAACTGAAACACACACACACACACACGCATGCATACACACCAGACAGAACATGGCAGAACCCAAGGGCGATCTGGTTCAGCAGGGCAGATCACACAAGAGCTCTTCAGCAACACAAAAACTGCTGCTTTATATTTTAATTAATGAGTGCCAGTGTTTTCAAAATGTAAATGTGGCGGGCAGACGGGTGGGGGTGTCAGTAGAGGGGGGTGAATCAGAGAGAGAGAGAAAGAGGTAGAGAGAGTGAGAGAGATAAAGAGAGAGAGAGAGTGAAGGGGAGAAAAGAGGGCAAGTCTTGATTTTTTCAGCTATTCATTTTCTCTCAGATAGCCTATGTCAGACTAGATTATATTACCCCCCCATTCACCCAACACACATACACACACACACACACACGCATATACACACACATTTTCTGTTTCCTTTTTCATCTCCTCTCCTGCAAGGCTCTGATATTTATCAAGTCTTCACATATTAAAGTACGTCCCTGTAGCTGATGGAATATGCAGGATATTTGGATCAGGAAAAGGACGAGTATTTGAACTGTATACTTCTTACATTAAAGCATCCTCCACCCATCAGAACAATAAGAGGACAACTAGAATTTAAACTCTCTTTTATTATATATTAACATGTTATCTTGGAGTATTACAGTAAATATACCCATTATTTTGAGTATTTACTGTTTATTCAGACAATACAGTGTGACCTTGTAGATTATGTAAACATTATTACATTATTTAACCCCAGATTTTGATGTCAGCACTACTTAACTTTAAGCTGTTTGTGACGTCAAACCAGTTTATGTGAAGACAATTCTAAAATCAAAATGAAACCAACGTTTATGATGATTATGTTTCCTTTCGCAGGTTTTAATTTATTTCGCCTATATTTTTTTTACCATAGCATAAATATCCTTAATATATATTTGTCTTGCTTTTTTTTTTAAGAAAAACATCACTGTTTAGTAGGAATTATTCATTTTTCACTGTAAACATTTCTTAAATTACTTATCATATCAATAGTCAAGTCAAGTAGGGTTTACTCGGTATCAAGCCATCCCCAAATGTAGTAAATACATAAAATAGAAACACACTACACGCTTTGAAGCTACATACAATAATTTCACAAGTGCATGTGCCTGCTATTGTGGGGACTTTATTGGAACTGTAGTCTTGTTTGTCCCCTCTGCACACAAACACATATACACACTATATCTTGTCCCTGTAGAAAAGTACTGCCAATGGAAAAGTGGACGGGGTGTTGATGCAAGACAAAACTCTAATTAAATTCCCTTGATTTTGGAAGAAACAATGACTGAGCAGGTGTCGCAATAGTTTTTAGTTTTTTTATTTACATTTTATTTAAAAAAACATGTCTCAAGAATAAGCATCAGTCCAAAGCCCAACTCAAATATTTTCATTTATTTTGTAGTCTAATTGCATTTTTGCCTTGTTTTTTTTTTTTTAACAAAACATCATTATTTAGGGAAAAATATGTACTTATTTGATATAATTTTGGTATAGTTTGTTAAATATTGATAGCCAAGCCAGGTAAAGTTTAGTCAGGTTCAGCCAGGCACTAAGTATAGCGAATATATCATAGACAATAGTCTATAATGGTCCTTATTGGACAATGTACAATGCACTTAGAGTACATTTAATTTTATTTTTTGATATAGATTTTCTTTGTTTTTTTTTATTTTTTTTTTATTTCTGTATTTCACTGTTTGGACCCAGTCCTGTGTGAATATCAGAAATAAGGTCACTGTTCAACAAACCTCGACTGCTTTTTCTGAGAAAGACGAGGGGGGCTAAATATAGCTAACGAGGCTGCACAATGCTTTATCAATGAGCTGTAACTGTGTGAAGTGAACCTAATTAGAGATGAGGCGACATCAGTCCAGTGATGTTGTCTCTGTGTGTGTTTGTGTGTGTGTGTGGGGGGGGGGGGGGGGGTGGGGTGGTTTAGAGCAGAGAAAAGGAAGTGTGGCGGAGAAAACATGTGACTAAGTGGAAATGTTATTAAGTGGCAGTGTGTGTTCGTAATTGTGATTAAGCACTGTTTATCGGATTGTCTTCCTGCTGCTGTACTGTGTTCAGTCTCTTCTGGCTCTGATGGCTTTTTTTCTGCAGGATGTCTTTTTCTTCAGACATCACAAGCCTTCTCTGCTGTTTTTAGCCTCAATGATTTAGCTTAATGAATAGAACCTGTCCATGCTCCACCCACAAATTTGTAGCTCCGCCCCCTCGTTAACTGTCCTCAGGTGTTCCCAGTCTCCTTTCCGCTCTTGTGTCTGTGTTTATAGTCCTTGGTTGCCTATTTTTTTTCAGTTTTTGGTTTGTTAGTTTGTTTATTTGCGTTCATTTCAATAAATACATCCACTCTCCACATCCTCTCCTTGCTCCTGCATTACCTCACAAAAAAATATATATATATATTTTTGAAAAATAGCCTTGAACACTAGAAATTGGATTTATGGTTGTACCAGTAATTTGTAGCAGACCAGCACCATGGACAGCACTGCGCATGATTCTTCTCTACTGTGTTGCTTTCAAGAGACCTTTTTTTTTTAAGGCAACATGTGATCTGGAGTAGACTTCATTAACATTGCCTCTTAAATTAATCAGCTAATTCACTTCAAGCCTGACATGAGAAGGGTTTTAATCAGCATAGCTTTAAAATTTGAAGCCTATCTGCATAGAAAAATGCACATACAAAGCTTAACATAGCATTTGGACACTAATAAATAGCATGTGTCTATAATATGATGATGTACGGTATGTTATGCAGACATTGTATTGAAATAGGTACATTGGTACAGGAACAACATTGACCTTATAATGAAGAAGTTTAGATAAAGAGCATACAGTATATCACACTGTTAATAATTTAAGTAATATGCACTGAAAGTTCATTCTGAGTTAATACTAATTTAATTCAATTTGAGTTTTTTATGCCCCCCAAAATGGGGACATAGTGTAACTGTCATAATACAGCTCTGTAAAAAAAATCACTTTAAAAAATAATGTGTTTCTTGGATTTTACCAAATTGAAAACCTCTGGAATATAATCAAGAGGAAGATGGATGACCACAAGCCATCAAACCAAGCTGAACTGCTTGATTTTTGGCACCAGGGGTGGCTTAAAGTTATCCAAAAGCAGTGTGTAAGACTGGTGGAGGAGAACATGCCAAGGTGCATTAAAACTGTGATTAAAAACCACCAAATATTGATTTCTGAACTCTTTCAGAAAAGTTGAAAATATCAACATATGTTCTTTGCATTTCTCTGCATATAAATGCTCTAAATGACAATAATTTTATTCAGGATTTGGCAGAAATGTTGTTTGTAGTTTATGGAATAAAACAAGAATGTTAATTTTACTCAAACATAAACCTATAAATACCAAAATCAGAGAAACTGATTCAGAAACTGAAGTGCTCTTTTATTTTGTTTCCAGAGCTATATAGTTTACTTAAGGTAGCCTGAGGAGAAAGACTACACACAGAAGGTGGCCAGATAGATGGTGCAAGAAGCCAATGAAAAAGAAGATGCAAATTGCAACAGACTAAACTAAATTATTATAAGTTTATTTAACTCAAAAATCTAATTTGAATATATATGTGGCTGCAAATGTTCAACTACTTAGTAGTTGAGTGATATTTGAAAATATGAAATTAAATATTAAATTTTGAGTTCATTTGAGTTACAAAAAACAAATGAGGTTTACAGTGCTGTACAAATAAAACCATATAATATATGACTGTGTGTTTTACTGGAAGATCTTACAGAAGTCTATACAGAAGGTATAAAAACACACACACTCACACACACACTGGGATGCACTAGTTGGTAAAAGAGTCTACGGTTATATTTTCACAGCAGGATCTTGTTTTCCAAGATTGCTCTGTGTTGCTCTCCTTTTTTTTTAAAGTGAGCCTGGCTGTGGATGTCCAGCTCTTACCGCCGAAATGCTTTTAGGCTCACAGTGAGAAATGAGTCACAAACATCCTCTGTAATCATCTCCCAAAAAATATTTGATGCTACTTATTACTAATTAAAAAAATATAGCAAATCCACAGCTTGCAGGAAACACTTAGTGAATAGAGACACACATATGAAAACCTAATACAACCTGTTATAGTTAAAACAACAACAATAAAAATGCTGCAATCTTGTTTGATGTTTGATCAATTGGTCATTAGGAACACCGCATGGCTGCAGCACAAGTCTTCTTATATTACTGGAAGAAACACATACATATACACACTAAATATTTTATTTTGGTCTGTTATCTTGTTTTTTTTTTTTGCTACTTAATTCCTCAAATCACTGTTGCTGTTCATTTTCCCATCCACTCACACTCAATTTCCATTCTTCTCGTTTTTTTTCCTTTTATTTGATGCAAAAACTGCATGAATTCCGAATTTAGACTTAAAAATGTTACATTCAATGTGTTTTTTTTTTTTGCTGTTTACACAGTCACACTAATGACACACCTGTTTTACATACAGCAAATTAAATTGTCTAAATTTAAGGCAATACATCTTATTTTCTTCTCTGATAAGGATTTTTGTCTTACTAAGCATTGTAAGTGTTAGATTAATTTGCTTATTTTAGGGATAATTATCTTAATCATTCTTACTTAGAATTTGTACCTTATTTTAAGTCATTTGAACTCAAAATAAGCACAATCAAGCAGCAATCAAGTTATTCTGGACCTGGACTACCCACCTCTGTGTGTAACTATAGGTTTACATAGGATCTCCGGTGGATTTTGTGTTTTACAGAGACTCTAAGATTAGGTCAGTGGCTGAACTGCACTTAGCAGGGTATTACTCATTCTGTAAAGTAACAAGATTGCAAGATTGCAAAGATGGTTATTAGTGTAAAAATGTTTTTATTTTAAAACGTTTCAAACTGTTAAACATATTAAACATATCTAAGTAGACTGCCCTGTACTTTTAACCACCAGAAATAACTTCTATAGGGTTACAAATATGAAAGAACTGTTTGAAAAGATTTCACCAGCCATAGTACTTAATTTTCTGGACGTCCTTCATATAAAGACACTGATTTAAGTCTGTGATGCTCAAGTTAAGAACATTGTCAATGCCATAAAATAGCCAACATGTTGCTGATATGGCACAAAACCCAAACAAATAAAAACTGTTGTCTGCCTCCCTGGGTCGCAGTGCTGTTAGCCAATCAGAGGCTATATGTTTGCATGTATGAATATTCATGGGCAAAAGCCAAAAATCCTATCGTTAATTCTATAGCTGATCCAGAAACCCTTGTAAAGCCATTTTAAAACCATACTGTATAGTATATTTACATCTTGACTCAATCACTGTCTAACCCAGTTCCTCCAGCTGCAGATTTGTAGCTATATTTTGGAGAGAAGAAAAAAAAAACTGGAAGGAAGGGAAAAAGAAAGCATGTCAGCATGTCCCAGAGCCTCCAAGAACTGTTCAAGAATCCCCAGCTGCTCACTCCGGAAACTCATTAGTGGGCTGAAATTCTCAACACCTCACCTAACCTCCTGGAACTGCAACATTCAGCATTTTCCAAGATTTTTTTTTTTTTTTTTTTTTTTTTTACCCACTCTCCTTCCTTCCTACCTACTTGCAGGTTGTCGGGTTAGTTTATTATTTTATTTTACTGATTATTCCATTTTTTTCTTTCTTGGAAAAAAAAAATAACCCCATTAAGCTGAGAAAATAAGAGTCTGGATTTTTTTTTTTTTTTCCTGTATGGTCGGATTCCGTGTAATACATTTATGGGTCGTTTATAAACAACCAAAAAAAAAAAGAATTAGCAGTCCATGTATGGCACCAAGCAAAAGTTTCGACACACCTTAAATTAAGTGATTATTTTTGGTAATTTTAAAATTCTCTGCATTGTAGATATCACTCTCAGAAGGATGAGAAGGTGTATGTAAAAGCAGGTATAAATAATTTAGTTAAACAAAAAGATAAACATAAGCAAAACCAAAAGCAAATAAGCTTAGTATTTTTTTTTATAAATAAACAAAATAAAACAAAGCAAACAAAACTGAGAAGACTCAAGATAACAAAACTAGAAAACAAGAAACAAAAGAACTGAGACCAGACTAAAAGCACACAAAAATACACACACACAAACCTGACTAGGATCACACAAAGCATACAAACAATACATAGCATATAAGGCACACAAACGACTGCACAAGGAACACTAAAATACCTTTATATATACGAGGAGGGTAAGGAACACCTGGTGAAGGAAACAAGGGGGCAGGGTTACAAACAAGACACAAGGGGACGACACTAATGGCTAGGGTGGAGACAAGTTAATAACGCAGGGAGGAAATCAAAAACTGGCTAAAAGGCAAGACAGGAAATGAAAGAACAGAAAAGGAAATACACAAAACATAAAAGACTAAAGTTGTGACTTTAGAAAAATACTAAAAAAAGTGTTAAATAAACAGGGTATGTTTTATATGTTTTATATCTTACTTGATATATATTCAATACAATATACTGTATATTTATTTACTTGAATTTCTTGCCTTCTTAATGTGTTTGAGAGCATTAGTTGTGAAGCTGTGAAGAGGTAGAGTTGGTGAGATACAGTGAATAGCCCTATTTAATTAATGTTCTAATCCATATTATGACTTTATTAAGAACTACTCAACTAAGTACATAAAAAAAATCTTTAAGAAATGAAGGTTAGTCAATCTGAAAAAAATTACAGAGCTTTGAAAGTATCCTTAGGTGCAGTCGCAAAGACCATCAAAAAACGTTATGATGGAACTGGCTCTCATCAGGACTGCTCCGGGAAAGGAAGCGAGGAGTTACCTATGTTGTACAAGAAAAGTTCATCACAGTTAATGATATTAACATCTCCGCAGATAAGAGCAAATAAGAGTATTTTGGATTCTTTAACACTTTTAGTTAGATATTACATGATTCCTTAACTTACCTGTTCCTTCATAGTCTGGGTGACTTCAGTATTAATTTACAATTTAGGAAAAAAATATATGAATAACAACATTGGTAACACTTTACATTAAGTGTTGACTAACTAACGTAAAATAATGCATTAGTTACCATGAACAAGACATGAGGTAATACATTAACAATGTTTAGGTAATGTTAATTAAACACGGAACAACAGCAATAAATAATGTTAATTTCTCATAAACTGAAAGGAAGAGTTTGTTAAGATGAACAATAAATCATGTAGTTTTTTAATAGTGATTTTTAAACTATGTTCGTAAACAAGTAACAACTGCATTAGTTGTATTTAACAATTACAGTAGTTGTTAAATATTAATATAATCTGCTGTGATATCACATATGCAGTGGTAGCCAGTTATTTGTTTTATTTACTAATGTACTTTAAGTAATATAATATTTTTTATTTAAATTTTTACTTACAGTGTGTAGTATAGTAAAGTAATCTCAGCTACAAACAAAAGCATTATTAGCTTTCACTTTACATCAGGTACTATTTATTTATTTCACTGAACAGAGCTGTGTAAGTCTTTAGTAACATTTAACATATGTTAATAATGCTCAACAAAGGCATTATTGGTTAATCATTGTTTATCTTTACAATTTCTACACGTAACATGAATTCCTAAATAATATTTAACAATTACTGTATGCATAACTGCAGTAGGTGAGCAAATAACAAGAAGATTAACTAATGCAGTAATTCCCTGTTTATCTAACATTAATTAACACTATTTATTAAGAGTATGATTTATTATTCATCTTAACAAATGCTTCACTTGTAAATTGAGTTCAATTACATTTCATGTAAAAGTAACATTAATTAATTGTTACGCCCTTGCCCTGTTTTCCCTGTGTTTCTGGTTTTCCAGTACTGGTCCCAGTAATTTTCCGTCACATGTGTCCTATTTGTAACTCCGCGCCCTCGTTGCCTGTTTCCCCAGGTGTGTGCTTCCTGTGTGTATATATAGTCCTTTTGTGTCAGTGTTTCCTTGTCGGTCTTTGCACTTTTCTTTGTCGTTTGTCTTTCCACGTTTATTCCTAGTTCGTTGCCATAGTTCATAGTTCAGTGTTTATCTTCTTGTTTATTTCTTGTTCATCCTAGTTTATTTTCCTTGTTTATATCTTGTTTATTCCTTTGTTTTTCCTGCCCAGTTTAGTTCATTTCAGTCTTGTTTCAGTTTGTCTTGTTTGTTTCTTTGTTAAGCCTTCCTGTTTGTTTGTTATTGTTACCCCTGTCTAGCCAGCCGCTACATTATTGCTGTTGTTCTGTCTTTAATTAACATTACCTAAGCATTCTTAATGTATTACCTCATGTCTTGTTCATGGTAACTAGGTCAACTTAACGTAAAGTGTTACCAAAACATTACATAAAATTTTGTCTCCAAACTTTTCACTCATACTCCACTTTAGCAACCTTGAAACTGACCCCTATTTTAGGCAATCCCTCAATCGCCAATAGCTATCAACTATACCGTAGACCAGAACAAGCTTTCAGCTGTCAGATAGGACTTCAAACAACAGACAATTTCACAAATATGAGAATCATAACTGGGTGGTATCTTGGTTAATAAAAGGGCTAAGCTCCATGACTAGGGTCAAACTCTTGGGACGGAGTGTCGACAACAGAAGGAGGTTTTTATTAGGGTTCATCTCAGAGGCATTCACTAGCTCTAGTCAGCCTAATTGGTCCTCCTCTATGAGGAAGAAATGAATAAAGCTATGGAAAAAAAAAAAAGTTTTTGTCCGCTTAGATATTAATCGCTCCAAGTAATGAGATGTCAGAGAAATCAGATCATTTCACAGTGGGATGCAAAACCAAAGGAACATATTTTCATATGCCCGTTGGCATGTTCATCTGCGAAATGTCAATTGGGTTCAGAGCAGGGGAGTTCAGTGATTGACTCATTAGCATTAATGGACACATCCCTCACCAAGGGGTTGTGTCAGATGCGCCAGTCTTTGCCATGAATCTCTTACCAAGCTGCTCTACAACTGTTCGACTATATCTCTATTTTCTCTTGCGATGCTATTCTATTTGGAAGGAAGATAAAAAGTCACCAGAATCAATAAATTATATTTAAACAAAATAGGCTGCTTTGGGCAACTCTTGGTCATCTTTTTAAGCTACATGTACCAACATATACAGTACGTCTTACGCATGTGCCATAGGTCTCGTTATGGAGTTGTAGAGGTTCCTCATGGTGTCCTTAAGGTGTGATAATCCATCCCATGCAGGTTGAATATGTGCACACAGCAGCAGCCGGTTCGAATCCTGTTCATCTAGTTTGCCATCGGCTGCCGGAGCCCTGAGAGAGCACAATTGGCCTTGCTCTTTATGGGTGGGTAGATGGGTGATGTTGATCAGCACAAAGCGTCTGTGAGCTGATGTATCAAAACCGAGTTGCTGCGTTTTTCTCTGCTTTTCTCTGCGCTGTGGTGCTACTCGGTAATGCTGCATCAGCAGCAGTTCAAAAAGAGGTGGTGGCTGAATTCACATGTATCGCGGGAGGCATGCTCTAGTCTTTACCCTCCTTGTGTATATGGGGCATAGTAGCATACAGCATAGTAGCAGTGAATGGGAGGGCCGATCAGCCTAGCTAAATTGAGAGAAAATGGATGAAAACAGGAAATAAATCTAAAGAAAGGACTTGATATTTATAGCACTTTAGAGGTGGTGTAATGGTGTAATCCACAGTGAAATTGGCATATAATGTAGTGAAACAAGATAACAAGTACAACAAGTAGTACATGTGCTAGTCTTCACCCGCTTGGTGTTGGGGCAACGCTAGTGATAGGGGGAGTCCTTATGAGTGATTTGGGTAATTTGTCAAAAATGGGATCAATTTAGAAACAAAATTAAAAAAAAATATTACAGCAGCAGTATGTGGACTAGCATTATCTTGTTGGAATAGTGCAGCGACCGAAGTGTAGCTTCACAAAAGGTTGGTCAGAGTTGGTCACAGCTTGCCGAATTTCATTACCTAAATATTGCTTGGCTATTAAAGTGCCTACAATAAAGGCCAAAGTTGATCTGTATATCATTGTAAAGTATTTCACCCAATACTAGAAGTTCTGGACATGTTGACTTCTGTGTTAAAGGTTAAAAAAGTTAGATTGTACAGTGAACTGTAGTAAGACTTTAACAGTAGTAAGACTGCAATGTATGAGTTTTACTACGAGTTGAAAATACATGGATAGATTCCCTCATTTGCACTTAACTTGCAGCAGGTAGCACTTGATTCTGTCTTGCTAGCCATAAATTAGACTCATCTGTTCCTGCTTGGCACAAAGTGTTCCAGAAGCTGAGTTAAAGTGTGTCAAAGTATGTTTTGTGAAAGTGAAATCGTTTGATTCTGCAGGTGCTGGCTTTCCATGTGCTTCTCATTACCTCTCCAACATGAGGATAGGGAACCATCTTAATGCTTCTGAAATAAAAGTAAGTTTTCAAAATGTGACAAATGTTTAAAATCAAGATATATATATATATATATTTTTTTTTTTTATGGCGACTGACCAACACTCTATACAGTCCAAGATTTTTCATTTTCAATCATCAATTAAACACCAATCAATTGAAACCCCACTCATGGTAAGATTATTCACACTCTACCAATGCATCCATATGGACTACATCCATATGGCTTCTTAATGCTTATTATTCTTGACATTTTAAGTAATTATTCTTGAAATGAAGACATTTTTTAACACTAATTAATCATGTGACAAATTTTAGAGAGCCTTGTGACGTATTAGTGGTTTTACTTAGCGATATAACACACTGTCACTTACTGGCGGGTTCAGAAGGTAGATTACTTTTCATTTATATTAAAACTTAAGCCCCTCTACAGATGCTTTGTAGGCCAGCGAAAAACCAACCAAAGATGTCTTTTAAAGTGCTGCAAAGGAAACGTGGAGGAGGGCAAAATTGCAAGTAATATTCATTGATAACAAATAAACAAACAATAAACCAAAACTAAAAAACATGCAACCTGACCGACATTAAACACATGCAAGAACCGACAAGGGAACACAGAAACAGAAAGGGGCTATAGATACGGAAGTGGACAGGAAACAGAAAACACCTAGGGACAGGTAACGAGGGGGAGGAGTTACAAATGAACACAGATGGGAGCACTGAAGACACTAAAGATGTGAAGTCAGCCACCACCTCTTTTTGAACTGCTGCTGATTTAGCATTGCTGAGTAGCATCACAGCACGCTTGGAGGAAATTGAAGCAGTGACTCGGCTTCGATACAATAGCTCACAGCTGCATTGTGCTGATCGACATCACCCTAGGAGCGATATGGGGGAAAGAGCTCCATCTACTCACTCAGAGAGAGCAAATTCAAGTGTGCTCTCTCATGGCTTTGGAAGCTGTTGGCAAGCTGCATGGCTAGTATTTAAACCAGCGATTTCCTAATCATAGAGGCAGTGCTGAAGCCCACTGGACCACTTGGTGACTGTATATCAAGTTCTTTTAAGAGCTAGATCTGCTTTTAATGGGCCCAAACTACTTAAAACTGAACACGGTAACCACTGTCTTATGTAGATTATATTGTAGCAAGAAGCCATGCTTATGAACAAGCTGATGCTGTTCATTAGTAGCATGTTAGCTGCATTCTAAGCATGTTTCCTAACCTGGGAAACAAACAATGCTTACTTTGAACGGTAAAAAGGCTTTGGTGCTTTTCCATAATAACGCTAATTCTAAAAATGTTGGAGCAACGGGGGAGCGGGAGCACACATCAACCAGGGACTCGCCTCGGTGTCCAGAAGCCTCCTGCTTAATGAAGTTCAGAGGCATAGAGCAATTAGCAACATCAAAGCCAGAATCTGCTAATTAATTAGGCTTCTCTCTCTGTCTGAGAACATCTACTCTCTGAGAGGCCCATTAGCATGTGCCATCAAGATGTACCTGGGACTTTTCAAGCAGCTAGCGCTAGTTTATGGAGTGCATTATGCATGTCTTTGTTCAACACAATTAGCAGCGAGGCTTGTCTGAGATTTTTCGATTTTTATTTTTTTTTATGTGGAAAGTTTTTTGGTGAAATAATTTATGCTGGGCAGTGAAGTGATAGCATTCCCAATGGTAAATAGTTAATGGGAAGCATGTTAGTTCCAGTAAGTGACCTGGTTAGCACAGTCTGATATGCACAAAATGTACAAAATATACATCTACACAGTAATAAAACAAAATATAAAGCTGTGAAGTATAGGAATTCCAATTTTAGCAATAGCTGGTTTAGAAGGAATACAAGCATTTATTAATTAGATGCAGAATAAACCCCAGGTCTATGAAAGTAACCATGACCAGATGTTGTTGTTTTTTTCTCTGTATATGATATTAGACTCTCTACAGATGCTTAAATTGTATGCTTAAAATATTTGAAATTGAAGACAGTACTCTACCTGAGTGGAAAGAGGAAATATTATAATTATTGGTGTCAGAATTCTGCCACAACCATCCCTGTAACTCCTAATTTATTTAATACAAATCCACAAAATGTATAAAATCTATGGAGGTCTGGGTCTTTAACTGAAGCATGCCGTATATGGACCACATTGTCAATAGAGATGTGTGAGTGTAAAGAACCTTTACGTGTGCAAAAAAAAATAAAATAAATAATAAATAAATATTATTTACACTACATTGTACTATTTTTGGTTCTAATTAGGTAGTCATCAAAATCAGATAGATCATAATCAGAGGTTATTCTAGGATCAGAGGTTTGGGGGTGCTGAAGGGTGCCCAACAAGCCCAGCCACACTACCCTCCCTTTAAAAAAAAAAAAAAAAAAAAAAAAACAGTCCCTGACAAAACATTTATTTACAGAAGTCAGGTGTGTAACTTTTATTTTAAACATATTGTCAGCGGATTAAAAGATCATTTTTACTAATTTTTATAAAAAGATTCTATCCAAGGGTGCATGCTCCATCATTTGGTGTCATGTAAATTGCTAAAAGTGGATTTTGCTACTCAAAACTCAGTAAAGGATTTTTCAGAGCATCTGCTCATTCAAGCAATGAAATCTCATCATTAATTTTCACCTTATTCTCTTACCTGCTGGTTAACTTACACTTTACTTTGGAAGAAAAAACTAACCAACCCAGTATAGACTGGCTGGCTACACACACCAACAAAGGACATTTCAGGAGTGGGACATCACCTGTCTCATCATATATTCTTTCATACTGTTAATAACATTACTTAGCTGATACACATACAGACAGTACAAGTTGAGCACCTTACCTGCGGTATTAGCTTACCAAATTAAGAAAGCATCAATAGCTCAAAGGCTGCTGTTTAATTTCATGTGCATATGTGCATGTATACATGCATGTGCCCAGTGCATGCATAGCAGAGAGAAAGTGGATTATCTTTTGTGGTGTGAGGAGTGACTGCTGTATTTTTTTTATTCTTAAAATTCTGTTTAACGACCTACTTTCTAGGAAAGAATTACATTTGTCACATTTAGGGATGCGGTTCTCATTTTAGGGGGTGCTTGAGACACCTAAAAAGGGCTAGCTATGTCCCTAATAATAATAATAATAATAATAATAAGAAGAAGAAGAAGAAGAAGAAGAAGAAGAAGAAGAAGAAGAAGGAGAAGAAGAAGAAGAAGAAGAAGAAGAAGAAGAAATGCTGGTCCTTTAGGCTGCACTGTAAACCCAATGAGGATGGACTAAGTAGATAGGCCTGCTAAATAAGAAAACATGTTAGCACTGGTCTTTATGTGCTCTATGAATATATAGATAAAAAAAACAGTTTCAAATGTTTTCTTTCCTTCTTCTTTTAATCATCACTGGTGCACACTGACTATTTCACAGTATCTTAGGGGTTAAACTGTAGCTTTAGTCCAGCGTTGAAGTTTTCTCCAGCCATTGGTTTGAAGACGTAGATTAAAAATGAAACTCCTACAGATGAAGCTGGAGTTAGACCCAAAGTTCTATCCTAACATCTTTACAATGTATAACTTTCTAACCAGGTTCATAATCGCTCCCGCAAAAACGCTAAACTTCTGTCCCAAATTGGGACCCCGGGGGATGAAAGGGATTCGGGGTCACCTTTTAACTTTTAATGTCAAAGGAAGCAATAACTTCAGATGATCTCAGAGGTCATTTCCAGCTCTCCATTTAAACATTGCCTGTCTGCCCGGTATGTGTGAAGTCACTTCAAAGGCATCGGAAATCGCCTGCTCACTCCTGCTAATGAAGTGCTCCCTCAGACACAAGCGCTCCTTATTAAAGACACCCGATATTAAATGCGAGATGAATTATATTAATTAGACACCTTTCAAAAGCAACTTTGCACCACGGTGGTTAGTTCCGGGTTTGAACGCGGGACCAGTTAAAACAACTTTAGCACGTTAAGATTCAGATCAGGTTATTTAAAGGAAGGGAAAATTCACCTGATTTGAATATGACTCATCACTGTGATTCATCGTTCGGATCATATGAAAAAGAAACTTCTTGAAAGGGCTGTTTTAAGGGGACTTGCTTAGTGATTAAGGTCTGATGTTAGAAGGTTGGTAGAATGCATGATCACTTGGGGGTGTGAGGTGGGGTTGAGGGGGTGAATGTGTTGGAAGGATGTTGGGCTTTGTTCAGTGTTCAGACTGTCAGCCAGCCCAAATCTGATTTTTGGCATATCTAGATTCTATTCAGACAGATGTTTGATAGTCTAGATGGTCAGAAATGAAACCACTTTTTAAGGTGCTTTGAAATGTGATTACAAAAAAAGATTTGTACAGATGTGTTTCAGTATAGATGCTCTGGATGCTGTGGATTCTCTTGATGCTCTGTATGTGCTGGAGTACTTTGAATGCTTTGGATACTCTGGATGCTTTGTACACTGTGGTAGGTCCAGATGCTCTAGATGCTCTGAATACTTTGGACATTGTGGATGTTTTGGTCACTCTGGATGCTCTGAATGCTTTGGATGGTGTGGATGGTGTGGATGCTCTGGACGCTCAATGATTTTGACGCTCTGGGTGCTTTGGAAGCTCTGAAAGTTCTGGAAGGTTTGGATGCTCCGGATGCTTTTGAAGCTTTGGTCGCTCTGGACGTACTGGACACTTTTGATGCTCCGGACACTCTGGATGCTTTGTACACTGTGGAAAGTCCATATGCTCTGAATACTTTGGTCACTCTGAATGCTCTGTATGCTTTAGATGCTCTGGATGCTCTAGATGCTCTGAATAATTTGGACATTCTGGATGATCTGGATCCAGATGCTCTAAATGCTCTGAATACTTGGATGTTTTGGTCACTCTGGATGCTTTAGACTCTCTGGATGGTTTGGATGGTCTAGATGCTTGAATGGTCTGGAAGCTCTGGACACTTCGGATGCTTTGGACACTCTGGACACTCTAGATACTCTGGATGCTTTGGATGCTTTGGACGCTCTTGACACTCTAGATACTCTGGATGCTTTGGATGCTTTGGACGCTCTTGACACTCTAGATACTCTGAATGCTTTGGTTGCTCTGGATGATCTGGAGACTTTGGATGTTTTGGAAACTCTAGACTCTCTGGATGCCTAGATTATTTATGTTCTAGCATCACACACAATGAGATAAACAACAACCTTATAAAATCCAGAATGAAAGAAATGTGGGGTTCCAAGAAGGGCACCAAGAGTTTCTCATGCCGACCTCATGAACACTGCAATCCATGCAAATACATTTGAGATGTCCAAACATGCAAATCCAGTCTGATCACTTGCAAATAACGGTGCAACAACAGAACAAATCCAATTTACCTGTAGTCTGAACACAGCCTCACAAGCCCAGCTCAGTAAATGGCTCAGGTTTCTTCCTCTGCTTGTGTAGAAAGTGCCGGTGAAAAAGAGTTACATGAGTTTGGCCTTTTGGTCTTTTCTCCGTGCTCTGTTACAATCTGTGCGCCAATCTAAACTAGCCCTGGGTTGACCTCGTGCTGTGGAGATTTTATTAGTGGTGACTTTACCACTCAGACTGCTAGAACCGCTTTCATGCTCCTTTGCTCCTTGTTCTCCTTCTCTTTTTTCTCTCTCTTTCACACGGCCCTCCCTTCATTCCTGTCTCCTCATCTGCCACTCAGACCCCGCGTTCCATTTTCAGCAAACTGAAATTCCATCACACATAGCATTGCTCTGGCTGAGCCTTTACTTGTCCTGTAATGGAACATTCACCCAGTGCAAACTATAGGATGTAGAAGAAATGGAGCAAAGAATGAGAAAATCCTAATCTCTTCCCAATTGCTCCGAAAATGGGGGAAATGGTCAATTGGAATTCAATTATAAGGTTTTCATTCCGTCCTTTCTTTCCTTCCTTTCTTCCTTCTTCTTGTGTTCCTTACTTTTCCTTTTGCCCTTTGCTTCATTAGACACTGATTTTAACTGACGGATGAACCCTACTTATCATCACTGTAATGAAAAAAACTTTGTATCTGCTAAATGGCATTTCCACAAGAAAATGATTAACTGTAATGACTACTACATCCAGTATGTGCTTCAAGACATCTTACATATACATACATCATTTATTCAACTTTATTTATTAATCCTTATTCCACAAGGTGTTGTAACAAACTGTTATAAAGGTTACCAACTATGTCAACTTTGATGTCTAGTCTACGCCAAGTGACAAGAGACTTTCTCTGGCATTAGCTTGTCATGACACTTTTGTATCCTATAAAAATCTCCACATGGATGAACATGTAAAGAGCCCAGGAGGCAAAGACCTAATCTGGTCTGCGGTTGATCTTATTGAGTTGATTGTCTCTGAGAAAGTGCAGTCCTTATGTCAACTATATATCAAAGTAGAATTAATAACTTCACCAAATCTCCCCATGCAAAACTATTCCTGTTTTTAAGACAGGTGGAAGCAGTGATTGGTGGAGGTGAAGTGATGTAGCATTAGATGAGCTTACATTTCTGTCCTGAATCTTAACAGTAAGGAAGGATAAACTGCTTGGGCTGAAATAAAGAATACTGTAAAGGCTGTTTGGCATGTTGTAGTGGCTTAAAGGCACTTTCACACCAGCAGTGTTTGGTCTGGTCTGGTCTGTTGGTAACTCGAGTGTGGATCAAACAAACGGTCCAGAGTTCGTTTGGTGGTCTTGGTCCGGTCCCAAATGAACTCTGGAGCGGTTCGCTTTGTTGAGAACGTGATCCCGTCTCGATCCGACCCAGCCATTGAATATAGTCATTTTTTTAGCTTAACTGCAGATTAGGCGCAGTTTAATCTAATATATATTGTATAAATGCTGTGCTCATGCACATGCAGTCTTTGCTGCGTTCACTGCTCACAGCTTCTTGATTCAGTTTACTATGTTTACATCTGCGCTGGACATTCAAACACTGTGTTTAAAAGCGCAGCGTTTCAGCGGTTAGTGCTAAAGCACAGATATACACACTGGAACACAGAACCTTCTCGCTAGATTTACTTTTTTTGTATATTTATATTTTCTCCCAATCTAGACAGCTCTGACCAATCAGAGGACACAGCCTGCTTGCGTGGTTTGCTGGTGCACATTTTGGTGCGTTTACATTTATGTCTGTATGAAACCAGACCAAACAGAGGGAGAAAACGCTCTGAGTAAACAAACTCATCAACTGATTCGGACCAAAGAAACAAACTACATGTGTGAAAATGCTCTAAGTGTCTTAAAGAACTGATGGATGGTCTATGTTAAAAAGAGTTTGTTTGCATCAACTTCCCCCAACTACTGTTCTAAAGGACGAAATTGTGTTTGTTGAGTTGTGCTGCTAAAATGAAGATTTTTTTTAAAGACAATTAAGAATTAAGAATATTACCAAGGCTACCTTTTTGGGGAAGAGTGTTTTTTTATGATTATTATTATTGCTATCACTTTACGTTTCTCAAATATTTTAAAAGGCTTCTTTGTCTTCTTTGTAGTTCTCAAGTCATTCTAATTTACTCGCATAATTAGTGCACGAGTCATAATCAAATTTGGAGCAATGCTAATGATCCCGGTGCAGTCCCTTCAAAACACTTCTTGCAGTATTTTCATTGAACCCAATAGGATCATTCCTGCTTTTATATTTTGTGGTTGGGTGAATCCGAATAGCACTTTTAAATATTTAATTCGCCCCGCGTAATCGTTCTGGTGCACGATTCGAGAGCGAGCGCGATCCTCATCTCCACATTTACTCCACACCTTTCTCTGAAGTGCAATTCAAAGACGCTTACTGGCAAATTGGAATATAATTCAAATGTTCTCCCGTCAGGATGCGTCAGTCATCGCTGAGGAAAGTTGCGCTTTGAGAAAGAGTGCGGTGCTTTTATTTCCCTGCAGGCCTCTTCTGCCCTCTGGAAAAAGCTCAACATAAATGTCAACAAGTCATCATTTTGAACTGTCACTCATCCCCCTGTTCCGTGCTGCATTTGTTTAGTATTTTTCTTCCCTTCCTGCGAGGGCTCCCGACATACAAGCGAGAACTTGTTGCTTGGAGGAGCGCTGAGAGGCGGCTCTGAGGAGTGTTCCGTCAGCGTCGCCGCGGATACGAATTGCATGATATGTGCAGAGACTGAGATTCTTCCTAATAGAGAGAGAGAGAGGCCGTGAGCAGCAATTAATATAATATACCATCAGCAGGAAAATACCCCCCTCCACACACACACATAGAAACATCTGCACTGTTAGCATCTGCACTATTAGCATCTGCACTATTAGCATCTGCATACTTGTGTACACAAGCTGCTGTATCCTCCCCCCAATCTCCCCACAAAGCACTGCACCGCACCACCGGAAAACTCAAACCCACTGCCATGAGTAATAAAAATTTATTACCTCCAAGCTTAGGAGGGGTGCGGAGAAGCAAGGCCAAGTGCTGAGCGGGTAGACAACGCACAAACACATACACATACAGTATACACACACATACACATATATAGTATATACACACACTCACATATACTCACACTCTTGCTGAATAAGCCCTAGTCCCCGAAAAACAGCCTTCGCTGCACTTCACAAGAGTGTTCCACACAAGCCCAGGCCCATAACTGCATCACACTCTGCTAGGAGTGTCATAACAGCTTGTGTTTGGCTTACGGATGGCCGTTGTTAAAATGAGTTTGCAGAAGCCCATCACAACAAGCTACCTAAGGGATGTAAATTGCCTTGTTCGCCGCGTACGGAATAATGCAATGTGGCTAAAAAGTAAAGACACGATTACTCGGGCTGAAATGAAGAGTATAATCAGCGCTACCTTGGAGTATCATAACGGTGACTCGTGTTTGGCTCGCGGACGGTTGTTTGTAAAATGAGTTTGCTGTAGCCCGTTTCAGCTACTTCTCTGTCTAATGTATGAAAATTCAAAGTGTTCCGAAGTGTAGCGAAAATGATGTTGGTGCAACGTTGTGAAAACCTGGACACAGCAAGATTACTTTGAACGAAACAAAAGGGGAAAGGGTGATATAACTATATATGGCTACCGTTGGCTGTCATGGCGGCTCGTGTTTGGCTTTCGGATTTTCATTAATAGAATGAGTTAGATTAAAAAAAACATGATAAACAGATGTGACAGATGCAAAAATGGGATTGTTTGTTGTTGTGTATCCAATAATGCTTTGTTTACTAAGGCTAGAAGATTAGAAGAGCATTATCTAGTCTATTTTGAGTGTAGTAACAACTTGTGTTCGGTTTATAGATGAAAACTTTGGAAAATGTGTGTATGGTAACACATACAGTTGCAAGAAAAGGTATTTGAATCCAATTCTGCATAAATTGGTCAAATACACGTGTTCTGACCTTTGTCTAAGTCACAACAATAGACAAACACAGTCTGCTTAAACTAACACCACACAAAAAATATGTTTACATGGTTTTATTGAACACAACATGTTAACATGCACAGTACAGGAATCACAGTGGGAAAGGTATGTGAACCTTTGGATTTAATCACTGGTTGACCCTCCTTTGGCAGCAATAACCTCAACCAAACATTTACTGTAGCTGCAGATCAGACATGCACAAGAGTCAGGAGGAATTTTGGACCATTCCTGTTTCAGTTCAGCAATATTCTTGGGACATCTGGTGTGAATCGCTCTCTTGAGGACTTGAGGCCACAGCATCTCAACTGGGTTGAGGTCAGGAATCTCCAGAAGGCGTATTTTCTTCTGTTGAAGCCATTCGGTTGTTGATTTACTTCTATGTTTTGGGTTGTTGTCCTGTTGCATCTGTTGCAGCCAACATGCTATATTAAGGATGTGAGAATGAGGTCCTAATGCATGGGAATGAGATAATCAAGGTGTGGACACACCTTACTAAGGCGTGGGAACGAGTTCATTAAATCTAGCTGGGGAATAATAAACCTTGCTATTCTATAAATTAACTAAATATTACATCAAAGCTCCTTTAATCCAAGGATAATCTTTAGTAAGAAAATGGAGAGTGAACTGTTTTTTGTTTTGTTTTTTATCTCTGAATAAATTATGGTGATATTTTGGAGTTCCCACGCATTAAGATCTCATTCCCACTCCTTAATAAGGCATGGCCATGCTTTTTGTTTTTCTTACATTATGTCACCTTAGGGGCTCCATAAAATCAGATTTTCAATGCCTGAATTGGCCAAATCTCGATCCACTGGAAATGTGTCGCTGAAATGTAAATATAAGAAAAATTTTGTTTACGAAAAAATAAAGAGTATTATCACAGCTAGTTCTAAGTGTCATAACGGTTTGTCTTATAGATAATATAGATTTAGTGAATCTATATCTAGGAGACTTTATCCTTTTTTTTAGATGTGACAAGACCTGACTTACAAGACTCTAACTTACAGTTATGTTTAACATAAGATTGTATTGTGAGACATATGTGTTACTTCTCATATGCTTGTTTTTCCAGAATCAGTTTTCTAGAAGATAAGTTAAAAAATAGCCATCAAAAAAATTGCTAATAGATTGTTTGTTGTGTACAAAGTAACACAGTGTTCATAAATCGTACATATGTACTACAGTATAATTATTCTGTTATAACAACTTTAGTTTTTATTTACTGCATATCTTATGGATGGTAGTGAAAGCTTAGGTATGCAAATGAGTTGTGTACAGACAAAATGCACTGTTGCTAAAAGGCGCTATTACTTAGGCTAAAATAAAGAGTATTATCAAGGCTATTTTGGGGAAGAAACTGTGTTGCTGAGTTACTTCCATTGCTATTCAAAGCTCAAACAGACCACAGGCAACAAAAAAAAATAAAATAAAGCAATCTTAAACAATAAGCTTCCTTTTATAGTTAGCCTAATTACCTCATTTAAGTCCGAGGGCTTAGCGAGTTTATTTACTGTTCCTTCTTTGTAGAAGAGCCGCATTCAAGCAGCAGCAGCAACAACATTTACACACAGCCACCGCGCGCCTCCAACCAAAGCGGTAAAGAAACAAAAAAAAAAACACATTGGAGGGAAGATCTCTGAACTGTTCCCCTGTTTTATAAAGTAATCAGTTTCCCGTGGAGAAGCCCAGCGGTTATGGATTAAGCTTGCTCTTCTGCGCTCTTGACAAATGCCATCTCCCCACATCTCCCCAAAGCGCGCCACCCCCCACCGCCATGTCTCTCCAAAGTCTCCCCCAGAGACCTGGGTTAAACACAACTCCATTACCTGCTCCCAGGCAGGAGCAATGGATGAGGAGCACATCAATCACTCCGTCTTCAGCTCGTAAAAAATTTACCAGGCTCTGCTTTACTTCTGCCTCCTCGTGCGAGCAGGTCGGCCATTGTTCAAACATCAATCGTTCAGGCCTTTCAGCTGCAGCGGCTCTACCTCATCATGACTAGCAGAGAGAGGGAGAGAGAGAGAAAAGGGAGCGAGGGAGGAGAAATAAAGGAGGTGGAGGGTAGAGGTGAGCAACAAATGGAGGTAGAGGGGCGGTGGGGGAGACCTGAGATGAAGTTTGATAGTAGGGCTCTAAAAAATAAAGTTATTTTTTTTTTTGGAAGATTTTCTTCACAAAACTCAAAACTCTTCCAAAAGTGAACAGATCCCTATTTTAAGTATTGAGGATCCAAATATTAAAAATGCCGGTAACCATCCACTTCTAGAAATACAGTATTCACAGTGTGATTCAGTATTAAATAGCCCATAATTATCTAAATATTTTTTACTAAACATGGAATTCCATACCTATGTCTGCAATAAGGTTGCAGACAGTTTCCTCCTACTGAATTTTAAACTTTTGACTTCTGGTTGTGTGGGATTACAGGTGTGGTTGGTGGTTGTTATATATTCTTCACTATATACAGAAAAAAATAAGAGACCACTTAAAAATGATGAGTGTCTTTTCCTTTAAAACTAAAAACCTCTGGAACATAATCAAGAGGAAGCTGGATGATTACAAGCCATCAGACCAAGCTGAACCACTTAAACTGGTGCACCAGGAGTGGCATAAAGTTATCCAAAAGCAGTGTGTGAGACTGGTGGAGAAGAACATGCAACAAGATGCAAAAAAAAAAACTGTGATTAAAAAGCAGTTGCTTGCTGATGTCACTAACAGTTGCTTTAAGGTCTTACTTAACAATGTTTTTGCCATCAATTGCTGTGTTTTTCCATGGTCTACCTGTTTGAAATCTGTTGCTTAGTACACCAGTGACGACTTTCTTCTTTAGGACATTCCAAAATGCTGTACATTTGTGCTGTACATTTGTGCAATCGCTCTGGTTAATTGTTTTTGTCTTCCCTTAGCTTTACAATTGCTTCTGTAAAAAAACATGTGTAATAAAGTGGCTGTATCTACTAAAAATGTATGGAAACCTTCAGACTCTTTTTATTTTTTTAGTAAAACTCAGGCTTTAACCATGCATTTTCATTCGTCAGTAGGAATCATTTTGTCTGCCATTCCTGCCTGTTGGAATTACTATGTTAAGGTTTGATCGAATTAGAGAGCTCCTGTCTGACGGCTATAATTTCCGAGTGCAGACTTGAAGAGAGGGAGCCACCATATTTTTTTTTTTGCCACCAATATCCACTCTCAACGAATCCATCATAGCCTGTAGCACCGAAACATTTACGGTGTTGCCGGGTGAACTATCAGCCATTTCCTCGGGCTTGGCGGACTCGGAAGACACCGCTGCTTTGCGGCCTGGTTTAGAAGCCTCGGTCTTATTGCGGGTAGAAGACATTTTAGTTGCCAAAAAAAGTCACAAATATGTAGCTACATATTCCTAAAAACAGTCCAAAGAAAGTACCATGCACAAGTTTAGCAACTGTGCAAAATAAAATCAAAATTATGCCATATTTCCTCGGAGCAACGGGGAAACGCGTCTACATCCTCCATCTACAACAGCGCCCCCCGGAATTACTATGTTTAACCTTTTTATATATGTGTACTGCTTGGCTACAGAGTGAAAAAAGTAGCAGTGCTTTACGATCCCATGTGTACTGCTTGGCTACAGAGTGCTACAAAAGTACTACTGTACTTATGATCCCATGCCACGCACTGATAGAGTAAATCACTCCATCATTTCTCACTCCCCACGCTGAATGCCAACTTATAGGTCACGCTAATAATAGTCCAAATGGGTACCTGGTGGAGCCGGGGGTGTGGGTGGCAGTGCGTGATGGGCATGGGGACAGTTTTTGAGGTACCCCATGGTTCCGGTAAAGGGCCTCTGCTGATTGTAACAGTAAGGGAGCATCAGGGAACTGTGAAAGGTCAGGGCACAGGAACGATGGGCTGCTAGCATGAAGGCATTACTGAGGGAGAGCAGAATGGAAGGAGGGAGAGAGAGAGAAAGCAACAGAGTGCAAAGAGAAGGAAACGACCTCGCTATGGCAACTGGCCAACACTGGTTGCAGCAGCTGTCAAACAGGGCAATGCTTTCTGAAGAGGGTCATCATGTTCTCAGTATGTGAATCTGTACACTCTACTTCTCCTTATCACTCTACCCTTTCCTCACACTCCTGCCTCCATCACACTGTGTGGAAATCACAAGGTATCGGGTTAGAATGTGCCAGCCACTGGTCACATATTACTGAACTGACTGAGCTCAACTGTACTTCTGCAATTTTCTGGTAATTTCTTATTTTTTCCCACATATTTTAGTAGTTTTTTTTTTTTTTCTGAAACAAAACTGGCACAATTATTACTTTACACTTTTTTCATTTTATGCTTTACAATTAAATATTGTTTAAAAAAAGTAAAAAAAAAGTGTTACGTTTTGAAGATATACTGTACATACTGTATTTGTGGCCAATTATCTCCTTTTAATATTTTAAGTAATGCCTGCAAATATCTTATGAGTAGTTTATGCAATCAATATGCATTAATATTTAGCATTGCAGTGGCACTGATTGTGGGGGACCTAAGCGCTCAAGATGTTGGGGTAGAGGGTGCATAAGAGTCTCTGTTGATGAATAATATGTACAACAGTATCTCTCAACTAACTACTATTGGACACTAGATAATTCATTATTAATTATTGCCACAAAGCTTTAGTTCAATATCATTTACAAAAAAAATTAAGGGTTTGGATTAAGTAATGCTTAATAATGTTTATTAAAGCCCAAACTGGCCTTCCCTCAATCCACTGATCACATGACGCTACACGTTCCCGCTCTCCAAGCTACTAATTGGTTCCACCTGTCCTCCTTAGTATATATACTCCTGAGTTTACTCAGTTCATTACTGAGTATTGAATCTAGATTTTCTTAGCTATTCTATGAAAAATTCTATTGTGTTTGTCTTTTGTTACTAACCCTTTTTGTACCCCCCATTTTTTGCCTTTTGCCCCACCATTTCTATTTTATTTTATTTTTTTCCCTGTTGCCGAATCTTTTTGTATTTTTGTCTCTTCTTTTGCCGTCTCCCTTATCTACTGTATTTATCGTGTATGACCTTGGTTTACCTCACTACTCTCTGGTATATTGTTAATATTTGCTCACATTTTGTTATGGACCCTGCCTGTCCCTTACGATTCTTGTAATAGAATCTAGTCTCTTTTGTAATATACTTTGTCTATTTTATCTGTGACTGTCTGTCTTTGGTCTGGCCTGTGTGACAGTATTAACTAGCGTACTTTTTACAATTAAACACTGTTTAATAATGTCTTAAAATTACTGTTATTTGTGATCCTTACCCGAGTATTTATTACTCTATTATTACTAATACTGTAATTAAAAATATTAATCTCCACAAAATAACCATTTTCACATGGCAGACCTTCAAATATATACTTATGACAGACTTACCTGTTTGTTATTCTGATTGGCTGCCCTCTAAAATCAGCCTGGATTTCATAACTCATTGTAACATAAACTGAAGTAGGCAGAGTAGGCATGCAATATATAAAATTAGTTGATTTTTTCATGCCTTTTTACTCCCCCAAAAAAAAGATACCAAATAAAATAGCCTGTTTTTGTAGCTTAGCTCTCATAAACAGAACGAGGTTGGATGGATTGTGGAGTGAATTATACGTTTTAAACCTGTTTTAACGAATTTTCCACGCTACATCAAAATCTCACGTTTTAAAGAAGTGAGGAAAATGAGTTTCTCCACGATACAGACCCCGTAACTCTTTAAATTCAGGCCGTCATTGTGGCCATATCCTGCACGGTCACCAGATTCTTCAGGCTTTAATTACCAGCAAATTGAGATGCTGTCTCAAATACAAATACACACACACACACACACACACACACACACAAACACACTCAGCTTTTCTCATCCATCCCCTCAACACACTCCATCTTGCACTCGCACGCGCACACACACTCGAGCGCTCTAGTACCTCTCAAAGCCCGAGCTTATCTTCACGCGCTAAAAACGGCTACAAACCCTTAACTTCATAAAGCCTGGGAGGGTTTTGGAAGTTCATAAACTAAATAAATATATAAAGGGAACTTTCCCGCTTCTTTGCCGGTTCTCAGCGTAATCGCAGCAGCCGGCACACTTTTGTTTGTTAATAGGGTTCAATTAGGCCCATGGAGTGGTCTGTGCAGAGATAAGCAGTCTCCCGGGCCTAGTGGGGGGCTCCAAAAGCACTTGTAATGAACGGATAGAGGAGCTGTTGATGCACAGCAATCATTAAGGAGCTGATAATTATGTTGGGTATCTCAGTGCTGTGCCGTGTGTGTGTGTGTGGGGGGGGGGGGGGGGGGTCTAGGGCCAGTGTTTTTCTGCTTGTGTGTGTGTGTGTGTGTGTTAAACTGTGGTGTGCTGATGAGTTTTAGTATGGGAATAATCTGCATCCCTGCATCCTCTTGATCTTTTTGTCCTTAACCGTAACCCAATTTTTCACTACATTTTTATGTTTCTGATATGTTTTTGGTCTGATTTTATAATAAGTAGTAATACAAATAATTAGAAATATGTAATAACTGTCTAGTTACACATTAACAATCATGTAATAACAGTGTAACTACTGGTGAAGTACACATAGATTTAAATTACTGTCAGAATCAATTTATATATATATATATATATATATATATATATATATATATATATATATATATATATATATATATATATACACACTCACAGAGAGGGTGATGAACATCTGAGGTAGGAATCAAGGGGGGTGAGGTTACAAACAAGACACCATGTGACAACACTAACAGGCATAAGCATAAACAATAACAGTCTTGACTCATTATACACAGACATGCCAAAAGTCATGGGATATCAGTATGTTAAAATGGACATGACATGTTACCTCAGGGTACGGCTTAAAAAGCCCACACCGTAAGTCCAAAGCAATGTGATATAGAATGAAAGCTCGGAAAAGGGAAAAAAGCCAGAAACAATATTTACAAAAAATAACTACTGTCACAGACAATCAGATTAGACTTTCATGATCCTTATAGATAAGCAAAATCTGCATATTTTAGTGTTTAGCTTGTAAATGGTCCCAGAAAACTACATGTTTGCGTCAAATACTTTATTTAGACCTAAACATACTGAATAAATGTTTGATTTTAAGATTAATAATAAAACCCCTTGTAACTTGCAATAACAGCCAGTGTACATATATTTGATTTAATTTCAAGTAATTGTGATGCATTTCTATTGATCTATTTATTATGAAATTGTGACCCATTGTCTTTTGTTTGTTTGTTGTATTTACAGGTGACAAATGTGAAAATAATACAGTAATAAAGGAGGGCCAATACTCTCACTGAACTATTCTATTCTATTATATTCTATTCAATATTAATTTCCCCACAAAAAACAAACAAAAAAAGAAACTTTTTACATCAAGTTTGCTGTGGCACAGTGAAGACAGTAGACATGTAGGACTAGTTTTCGTACTAAAGCTGTAACTGACACTAGCGAATATGTAATATAGCCTAGCGACACTCATAATGCGTGACAGCACACCTTTCATAACCGCCAGGGATGAGTTCAGACTATTGTCCGTGTAAAGGTAATAAAGGTATGTATTCCTCAAGGCTTCGTTCGTCATATAATATTTGATATCAGATATTAGTCTCTGCTACCCAGTGGTGAAGTGCTGTCTGGTCTTTTGCATAACACCTACAGCAAATCTGACACGCTTTTATTACATCAGTGGAAATCAGTCATTCTGTGCTGGAAAACACTGTAATTGGACCTCATGTGACCTTGGCTCATGTTAACAGCTGTTTTAAAAGTACAGGATATCTGGCTCATGACCTAAAGCCATTACACAACATGATTCAAAGGATGTTTAGTTGATTAACACTTTGAAGCTCACAGACCCATATAACTGAATTACATGAATATTATTAGTTAATGAATACACTGCAGGGAATGAATGGAATGGTGGTAGTGATTACCTTACAAAGAGTAACACAATGTCACACAATGATTTGATTTAGTTCCTTTTTTTTTACCAAATCATAATGACAATCCATGACGATCCATTTGGTTTATTTGTTATGACACATTCAAAATTGTTGTAACAATGTACACAATAAACAATAGATAGTGCAGTAAAAATTACCAAAGTTCTCCCTGCAAAATAATGAGGGTTCGATTTCCTGCCAATAAGAAAACCAGGCAATAGCAAATGTCAATAGTCCTAATATAACATTGATCAGACATCAATAACATTAGGGTGTAAAACATTCTGCACACGAATATCTGCCAAATGCAAAAGTGCTGCAAATAAAATAGCATCAATAATAAGAGCTCAACATGCTTGGAGGAGAACTCTAATCACCAGTTCAAGTATACAGTTTGACAGATTGATCTAGACTGCTGAAGTAAAGTCAAGTAGTTTTACAGCCCCTTTGTTATCTTCCCCAGGTGTTTCTTATCTGTGTCTGTGTACATACAGGGGTCGGACACCTGGTTTTAGACCACAATAATTTATTGGAAACAGGAGAGTTGAGGTGCACATTGAATTCTGCCGTAATTTGGGCAGCCGTGATTTTAGTTTTGTTGATACAATCCAGGTTAGCACCCAAACATCCCTTTCAGACAACTTCCTCTTGTGTCCACAGTTAATCCTGTTGGATGTGGTTCATCCGTCTTGGTGGTATGCTGGCATTACCCTGGATACCGTGGCTCTTGATACATCACAAAGACTTGCTGTCTTGGTCACAGATGCGCCAGCGAGACGTGCTCCAACAATTCGTCCTCTTTTGAACTCTGGTGTGTCAACCATAATGTTGTGTGCATTGCAATTTTTTGAGCAAAACTGTGCTCTTACCCTGCTAATTGAACCTTCACCCTCTGCTCTTGCTGGTGCAATGTGTAATTAATGAAGATTGAACACCAGGCTGCTCCAATTTAGCCATGAAACCTCTCACACTAAAATGACAGGTGTTTCAGTTTCATTATCCAACCCCTGTATATCTCATGTTGTCCTTTGTTTTCTGTTGTGACTTTTCGTTTGTTTGACCCACATTCATGGTATGTTTGTTCCCGCTGAGTTTCTGGTTTGACATCTTATTGGCTAGTCCTTTGTTGTTTAGTCTTAGTGTTTTTTTTTGTCTTTGTTTGATATAAATATGGCTACTAATTAAAGTAATATGAACTTGCATTCTGCCTCCAACTCTGATGCTTGGAAGTTTATCCACATATGTGAAAAGGCTGAATTAATAACACCAAACAATAACTGATTGTAAGTCATATTGCAAAGGTTAGGATTTTTTTTTTTTTCAGCAGCAGCATTCGGCTCACATTTCACCACTGGCTGCTTCCTGTGGTGCTTTACAGCTTTGCTAAACACACATTGTGTGAAACAGCCCAAAAAACTGCAAGTTCAAGTTCATTTTTACACTCTGCTTACATATATTAAATAAAATACAACTCATTCAGCACCTTTTATCATAACTTGCATCCTGCCTCCAACTCTAAAGCTTTTGCACATGCAGAGGATCATTCAGTCCATGTGATTAAGACAGTTCTCCTACGGTGAAGTCATTGTTCATGCGAAATGATAAAAATGATGATAAAAAAGGCCCATCGGTTTGCCGTTTGCCTAGACAATCTCGAGCAATGATGATGATTTAAGTAATAGCTGTTCAAGTGCATAATTTAGTCAATGACTTAAACTAGCAGAAAACGCTCCTGACATTCCATTACGTCCTTAAATCAATGCAATCACCGTTGAGTGAACGGCCCTTCAGGTTTCAATTCAGGAGGAAGAATAGAAATTTTCCCTTCAAAGAGACAATGACCTGCTGCGTGCTTTCTCTCATAATGATCAAAATTACAGCTCAGGTGAGAAAAGCCGGTGTACGTTCGGCCTAGCAGAGCCGGTGCTACGCACAGTCGGACCGGTGGGCGAAGGCCGCAGTGGGATAGCGGAGCAGACACCTCTCAGTGGCTCCATGGTGGGCTCCAGCCTGGACTGGAAGCCCACGCTTTGCTGGTGACAGCTAATTGAATAGCGCCGGACGCAGGGCTGCAGAGAGAGGAGAGACATGCTGCCGTGAATGGAAGGGTTTCAGCCAGCTACAATTAGGCAGAAATGATGCATGAAATGGCAGGAGGGAGACAGAGAGGAAGAGAGCGAGAAGCGTGGAGAAAGAGCGGGGAAGGGACTAATTTACCCCTTAAAGGACTGCCCCTGCATTTCCAGCTTCATTTTTTACTTACTGCACCTGTAGCATGTGGTTAGGTACAGAGTAAAATCATTTCAATATGATTTCTTATAGGTTAGAAAAGGGGTGAAAACGTAGTAGAGCTGAGGCGTAAAAAAATAAAATCAAACACATTTTATTGTAAAAATCTTTAGTCAATAATCTGTGCAAATAACCATATTTTTCGGACGATAAGGAACCTAAAATTATTAATTGTTTTTCCAAAAATCATCCGTTCGCATTATAATCCAGGGCACCTTATGTATAAATTCTCCCTGTCAGGTCATAAGGAGCAGTACAGCTACTCTGATGAACTACAGAATATAATGGAGGTAGCGCTGCTAACCACGACTGAGTAGCGCTGCTAACTGTGGCTGAGTATCACTGTTAACCAGGGCTAGCTAGTGCAGCTAACTGGGGCTGGCTAGTGCTGCTAACCACGGCTGAGTAGCACTGCTAACTGTGGCTGAGTATCACTGTTAACCAGGGCTAGCTATTGCAGCTAACTGGGGCTGGCTAGCGTCGCTAACCATGGCTGGCTATGCTGCTAACTGCGGCTAAATAGCTCTGCTAACTGGGGCTGGCTACTGCAGCTTACTGGGGCTGGCTAGTGCTGCTAACCACGGCTGGCTAGCACTGCTAACTGTGGCTAGCGCTCACCCTTCAACAAAATACTGGAATTCTAAGCTTACTGTAAATAAACGGAAGCACTTTACTCACCCAAAAAAACAGTTTTCAGGAGAGAAATCTGTGTAGATTAACATCCAGTGCTCATTTGATTTTAAAATATTATACTATAATATTACTAATATAACACTTTGGTATACTTAGGCACTTCCACCAGCTTCCCGATTAAAAGGGAAACATGGCAACACCCTTGCTCACTTCGATGTAGGCATTCTTACTAGTGTCACTTAATGTGCCTTATAATCCAGTGTGCCTTGTAGCGAGCTCAGCAGTTTAATAGTTTAATACCTGGTGCTAATTGAGATGTTGAAATATTTTTAATTGGGCACCAGTTATTAAATTAATCGAATTAGATTTATTAATAAATAAATAAATTAATTAATTCATAACACAAGTTATCCAGAAAACACACTGAAATTACAAGTTTTGTAATATAAAAAGGATTTTAATAAATCACACAGATATGAGTAAATAATTCATAAAAATATAACAAATGTAGACAATAGATATCAAATCATAGTGTATAAGGATAAATGAGAATTAAAAGAAAAACATGTTATAATACTGGTATAGAACTTGTCAGATTAATAGAACTAATAAGTGAGGATTTCTAAATAAAGAACTAAGTCATTTGAAGTCTACGAAGCCAGTTCTTATTTCCAACTATGCAACTCCTTATAGTGTGAAAAATATAGTATAAATAAAGTGTGCATAATTTGTAGTAGTGCCCCAAATACTTGGCAACATTGTGTGAGAGAGTCCAAAAAACTGCAAGTTTAAGTTCATTTTTTTTTATTCTGCACACATACATTAAATAAAATAAAACTCATTCAGCACCACTTATCATGGTTGGTATCAGTTTGCTCTCTCTTTTTTACAACCTGGCTGTTTTCAGATGAACAATATAAGCAAAGCCAATATCTCAGATTTAATGGACTTACTTGAAAATATATTAAACTTGAGGTGTTTAATGAATATAACAGGTCTAACACAGTTCTTCCAGGAAGAATGGGCTGAAATTTCTCAGGAACGCATCAGAAAGTGCCTGGTTCATTGGTTTATTGGTTCAACCAGCTATTCAGCACTTTTTGTGTATTAAATGAGTGTGTTTAATAAAAATCTGCAAAATAATTTTTGTTTTTGTGTTATTATTTTTGGCGCATTACTTGAAAGATAAAGAAAACTATGAAATTTCAAAGGGTTCACATAATTTTTCTTGCTGCTGTTGGTGTCAAGTCTGGTGTTGTAGGCATTCCCTGTCCTTCCACACTTAGCTCCAATTTAGGTTCTCAGTTAAACAACTACAACACCCAGAATGCACCACCCACTGACATCACACACACTGCCGATCACATGACACCTCACCTGCCCCGGCCAGGAAGTCCTGAATATTGATTACTCTCTGCAGTATATAAGGACAGCTCACACACACACCTGCGCCGCATATTGCCTGGTTTCTCCCACATTACAAAGCGTTTATTCTGTTTTCTCGTGTATGACCTTGCTTTTTGTTTTCCGACCTTGATTTTTGCCTTTGCCTACTCTGTGGATTTTTCGTGTATTACCTGGACTGTTTATCGTTTCCGTTTTGGATCACCTCTGATACTGCCTGCCTCGTGTATGACCATTGGACTGCCTCACTATCTTGTAATGGTCTTTGCCTCCAGGTATCTGTTTGCTGGTGTTATTTACTCACTGCTACTTTCTCTGTTTATACCCTGTGGGATTTTAATAAAATCCTTAACTGGTTCGGCGAGTGTCTATATTCTGTACCCCACCATGACAGTTGGTTCATTCAATCTGCAAATAAATGTAAAAGTAAATGTAAAAACACAGGTTTTTATTATTTGCATTTTCCTTACTGTTCCTTACTGTCCTACGCTTTTGTGATATGGGGTTCTGATTACTGCCTTTAGAAGTTAGAATGATGTATGCTGCAAAGATGTGTGTTGGGCTGCAGGTAAAACATGCAGGAATGTGTATGTCAAAAAGACTCTGAAGAAACTGATCACTAATATTCGATGGCATTGTTGAGGAGCCCTATGTGGTACCTTCGTATTTTTTAAGAGTACAGTCAGATGTTTTAAAAGTTTACTCACTAAAAGTCACTAAAAGTGCACGTGGCTTCTCAGGGGAATGATAAGTGATTTATTTCCCATTACACCCAAAACACACCTATGCTTAACTCATATTTTTTGTTACTCGTTTACTTTGTTACTTGTATTTAATTCAGCAAAATTAAGCAATTTTACATTAAAATGCTTTACACATGCTTGCTTCACCTAAATTGCAAGCAATATAAACAGCTTACATGGTTAATATTTGCCATTTACCTTTCTTATGTTACATTTCTTTTAAAAAGTGCTACTCTTTTTTATTAGTTTTTTAATAAAATGTAAAAGAAAATGAATTAAACTCAAGACATGAGTAGAATTTTTTTGTGTGTGTGGGGGGTGTACAGTGTGTGTTTATCGAAAATGTGTTTTGATATATGTTTTTCACAAAAAATTAGCCAATGCCAATGAGTTTCAGTTATATATATTTTTTTGTTGTATCATTTGATGAAAAATGAAACGGGTCCCACAGACCTGAACACCACACAAGGGTTAATTAAGAGATTTAATTTTTCGGTGGTATCGTGACCTCACGATACCAAAGACACACCGACACCCCCTAAATCCAGCTGTGCAATGCGCAGTTGATGGCTTGCCTATAGGTCGCTAAAATAAGGCCCTCTGCCTCTTTAAAATGCTCTTTGTATTCGCAATCATGTGGGTTAGTTACAAACTGATGCTATATTGCATTTTTTTTTTATTACCACTTACTTTTCCAGCCATTTGTTGCCCCTGTTTCAACTTTTTAGGTTAATGTTGGTGAAGAACCCTATGTGGTACCTTTATATATTTTTAAGTGTGCAGTCAGATGTTTTAAAAGATTACTCACTGAAATCAGCAACTGAATCAGCATCTTTATTTATAAGCAAGTACATTTTGTGTTTTCAGCAATTTTCCAAATAGAGAAAAGATTTTTTAGTCATCAGAAATCCTTAACAATCTTTTCTTATCAGTTGCTTTATTATACTGAAAGCATACTGTATGATGTTAGATATCAGCTTTGAAGCAGATATCTTAGTCTGACAGTGTGGAACTAAAGTGTGGGCTTAGTCACGAGCCCCCGACATGGCACGGAGTTAAAAAAAAAAGCAAACAAAAGTATAAGAAGTTAAAGAAAGCTGCATGAAGGACAGATGGAGCTGAAGGTAAGAATGGAAGAGAGAGGATATGAAGCTTTGCTAGATGTCACGCTGTGTCACAGCCTTTAGAGAGCGTCAAAAAGCGCAGCGCAAGATTTTAGTCAGCACGTCAAGTGTCAGAAAAAAGCCGCCTAAGTTTTCACAGAGGACTTTGAACCTGGTGCGAGTCTGAACTTTTCATCATCAGAAACTGTCCTTCGCTAACACCGCGCCAACTTGCAGCATGAGAGGTGAGGGCTTTGACTTTGCCGACTCAAGCTTGTATGAAGTTTGTCCCCCTGTCAGGAATGTGTCCTCTGCCGTAGCATGGCATGTCTCCAGTTGACTAGTGCAAGAGGCAGAGCTTTGAAAATGGCCCCCCTGTCACTGCATAAGACAACCTTGTCCATTTGGTCGCGCGTTGAGCACTGAGGAAACGCTAGAGGAGCGATGTCATCTATCCAACGCTTGACTCTACAGGCCACCACTGGCTGTCAGTGTCTTACATTTCACATAGGGAAAGGCATTGTAAGCTACTCTGTCTCAAACCAGCAGACTTTATGAATATCTAGGATGTGACAAGCGCTTTATTTGGTTTCCTTATGCCAATATTGTGACAAGAAATCTCAAGAAACCAGACATAGACAAGTTTGTATTTGAGTTCCATTCAATTTTAAAATACATATACATGTACTATAAATGTTTTACAATATACTACTCTATAAAGAAAAAGAAAAATAAGCCAATAATGAGGTAAAATCTTTAAATATACAATAAAAAGGATAGCCAAAGCTTCTTTTATAATAAATTAGTGAAATACTCAGAACCGCTGACGTCTTCTCCGGACTAAAGCCCATTTAAAATGAACTGAGGCAAAATTAAGCCCAGAGAAGACGGCAGCATTTTTAAATTGTGTTGATCTATGGCTTTTTCTTTGCATGATGCAGCTTTAACTTACTATTTCCTGATTGTATGGTGAACTATGTTCACAGATAGGAAGTGTTTCTGAGCTGATGCAGTGATTTCCAATACAGAGTCATGCTTATTTTTAATACAGTGGGGCCTGAGGGCACCAAGATCACCAGCATACAATATGCACTGCCAGCCTCATGCATTGCAAACAGGATTTCTCCAGATTGTCTGAATATTTTTGATGATATTATGTAGTGTAGATTATGCAATATCCAATGTCTGTGCAGGAATGATTTTCTGAAATAGTTTCACAAACTTTGCTACCTTACACCTTACACCTTTTGCCAATGCCATTAAAATAGTATCGGAGTTTGAGGTGCTCAAAGCATTGCACTGTTAAGATACCAACGTGCCAAAGTCAGAGCACACCTGGTTCTTCAAAGGAATGAGAAGCGAAACTCTGATTGGTTTATTTCCTGCAACACCCAAAACATACCCAATTGATTAATTAAGAGATTTAGCTTATACCTTTTGCATGTTTCAAGCTGCGCAATGAGTACATTTTGTGACCTCTTGATACCAAAGATACGCCTTTAAATGGTTTACAATTAGTTTATTAATGGTTACTAATTAGGTTGTAAATGCCTTAAAAATCATTAATAATCAGTTATAACACATATGTAGAAAGGGCAACAATATAGATGGCCATGGGATCACTATTTGGCAAACAACAGGTCATTGTTGCCCTTTTTATGTATGTGTTATAACTGATTATTAATGATTTTTAAGGCATTTACAACGTTAATAGTAACCATTAATAAACTAATTGTAATTAACCATTTATATACCCTTTATAAAGGCAGTCTTATTTTAAAGTGGTACCTTTATTAGTAGCACTTACGTTTCCAGCCCTTTATTACCTCTCTGTCAACTTTTTAGGTTAATGTTTTTTTAAGAAATAAAGAAAATACAGTTGCAAGAAAAAGTATATATGTGAACCCTTTGGGATGACTTGAATTTCTGCACAAATTGGTCATTAAATGTGTTAAATGTGTGTGATCTTCATCTAAGTCACAACAATAGACAAACACAGTCTGCTTAAACTAATACCACACAAAAATTGCAATATGTTTGCATGGTTTTATTGAACACGAAATGTTAACATTCACAGTGAGGGGGGAAAAAGTATGTGAACCTTTGGATGTAATAACTGATTGACCCTCTTTTGGCTGCAACAACCTCAACCAAACCAAATGTTTCCTGTAGTTGCAGATCGGAGCTGCACAACAGTCAGGAGGAATTTTGGACCATTTCTCTTCACAAAACTCACAGCAATACTCTTGGGATATCTGGTGTGAATCGCTCTCTTGAGGTCATGTCACAGCATCTCAATTGGATTGAGGTCCGTACTGGTGTGTGTTTTTTTATAAGTTTTTTTTTTTAATATGTGGTGTGTATTTCACTGTGAATAAAATATAGTGCTTTGAGCATTACACACTGGAATTGGAATTTTGGAATTGAGGTTGTAATACTGAGAACCCATGCTACTACGCAGAGCATGATCAAACATGTTCATGCTCACGAGTTTCTTAAAATTGAGGGGAAATCTCATACACGACAACTTTAGGCTGTGAGAAAGGAAACCGAATTGACGTCACCAAAAAAAAAAAAAAAGCACACTAAAAAAACTCCAACTCTGCCATTGTGAACATGTATTTAAAGGGCCCGGGACCGGAGTTCTGTTGGAGGAAAGTGACTACAGTCCTGTAACCTTGGCAGAAGTGGCAGCTGTAAGCTGATAAAGAAGCTTGCAAAGGATTTGGGGCTAAGGAGTGGAAGAGGCTTGTGAAATGACTCGTCGAAGAGCCTTATCGGCACGGGGCCGAGAGGGTGTGAAGGGAAAACGGCCTTTAAATGATCTCTAATGGGAGTCCGTCTCTGACTGTTAATGTGCCCTGCCGTGGGAGCGGGATGGCGGTGTGGAGAATCTGAGGTGAATTGCCCTTAAAGTGCAAAATGTGACATGATTGAGAGGGATTTGGGCTCTAAATCAACTTGAGTTTTTTTTTTAAGTGATTCCTGACCACTGGCAGGCACAGCAAATAGGCTTTACAGCACTGAGGGGCAGGACGGAGAGGAGGGTGGAAAGATAGTAGAAAAAAAAAAACATGTAGCATGGGGAAGCATGTTGTGGTGTGGAGATACAGTGTATGTACATGTTATGAACACAAAAAGACTTGTTGACATGGGAAATGGTTTTAGGAAAAAACATTTATGGAACTGGTATAGAGCAGAGAGAGCACTCAAGTTACAAGCTCGAGTTTGAGTCACGTTTAAGTTGCATCTGACTTGACTTGCAACTCATCCCTAATGAGTCCCAACTGGAAGAGTCCCAAATGAGACTTTTTAAACATATCTTTATCTCTTTCCATTATCCATAATTCCTGTAACCAAGTACAATCCAACAAGTAGCTGGTGTGACCCCTTTTAGCCAGTAATATCAGGATCCAGGAACTGGTGATCAGTTCTGCAATGGATTGAAGGAATTTTGTCCATTTCTACTTTAATTAATTGGTCCTGGGGGGCGTTCTTGAATCAGTTGATTGTTTTAGGTCCGTTCACAACATTTCTTTTGGGTTGAAAATCTAGAATATGACTCAGCTACTATAAAATGTTAACTTTCTACGGATGTTTCAATTTCTTTTACACTTAATTCCATACTAATGTTATAGAAGTGATTATAAAAACTTTTATAATTAAAAATGCTAAAGGCCTAATGTGGGATTATTTTACCATATACAGTGCTAATCAAAATTTTAAGTACCCCTTTAATTCAGTGTTTTTTCATTGTTGCACCCGTTGTTGTTTGTTAACACCAAAATCATCCAAATTATGAATAAATAAAAACTTAGGAAGGTCTAAGGAAGATCAAGAGTTACCTCAGTTACACAGGAAGAAATTAATCAGAGTATCCAGCCTCAAAAACCGCAAATTAACAGAACCCCAGATAAGAGCCTCCTAAATATTTTTTATTTTGGTTTGTATTTGAATTTTGGTTTGTTTAACACTTTTAAGTTACTACATGATTCCTACTACATGGATTACTTCAATATTCATTTACACTGTGAAAAAAACTAATAATTAACAAAATAAATTAAATAAGAAGGTATGTACAGACTTTTGACTGGTACTGTATATGCTTATGCTTATGCTTATGCGTGTGCCGATCTTATATAAAATGTAATTATCATGTATTCACTGGGCTCTCTATATCTAGTTTAAAGACATGATACATAATGGCTAGTATTGTATTGTATGCAGTGTTGGGAAGTAACGGATTACATGTAACGGCGTTACGTAATCAGATTACAAATTATAAGTAACTGTAATCCGTTACAGTTACTGCTTCAGTAAGTGGTAATCAGATTACAGTTACTCTGCTAAAATAAAAGGGTTACATTGCGGTACTTTCCTATTTTTGCTCTTCCAACACTGATAAAACGCAAATAACATTTTGCGGTGAAATCGCTTTGATATGACAGGGAACTCTCTGCCCGGCTCACAGCGGCTCCACGCTCACACAACGAGACGAAATTAACTGACATTTTGGTCAACGAATAAAAACGAGACGAAAATGTTTGGCAGGGACGAAATCCAATCAGACTGATTTAGGTCTGTGAAAGGTAGGGACCAGTTAGGAAGAGATCCAATCACTGCTACTTTAGCGAAGGTGGAGTACCCGCCTCTCCTGCAGCAGCGCCGCGCGGAATTAAACTGTCGATACGGAGCTCGACTGGAAGTTAACTCCACAGTGTTCAGCAGGGAGAGAGGGAGAGAGGGCCGATATATTTCTCTTTTGACGTCGCGAAAAACAAGATAACGTGTAAACCGCGTGGAGCGACTCCATTACCGGTAAAAACACCACTAATCTTTCAGCTTCTGCAGACCAGAGTCACACAGATCTCCATGCAGAGATCCGCGTTTTAATACTGATGTTATTTCATGAGCTGATGTGTTTAACTCAGCAGTGCACTAAAACACAGAACTGGTACAGAACTCACTCATTAAGATCCGATCATCTGTTTAGTCTCACAGTGGGAAAGATATAGCTAGTGTTAAATCAGCAGCAGGTCAGAAAGGAACTCAATAATATAACCAAAATAAAACAATAAAATAAGTCAATCTCTGAACCCAAAAGTCTGTGTAAAGTTCCTTACAGCACTTTCTCATAAGTTTCTCACTTTAACTCATGAAGTCTCTCTGTACATCCTGAGAGCATCTCTACAGGACAGTGTGTGAATGTGTGTTCATTTATAGACTGTAGCTCCAGTAGGTGTGCTGGGTTAGTGCTGGAGATAAAACTAGATCCTTTAAAAGTTTTTGCATCTACAGCTCTGTTCAAACTATAATTTAACTATTCAGATGTTTTATGACCTGATTTCTAGAGCAAAATTTTAAATGTAAAATATGTATAGTCACACACCCACAATAATAATAGTAATAATAATAATAATAATATACATTAAATCATATATAAATATATTTCACTTTCAAACATTAACAATATTACTCAAGTGGTTATTAAACGTTTCATTTACGTATACTTGTATAGTTAATAATTCAAGGGAACTGATGAAAAAGCATTTACATTTACACCCTTTACATTTTAGTCGACTAAATTTACTGTAATTTTAGTCGACTATATTCTTATGACATTAAGTCGACTAAAACTAAAAACATTTCAGATGACTAAATTGTGACTAAAACTAAATACTATTTTCGTCACAAGACTATGACTAAGACTAAATCAAAATTTGTTGTCAAAATTAACACTGGAGGCAAACCTGCAAATAGATAGCTTACAGTTGTTGTTACGTTGTTTGGTTTTAAATGGTTTTATCATCAATTTATAGAAGTGTTTTATAAAATTGTTTGATGAAATGGTTTCATAAGTATTTTTATAGAGTGATTGAAAAGGCTGTTTTATTTGTTTATCTATTTGTTACATTCATTCAGGCTTAAAAAAATGACAATATTTAAAGTAATCCAAAGTAATCAGATTACGTTACTCACTTGAAGTAATGTAACTGATTACGTTACAAATTACATTTTGAGTGATGTAATCAGTAATCTGTAAGGGATTACATTTTAAAAGTAACCTTCCCAACACTGATTGTATGCAAGCTACTCAGTCAGAAATCACATCCATGTTAAATGCAGGAGGCTTCACACATATATTACTCATAGGACAGTGGAGCATTCTTCCATGAGACATTATAGTAGTTCCTGTCTCACAGCATTTTCCATGTTTGTATAAATATATACCATTTAAATAATTATCCATTTAAAAAGTGAAAAACTGGCTCCTGCTTTACGAAACCCCCATTTGGCCTGGTTTAATTTTAGGTGTGCGTTACTGTACACGTGCACGCTGCCTTCTCATAACGACAGTGAGCAAAACCCATAACTGGATATTTATAGGCATTAATTTAAACTGTAAAGAAAGATGACACAGAAAGATATATGACCGAGCTATGATAACTTTCCTTCAGCAAGTCAGGCATACTGTATTTCAAATCTCATAAAACACACACACACACACACACACACACTCACACACACACACCACCTACCCTCTTTCCCCACCCTAGCCCTAGCCATCATACTTCTTTTATGGCCCAACATTAAACCCAAATCAGAAACTACGAGCGATAGACGTTCAATCACCGCACATCCACACACACACACACACACACACACACACACACACACACTCACACACTCTCTCTGCACTAGCGCTCTTCTCCTCTCCATGCCTTTCTCCAACCTGAGCCCATAATCCATGTCCACCCCTCTCTCCCTCCTCTCCTCTGATCCACAGCAGTTTAATATACTGCCCTCAGCGCTCCCCCACAATGCCTTAAAAGTACATTTTATGAGACTGCAATTTCATTCCAGCGGAGGAACCGGCACAGTAAATCCTATTTGCCTGGCGTCACACGCCGACACATTAACATGACAAAAGTGCCGGCTCCTGCTGGGTGCTGCCGCGCTTCTGTGGCCCATTATCGCTCGCCCGAGTGCTTTATAGGGCGATAGGGTAGTACTACCTCCCCCTGACACACAGATCAGTCTTACCGAGGAGGGAGAGAAAGAGAGAGATTGAGATTGAGATTAACTTTATAGAAGGAGAAAGAAAATAGCCCTGTGCAGAAGGGTCTGCAGCTTTTTTCTTTTCTTTTTTTTTCTTCCTGTCTGCCCGGTTTTAGATATGCGTGAGCTTTATTAATGTTTGCACTTATCAAATTGTGAGATTTTTTGCAGGGCGAACGATATTCATAAGAAAAAAAAAAAGAAAAGACGATCAATTTATTTCAGCTTATATGATCTGAAATCTCAGGTTATGAAACTTTAGTTAGTGGTGAGTGAGTGATAGATAGAAGTTGATATTAAAATTTGAGGGTATAAACAGGCAAATCTTGGAAGGATTCTTTCTGTACTTTTAACCCACAGCACACTGTAAACCCATAAGTTGCTTAAACTCAAATGATTTAAGTCTGTTTTACATAAAATTGGAGATTTCTAAACAATACACAACTATTTTATATATTTTGAGTTAGCTGAACATTGGTGGGCACATTTTAGTCTGTTGCCATTGGCAGCTTCTTTTTGGCTTTCATTGGCTTCTGTCACAATCTATTTGCATACTGGGTGTGTCCAACAGTTTCTGACTAACACTCACCATCAGTGTGTAGTGATTCCCCCTGGGCTACCTTAGAAATAAAACGTTCCCCTTCAGTTGTAATAACTTAATAACAACTGTAATTAATAATTTATAATAATAACTTTAATTACTCATTGCTTAAAATGTTTGAGCAAACTGGCTGCCTTAAAAAAGTAAAAAAAAAAAAAATGAAAAAATCAACTTCCCCATTAGTTGTAATAACCTGATGTTCTAAGTTATTCTAAGTTAAGCTTTCATTATCCATTACTTAACTTTTTTAAGGCAACCGGTTTCCTTACATTTTTTAAGTAAATTCAACATATCTGGGCTTACAGTGCCGGTCAAGTCGTCAAAAGAACGCAAGTTCAATTTGTGACAATCCTGCTACAATCCACTATCTGTGGCCACATGTCCAAAAGAGCAAAACTCAGGGTCTCACTCTCCCTGAATTGGAATGCGACAACTCGTTAGCTAATGTAAAAGAATGGTCAGTTATTGTTCTCCTCCAAGCATGTTGAGCTTCTTAGTGATACTACAGTAGTTTCCTCACTCTCCCAGTTTGGTAGCATTATAGACTAGCAAAGTAGACACATTCTGATTTGAGGACTGATCTGCACACTCTTGGTATTTTAATCTCAGTGGCTTCATTAGGGTAGAGTCACCTGGCATAGTTTTCTCAGCGTCTTGAAGGAGTTCCTGGAGGTGCTGAACAATAGCTGCTGCTTTTCCTACATGCTGTGAAGCTCCAGCACATCCAAAATCACATTCAAAAGGTCAGGAAGTCAATGCACAATGTAGAAAGGAAATAAAGAAAGAAATAAAGAAAAAAAACATTGAATGAGAAGGTGTGTCCAAACTTTTGACTGGTATTGTATATGATGGCAGCACTCTAAGCTAGAGTTACCATACGTACGGATGGTTTCCTGGGAAGGGATTAATCGTCTTCGACTACACAGCATTTTAAATAGAGACTAAATGAATCATCACAATTTGCAATAATTTCACCTTTATATTATATTTTTAGCCTTATAATTTTAGCCTTTAGAGTCTAAGCCACATCTTGTCATCGCCGTTATTGGTTTGCTGATTGCCCACAGCCAAAAAGGTCCAAAAATAATAATAAAAAATATATAATAATAAATACATAAATAAACACATCAGTTTTTATCTTCATTTTGACTCTACCTGCTTTTTTAAAAAAATAGTATTAATGCTTTTTAATATAGTTTTATTTTTTTTTTTTCCATTAAAACGTAAAAAAAAAATTGTGTGCTAATAATATGATAAATGATAATATGATAAATGATGTACATAAAAAATATTTAAAAAAATATATTGTTGCTGACAAGGTGCATCTGTTTAAGGCCACAATTTTCCTCAGTCTTCTAATGGCCAATAACTTCCAGCCTGATGATGCACCGTGTTACAAATCCAAATCTCTCAAACTGCATCGAATTTTGGCTGATCACTATCCCACCAACTCCTTAACTCATCCTCCTGGAAGTATTGGATAAAGCACCATCATCTCATTATTCCAGAGAAAACATTTTCACTGATCCACAGTTCAGTACTGGTAGGATTTATACCCCTCTAACACATCTGGCATTAGCCATAGAGAAAGCTATTTAAGTATGTTTATTAACGTAGATAAATATATGGCCATCCAGAACAAACTATACTTGGTCAAATTATGAATGGAAATAAGTCCTAATAAAGCTCGTATTAAATCATTAGTGGCCTTGTTTCAGCAGGGAGGTCCAGATAAACTGTGTTTTCACAGGAATTTTGCAGCATCAGCGACTCCGGCACTAATAAGCACACGCTGCCCTGTGCAAGCAAATCACTTAGCAGTTCCAATACGAATCAGGCAGAATCCAAAGTCTCTCCAGCACTCTGTATTCAGTTTTAAAGTTAAGCAAAACACCATCAAAACGTTCATTTAGAGAGCTGGATTTAGCTTGGCTGATGTAGAGAGGGATTTGCGAGAAGATCCGATTTGTGAGAGCACACTTAAGATATATTTATTACACTCCATTACACAAAAAGATACTTTTGTTCAGTAATACTTCAGAATTAAACAGTAAAAAACAAGATAATATGCCCAACTCACCACCTAATGCTGCATGCAGCAGCAGAACTTATGAGTTTGGTCACCTGTAATAAAGTACAGTGTGCTATAATATGTATAATGTAGCTTCTAGTGGATTTAATGTTGCAGATTTTGAATGATGTAGACTGATGAATTTCTAAAGTCTTTGAAATCACATTGTGGGCCCTATCGTACACCCTGAGCAAGGCGCGCTGCAATGTTCTTTGCTACCTTAAAGAAGGAATCCTGTGTAAAATGGACTTTTGGTGTAGTAAAACATGATAAAAAGTACTTACCTTTGATGAATAGCACACCTCCGTTCTTCCACAGCGTTCCAGGATCCAGAAATTTTAACAGTTCATCCAAACACGGGACATAATTTTCCCCGATAAATCGCTGTCACTGAAAATACAATAGATTAAGATACCATTATAGAATATAAACAGAGTTTTTAAAAAGCTTCTTGTGCACTTTTTAAGTTATTAATGCCTCGTTTTAAATGTCAGGGCTCTCCAGATTCTAGCAAGGAAGTGTGGAGCTACTTTGAGCTGGATAACGGTGGAAAAAGCGATTTATTGGGGTAAATTATGCCCCGTGTCACCAAGTCTGAAGGGTGTTTGGACAAACTGTTAAAATTTCTGGATCTCGGAGAACAGAGGTGTGCTATTCATCAGTAAGTATATGTTTTACTACACCAAAAGTACATTTTACACCAGAGTCCTTTAAACCCCCTCAACAATCTATTTTCATGCCTTGTGCCATGCTGTTAAAATAGTGGTCTGGAAGTGAGGTGTTTTCAGGTAAATGTCTGGCGTGTTTCTATTTTGGCGGCAGAAAACACAGATGCGCCACTGACTTATTAAAACCCTGACAACATATTATATCATAACAATGATATAATCAATAGCTTCTAGTGGCTTTTTAATGCTGAAGATTTATTGAAGTCCAGAGAACATGGATTCAAGTCAAAACTTGGTATCAGTTGATCTATTTCAGTAGAAGTCGTAGTCATAGTTAATAAATAGCTTTTCTATCATTCTCTGAAGGCATGAAGTAGGAGCTTTATCTGTGATGAGTTTGAACATGTTAAACAGGAGAGCCGTAGAGAGAACAGACAGGTAAATTGGAAATGTATTTGCTACGGAGAGCGGTGTGGCTTTAGTTTTCTGCTCATTTAGCAGCACTTGGAGGTCCTGTGGGGATCTTCGAATGAAGATAAATTATCACTGAGGTGGCACTTCAACTGCAGTATCAAACAGCAAAGTAATACATCAAATCAGGGAATGTCTTTGTAGTTTTTTTTGCTGTGTGGTATAGGATTATGACAGGCCTTTTTTTCTTTTCAGTTTTTACATTTCTACAAGTTTTTTTTTTGCTTTTTTGCTTAGTCAAATGCCAAGCAAATTTAGAGAATATAGATTAGTTCCTGATTATTTAGTCATGCCAATTCCGGTTCAGATTCTTACTTTATTTCTCTTTTTGTCTGGATTTAGTAGCTGTAATTCGTTTTTATTATCGTTTTTCATTATTTCTCAGTATCTCTTCATACTCTCAATTTGTGTAAATATACTAAGACTTGCCATGTTAATTTAAAGTTATAGGGCCCTACTGTACACCCTGCGCACACTCTGCATCCTTGCAGTTAAAACCGTTACCATTGGAGTTTAAAAATATATCTACACTGATGGGTGTGGTGGATTGGAAGTGAGGTGTGTTCAGCTAAATTTCTAACATGTTTCTTTTTTTTGTAGCAGGAAATACAGCCACTGACTTATTTAAACCCTGACAACAGTCAGCAGTCAGCCTCCCAATCGTATCTTAGCCATGCAGGAGCACCATGCACATTGCACATGCTCAGCACATGTAAACCCACGCTTGTTAAACACACACAGGATACAATTCCAGCTATCAAGCAAGCTGACAACCATAAAAGCCAACTTCCTAATTAACACAGAAAGTTTCTGTAATGTTAGATTTTGTTTCCTCTTTGGTTATTTTTAGTGATCTGATTCTGTACCTGCCTACACAAGGCAGGATTTGCAATGGTCCAGATGCGATATACAAAAAACTATTTTTTTTTTCTCATAAAATATCTTCTTTCGTATCTTTGCCATTAAAATTGCCCAGCAAAAAATGTAGCTCAATAAAAAAGAAAAAAGATGGGTCTCCGAGTGGTCCACTGGGCCAAACGCTCCCACTACGATCAAGAGAATGCTGATTCGAATCCCAGGCATGCAACTTGCCATCTCCTGCCAGAGCCCTAAGAGAGCCCTCTTTCCCTCATCACTCCTAGGGTGATGTCGATCAGCACATGGCGTCTGTGAGCTGATGTATCGGAACCGAGTTGCTGCGCTTTTCTTCCAAGTAAACTGTGATGCTACTCGACAATTTGCATCGGCAGCAATTCGAAAAGAGTGTGTTCACCTTTGTGACAGTGTGTTGTGGCATCCCTAGTGACAGGGAATATACAGCAGCTGAATGGGTGGGACAATCAGTCTAGATAAATTGGGGAGAAATAAATGGGGGAAAACTAGAAACAAAGAAAAAGAGTAAGTAAGTTTATCTAGTTAATAATGATTTGTTAATTAACTTCAAAGGCAAGATCTGAGAATGGAATTGCTTGAGAAAAAAACTAGCATTGCTTCACTACATGCAATAGCCAAAGAGCCAAAGCACACAATGCTAAAAAATGCAGAAACAAAACAGCACCTTCTGCAGGTCTATAACCCCTGCTATCTTTATACACAATGCTGCAGCTGCTGAGTAATGGAAACTGTGTTTATAATTACAGTATAATGTATATTAATGTAGAGGAGCTGAAATACCCCCGTAAAACTGGCCTAGCCATGAACCTTCAGAATGTTTTCCACATCATTTGTTCTTATGGAATTAGACAGTAATTTAGTCAGGGTGTGACCGGACCAGACTGTTACTGGTTAAATATACAGTAGCACACACACATGCGCACACACACACGACACACACACAGCGGCAACCTGAGCATTGTGGTTGGTTAGGGTGACATTCAGTTGGGCTGGCCACTGAGGGAGAGGCCATCTGGTTTGGTGACAGCGGCCTTTGGATGTCACACAGGTGCCTGTCAGTAATGGGACTGTATGAGTGTGTGTGTGTGTGTGTGTGTGTGTGTGAGAGAGAGAGAGAGAAAAAAAGAGTGAGTGTATGTTTCGAGAGGGCCATATGGTAATGTGACAGTGTGTTTGCGTGTGTGTCACTGAGGTGCTGTCATTAATGAAGTGTGATGGATATTTCGTATCCTCGGGGCGTACCCGTGATCACCCAGCCGTTAGCTGCTAAACACAAGGTCCCTTTGATCTTTACCCCCAAACACTTTCTGCCCCTCTTTCTCTCTCTCTCTCTCTCTCTCTTTCTCTCACACACACACACACACACACACACATGCTCGCTTGCTGGCTCAATCTGATGGCACAGCACAAAGCCTGGCCCCGAGACCGTGATCCTCTTTCTGACCTCTCCGTTCTCTTACTCACCTTATTCTTCCCTCTAACAGAACGGCGTGATATATTTTTTTGTTCTTATCAATAGAACTTGTTATCCTTGCATTTCCCTTTGTAAATAAAATGCTTACACACCTGCAACAGTTTAAATAAAAAGCCCTTTTGCAGCCGATGTAGGGTTCAGTCCAATGAAGAGAGAGAGAATAAGAAAGAGAGAGAGAGAGAGAGCGAGGGGCTGTATCGCAGCAGGTCTTTGAAGCTAAGAGATTAATTCTGCGTACATTTTGCTGACTGCAATCTTTTTGAGGAGGAAATTGGCTTGTTCCTGAGCCAGGGCCATTGTGCCCGTGCCGTTATGCTCTCGCGCCGAGATTCATCATATGCAAAGAGAGCGAGAGTGTGGCACGGGAGAGAGGGAGAGAGAGAAGGAGAGAAAGAGGGAGTAAGAGAAAGAAAGGGACAGATAGAGATAGAGACAGAGAGAGTAAAGGAGTGTGAAGAAGAGAGAGAGAGAGAGAAAGACATGAAAGACAGAAAATGAGTGAAAGACAACAAGAAAGGAAGAGGGAGAAAGAGAGAACACAAGTGTGAGGGAGAAAGGGAATGTGCAAATAAGATAAGATGCATATAAGAGTAAGAGAAGGAGAGCATGTAGAGAAAAAGAGAGAGAACACAAGTGCAAGAGAGAGAATGGAAAGATGATAGATTCACAGAGAGAGATAGAGAGATAGAGAGTGCAAGAGTGGAAAAGAGAGCAATAAAGAGTGCAAGCACAAGAAAACAATAAAGAAAGTATGTACAAGAAAGAAATGTATGTGGAAGGAAGAGAGGAAGAAATAGATAGATAGGTACAATGTAAGAGAGATGTTAAGACAGAGAGAGAAGGATAGAAAGAGAGAGAGTAAAAGAAAAGGAGAGATGGAGATAAAGACAGAAAGAGTGAGGGAGAGTGAGAAAGAAAGAGACAGACAACAAGAAAAGGAAGAGGAAAAAGCAAGAGCATAACTGTGACAGAAAAACAGATTGTGCAACTGAGATAAGTGAGAAAGAGGAAGCAAAAATGAGAGAGATAATGATAGAGAGTGCAAGAATGGAAGAGCGAACAATAAATAAAACAAAGTGCAAGAGAAGGAGGGAGAAAGAATGTACAGGAAAGAGAAAGCATGGAGAGGGAGAGAGAGTTAGATATAATATAAGGAAGAGAAAGAGTGAGAAAGAGAGAGACAGATAGAGAGAAAGATTAGAAGAAAGCGCAAGAGAAGAGCACAGGAAAGAGAGAGAAAACGAGAGAAAGTGCAGGAGAGAAAGACAAATGCTAAAGCATGACAAGTAAGACAAATGCTATTTACACACAGCAGGTAAAAGTAGACAAATATTTGATCGTTCTTTGCCAAATGTGTAACAGATGAATTGTTTGTGTGACCAGTGGCGGACTTAGCAATTTGGGGGCTCAAGGCGAATTTAGCTAGGGGGCCCATCAACATTAATATGCAAGAAATAGGGTTGTGCCGATGGATGATATCATCGTCCATCCTCATTTAGGACCCAACATTGCGATGGATGGTAACCATCGCGATGCCACGCCCACTGTTTTGTTTTTCCAGAAACATGCACTGACCTTCTTTAGGTCTCCTTCACCTAAAACTTTAGCAGGGATCGTACAGAAAAAGATCAAATCAGGTATATGAGTCAGGGATGAAAAATACCCTACTGCTAAATATGCCTAATTGGCATATTATTCTATTATTTATTATTATTATATTATTATTATATTATTATTATTATTATTATTATTATTATTATTATATTATTATTATTTATATCTAGGTTACAGCTTGTCTTCGTCTTGGTTTTTCTACATGTCTGTATTAATTTTAAACATTTCATGTCATTCATGCTGGTTGTGCCAGGAAACTTGCTCATTGTCAGCAAGTGTTGGGCACGGTACTTTGAAAATAAATTATGAAAATTATATTATTATTAGAAAAATAACAAACGAAAATAAACCCAAAATGTGGACAAAAATATAATCTAACGAATTTCAAAACATAGAAACGAAAAACTTTAAAATGGTATTAATATAATAAAATATAATAACTGGATCAAACAGTTTAGCGTCAGTCAAAAGGAAAGCGCGCGCGGCATTGCGATAAAAAAAAAAACAACGTTTTAATAAATAAGGTCCTATCAAGTGAATTAAAATATATGGTATTAAATGGTATTAAATTCACATGTTTATTGATATTTAATCAAGAGAAATCAGGCAAAATGCGCTGCGCTCTCTCTCTCCCCCTCCCTCCCTCCCTCCCTCCCGCAGCACGGAGCTAAATTCAGCGTGAGGCTAAAAATAATACAACAACTAAAATTAAGATGAGTAAGGACCTGTAAAGTAATAAAATATTGTCAAATATAAAGGATAGTTTGAGGTTTTGGGGAGCTGTTTCAATTATTTGAAACTGAAACTAACTGAAACTGATATTATTCTGTGCACTAATATATAGCTTTTGATTGTGTTTTGAATGAGTTTTTATTTTATATTAATTACTTTTTATTCATTTAAAATATTTTGAGTATTTATTGATTAAAAAAAAGCTTATCAGTTTTGGAAGAGCATCTGTTTTTAGTTTAGCCTCTTCCTTCTTTTTTTCTTTTTGTAGCAAGTGGCGCTTCATGGCTTGGCTCACAACCCACTTGTACACTTAATTTCACCTTAATTCCTCACGTTGCGGTTCATGGCATGGCCACATGGCATGAATAGAATATTCCATTTTAACGCGAAAGAGAGAGGGGTGTGGACTGAACTGTATTTCTTTGTAATTTATTGTGTTGTCTTTGTTTCCATTTTAAACATACAAGAATCACCATTTCTCTACGCACTATGTGTGAATTACTGTCCAAAGGGCCCCAATTACCAGCTGTAGGCCTATGGGAAGTTTGCAGCTAGTCAAGGGGCCCCTACAGTGGGCTGCAGTGAAACGGGCCCAAGGCAGTTGCCTAGCAATGCCTCTATGCAAAGACCGCCTCTGTGTGTGACAGTGTGAGCACACACAGGATTTGAGTAGACAGGAAAATGGCCAACAGCAGTGAATGATGGTTTCAGTGATGGAAAAACTACATATTAGATCTCATAAAAAAAAGATTTTTAAGGAAACCAACGCAGTCCCAATAGCTAAATAATGTACCCTTACACAGCAATCAGTGATAAGCAAAGCTGTCAGCCTAAACTCCTCCATAACTTGTGTGATTCTTGCAAGGGTGAAACAGAAACTACACAAAGCATTGTTCTTTTGTGCATGCTCGACATATACACCCTCTGACGTCTTTAGATTGTGTAAACAACGTAAATAAACATTTATTTGGTCAGAAAATCAGAATCAAGCCACTTTCCCCCACTGTTTGAATGTAGCCAGAGAGTACAAGTGAGGGATAGAAAGAGAGAGAGAGAGAGAGAGAAATGGAAAGAGACCACAAAAATGATCACAGAAGAGAGAGGAAGCACATACAGGGGTTGGACAAGGAAACTGAAACACCTGTCATTTTATTGTGGGAGGTTTCATGGCTAAGTTGGACCAGCCTGGTGGCCAATCTTCATTAATTGCACATTGCACCAGTAAGAGCAGAGTGTGAAGGTTTAATTAGCAGGGTAAGAACACAGTTTTGCTAAAATATCGCAATGCACACAACATTATGGGTGACATACCAGAGTTCAAAACAGGACAAATTGTTGGTGCACGTCTTGCTGGCGCATCTGTGACCAAGACAGCAAGTCTTTGTGATGTATCAAGAGCCACGGTATCCAGGGTAATGTCAGCATTACACCAAGAAGGACGAACCACATCCAACAGGATTAACTGTGGACGCTGTAAGAGGAAGATGTCTGAAAGGGATGTTCGGGTGCTAACCCGGATTGTATCCAAAAAACTACAATAAAACCACGGCTGCCCAAATCACGGCAGAATTCAATGTGCCCCTCATCTCTCCTGTTTCCACCAGAACTGTCCGTCAGTACAATCAATTATTTTGTTCTAAAACCAGGTGTTTCAGTTTCATTGTCCAACCCCAATATACCGTAGTGGATGTGTGAGAAAGCATGCAAAAAAAAGAGATAAAGAGAGAGAGAAAGAGAGAGAGAAAAAGAGATCCCAAAAATGATCACAAAAGAGAGAGGGAGCACATACTACTGTAGTAGGTGTGAGAGAAAGCATAGAGTAGAGAAAGAGAAAAAGAGAGAGAGAGAAAAAACAAAAAACAGGTTGAGATAGAGGATACTGGGTGGGGTGTTTTCTTATTATTCCTGTAAATGAAAGCCGGGCACTGAAGATGAAGACGGAACGGGCAGAAGATTGAACGCAGCAGATGTATCTGCACTTCCGAATCTTTTATAATTCAGACCTGATGTGGCGTACGCGTTTAAGACCTGTTTAAATAAACATAAGACCTAGAGCAGAGTGCGGAGGAGAGAGAGAGAGAGAGAGAGAGAGAAGACGAAGAGAGAAAAAAAGAGGCACATGAAAATGTCGCAGTGCAAGTTCACAATCAAAAGTTCAAAAACTGCTGTTCTCGGCAGGTTTGCGCTGGTAACCTTCGTACGTGTGACATTATTTACATAAAGGACCGGGGCTTCCAAGAATATTAATTATTGATGCTCGCCGTAATGAATGATTTATTTAAGAAAAAAGAAGCCAATCAAAAGGGACTGGCTCCCAGCACAACTTCAGCCGGATTATATATTTATAACTCAAGGACAGCCTGTCATTGTTTAGGGCCTGGCGAAGGCTTCCGGGCTACAGGAGGGAAGAGAAGGCTTTTGTCCTGGCTACCTCTCTTCTGTGTCACTTCAGGAAAGTCTCTGGTTTTCTGTGTGCTAAGGTGTGTTTTGACAGTCTGTGTGAATGTGTGTGTGTGTGTGCGCACGCATGAGCATGTCTATATTTTCTTTCAAATCCGCAGAGGTGAAATACAGAGAGAGGACTTTCTCTAGGTGGACGTTTGTTTCATTCTTCTCATTTTAGTATTTTTTTGTTCTGGTTCCTCGATTGTAAGCATTAATTTCAGGTTCATTGTCTTACAGTCTTAACCAATGTCATTGCACATTGCACTTTGCTCTGTTAATTATTTAATGACCATTAGCAAACGTTTACTGCACTGCTCTGTTTACAGATATCTTACCTTGTATAGTACATTTTTTATAGCCTTATTTTTTTTTTTCTATTCTTCTGTTTTAATTTATGTTTGAATATGTTTCTTATTGTATTGTGTTGTTGCTGCTGGATGCCTAAATTTCCTTTGGGATAAATAAAGTATCTATCTATCTATCTATCTATCTATCTATCTATCTATCTATCTATCTATCTATCTATCTATCTATCTATCTACAGTATATTAAAGAATGTATTTGTTCGCCCATCTAAACCATTGAACTCCAATCCAATGGTCACGTGTATAAAATCAAGCTCTTGGCCTTGCAGACTATTTCTACAAACATAAGTGAAGAATTGGTTGCTCTCAGGATCAAAATCAGGTGAATTCCAGCATAGTACTGTGAAAGGAAGTCAAGTCGTGAAATGTCCTCACCACTAAAGGTTCCACAGTCAACTGTCAGTGGTATGGTAACAAAGTGCAATAAAGCAAGTCATCCAATCGCTACAGACCTCCAAACATCATGTGGTCTTCAGATTAGCTCAAGAACAGTAGAGTGTAGAGAGCTTTGTAGAATGGATTCTCACAGCTGAACAACTGTGCAATGAAGGCAATCACATATCTTTGGCAATATATTGTATGTTCTCAGCAAAATTGGCTCTGAAAAGTATATTTCAATCAATCAATCAATCAATCAATCAACCTTTATTTTCTTTTAGTAAATACATTAAGGGTAGCCCTCATTTTCAATGTAGCCGAGCTTACATAGAGGGATTGAAACTTAAATTTAAGTTACAAAAACAAGCAAACAATGTAAGATTTAATTAAGAAAAAAATAAATAAATAAATAAAAGGATATGATAACAGGCTTAAATGTAGAGCAATAAAACAAAGAGATAAAAACGTGGAATAATAAAATATAAACACAGTTATATAAAGGACTAAAATAACCACAATTATAAAAATGTAAATGATGGAACTAAAATAAATAAATAAATAAATAATAATAATTAGTAAAAAGTAAAAAAAAAATATGTAAAAAAATATATATATAAAAAGTAGAGGAAGAAAATAAATGAAATAAAAATGTATTTGAAAAATATTTATAAAATAGAATAAAAAAACAATAAAAAAAAAGTTTTGGGTGAGAGAATTTTAAATCGGTTTTAAAAGAATCAGAAACCCCATTTACACCGGGCCACTTTATCTGTCTAAAGTATCTGGATCAAATATGGTTAAGGTTAATCCATATAAAAATGCAAGTGTAAACACAGATAAGAAGATGCATTTAAAACAGTCACAAATCTGTTTCAAAAGTTGACTCTTCCGAAAGCATCTTTGCACAAAGTATAATCTTAAATGGTCAAGCAAGCATATTAAAAAGATATTAACACTAAGACACTTTTGAGAAACTTGGCCCAAATCACTCAAACCACTTTGAGTATTGTAGGCACACAATATGATCAATTAGTTAAATAAATAAATATAAAGGCTCTCAAGAATTAGTCAGTTTATGTACAAATGTGTTCAGTGGTTAAAATAAATGGTAAAGAATAGATTTTAGACAATTTTGTAAAATTTGTGAGTTAAACCTCTTTGTGTGATTTTTTTTTTTTTTTTTTTTTTTTTTTTACAGAAATTTAGAATTTCAGAAAGGACATTAAATCAGATAACCACATGAGGTCTAAAGGGGGCAATGGAGACTTCCAGTGTAAAAGTGAACGTGTCAAAGATATTAAAGATTAAAAAGACAAAACATTTAATTTATAGTCAGATAAGTTTAAGAGGGGCAGTGCTGCACCACGGGTTGCCAGCAGGGGGACTGGTAGACATAGGGGAGGAAATGGTAGAGTTGGATCCCAAAACTCCAACTCCCAGAATCCCCAGTGGTGATCAGTGTCAACAAGCTGCACCTGTGTACTACCCTATATAAACCTCAGTCAAACCAGACTTCACTGTTGCACCTTTACAGAGGGGTGACTAATAACAAACAGTATAAGAAAAGAAAACAAAACAAAACACAAGAAGAGAAAAGAAAATACGATCTCAAAAGAGAGCATAAAGAGAGGACTGAGCCGTGCATAGCCAGTTTTAAGTTTGGTTGTGTTTTAGTTTGGTTTATTTGAAGTTGAAAGCTTCAGGTATGTCTTCCACCCAATCTCCAGTCTCCTGGAGAGACCTATATAATGATTTTTTCAAAACCATTACTAGAACTGAATAATAAATAATAGAACTATATCCATATAAGTCTTTACATATATATCTAAATATATTCATTATATGTTCATTATATAAATCGCTCTGCTCTGCACTTGGATCCAGCACCTACCTCACCCATAACATTAAGTAGTTTAATGGAATGCCAAATAGAACTATTGGTGGGCAAAGAGGAGGTAGGAGTGTCTCATAGAGTGGGTGTCATGCAGGACGTAATTGCAGGTAGAGTTTTATTTATTTATACAAAATAAGGAAAACTAAAGCAGAAACAGAAAACGAAAGCAAGCAAAATAACAATTAACAAGGCTAGGAAAATGTAATGGAAAAAAAGATAAGCTGAAAATAACACAGGGATAAAGAAACCAAACAAACCTGACACACAAACATCCGTACAACAGTATCATAAGCACACAAAAGACTCAAACCGAGTCAGAACACTGAAACAGAGGGGCTTAAATGCACAAGGAGGGTGAGGAACACCTGGGGCCAGGAAATAAGGGGCGGGGTTACAAACAAGACACAAGGTGACAACACTTATGGATTAGAAAAGCACATTGGCTGGGAGCACAAGACAGAAAAACAGAGGGCAGAAGCACATAGAACCAAAAAAGGAAAAAACACAAGACAAGACAGACACAGGACTGCTCTGTGGTGGTCCTGTGGAGTTCTGGCCATTAAAGAACAAGGTAAAAGTAGGACAACAATGTATCCATTAAAACAGAAGGACTACCGTCTATAATTATGGAACTATTAAAGCTAAAAAAATGGACAAAGAGTTGATGTTAACGTTTTAACTCACATACAGAATACCCAATAAACCAGTGGAACAGAAATCCAATTATTATGTTACATTCGTTATCTGGAATAAACAACTAATTTGAGAGGTGTTTACAGAAACAGTTTACTTTCTCTTCCACTTTCTTGGAGTTAAACTATGCAGCAGCAGACTGTTCATGCTGACGGGCTCGTTGCCAACACTAACAGAACCACATCAAGCGCTTCAGTTCATAGAGCCAACATATAACACATACTCTCCCTACATCTGCTCATTTGATTAATTAACTGAATCATTTTGTAATTTGAAAGAAACATTTGTCACATCACACACACACACAGAGACATACACTCATCATCAAAGAAAACAGTTCCAAAAAATAGATGCACCCGGAAATGTGGAAGCATCTGAGTGCAAAGCTAACATTGCAAAAGCTTAGATTGATAGGGGCAACTCTTGGTCATATATTTTGAGATGCACAAACAGAAGAAGTGTGTAATACATGTGTAGCGACACAGTGTGATACTGTAATAGGAAGTCCAGTCGTAAACTTTCCACAATACTAAATATTCCACAGTCAACTGTGAGTAATATTGGAAGTGTAAGTGTAAGAGTGGAGTGTTGGATGTTGAGATACATAGAGCGTAAAGGTCACCAACCATACATGTGTAACAACACATTGCAATCTCAGCTAGGGATTGTAGAGGTTCCTAATGGTGTTCAGAGATAATTCATCCCATTGGATCCCATTGGATATTCTCACAAAGTTCCAGCAGAATTTGCAGTAGTGTTGGACTACTGGTAGCATGGTAAAAAAATCATTTTTTTTTTATTCAGGGATAGGTCTGATCATGCAGTTGACCATGAAATGTCTTGTATCTGTGTCTTCATGCAAAGCTCTTGAGACAGCATGAGGATGAGCATTGTCCTGTTGGAATTGTGCACCAGAAAGTGAGTTCAGAAAAGGTACGAAACATCACCCCACACCAACACCAGGCCTCTTGCACATGTGACACATGAGAACAAACTGATTTCTTATCCTTAGTTAAGTACAAGCTTTGGTTATCTATACTTTACTGAAGTAATTATTTTTAAGATTACTTTTTACTTCTGCTGATGCAGCATTGCCGAGTAGCATCACAGCACTCTCAGAGGAAAGCGCAGCTACTTGGTTCCGACACATCAGCTCACAGGTGCCTCAAGCTGATCGACATCACCCTTTGGAGTGATGTGGGTAGAGAGTGCCATCTACCCACCCAGAGAGACCAAGGCCAATTGTGCTCTCTCAGGGCTCCGGCAACTGATGGCAAGCTACATGAGCAGGATTCGACTTATACTTTTATACTTTAAGTAGTTTTTTAAACAGTACTTTTACACTTTGATACTTCAACTTTTACAGAAGTATTTTAAACCCTAGTATCTATACTTTTGATACATGTGGCCTCAACACATAGATTTGTGGGTCATCTGCCCTCAAGACAAATGCGGATTTAATACTGGCACGACTGCCCACCCAGTTTCATTTCGGTTGGTTGATTTTCTTCTGGATGCAGCTTTTTTTTTTTTTTTGACAATGAGTGTAAATAAATAATAAATAAAAAAACGCTATGAGCTTTAAACAAGGGAGAAAGCTGAGGAAAGTGATCTGTCAGCAGGTATAATTTAGAATCTCTCTCTCTTTAGCTCTCTCTCTCTCTGTCTCTTTCTCGCTTTCTCGCTCTGTCATTATACCCTTCCGCAATCACTCAAGCTATATTGATGCACCAAACAAGTACAATCTGCTCTTGTGTAAATTGCTTTCCTCTTTTGTATTAATTGCTGCAAGTGCAGCTATTGCCCTCGAGGGTCTCTTGATGTCCCCCCTCCCTGCAATTTAATAGGGGAACATGCTGCAGTGCTCAGACCACGGCGGAAAGTGACACTGCACGTGCACATGCACTGAATACGCTCCATTAAAAGCCATAAAGGTCTATTGGACATAGTAAAGACAGTAGAGACAGTTTCAGCACTGCAGGCCACCTGATTCCTACAGAACAGACCTGAGAGCATGCTGCATCATAATTAACCCTTTTGTGGTGTTCATAATTTTGTTACTCAATCAGTGTTCATGAGTCTGGTGCACCCGCTGCTTTTTATTTTTTCAAAATTTTAAATTCAGCACAACTAAGCAATTCTACATTGAAATACTTAACAGCTGATTGCCTCACCTAAATTACAAGCGATATAAACAGCTTATATGGTTAAAATTTTATTTTACCTTTCTTATATTACATTTACAGGGGTTGGACAATGAAACTCAAACACCTGGTTTTAGACCAGGTGTAATAAATTGTCCCGACGGATAGTTCTGGTAGAAACAGGAGAGTTGAGGTGCACATTGAATTCTGCCGTGATTTGGGCAACCCTGCTTTCATGTTTTTTTTAATACAATCCGGATTAGCACCCAAACATTCCTTTCAGACAGCTTCCTCTTACAGCGTCCACAGTTAATCCTGTTGGATGTGGTTTGTCCTTCTTGGTGATATGCTGACATTACCCTGGATACCGTGGCTCTTGATACATCACAAAGACTTGCTGTCTTGGTCACAGATGCTCCAGCAAGACGTGCACCAACAATTTGTCCTCTTTTGAACTCTGGTATGTCACCCGTATTGTTGTGTGCGTTGCAACATTTTGAGCAAAACTGTGCTCTTACCCTGCTGATTGAACCTTCACACTCTTCACGCTCTTACTGGTGCAATGTGCAATTAATGAAGATTGGCCACCAGGCTGCTCCAATGTAGCCATGAAACCTCATTTTGGGTCCCACAGACCCGAACACCACACAAGGGTTAAGCACGAAGGAAAACTTAAAATTTAATGTCTTTTTTTTTTGTCAATACAATTAAAAACCATTTCAGCTTTAGGATTCTGGATGATTTCATTAATTACTGTCTTATGAGTGCCCCTGTTCCGTCTGCAGCGTCTTCACGCAACTTCAGCAGCACGGCTTCCACTTCCAGCTCCTCTCTCATCTTCCTCTGCCTCGGACTAATCCTGTTCCACACTAATAAAGGCTGACAGGAAATGAATGGCAGCGTCACCGTAATGACATTAGCAGAAACAGGATCTAGCCAGGTTTATTCCAACTGCTAATATACAGCCACAAATGAGGCGCGGAGCAATCACGTTAGACTCAGAGATTAACACAGTATGGGATTGAAAGAGCTTCCCCTTTCAAATGAGGAAAACTAAACTTATATATGAAAGGCAGTGGGGAAAATATATTCACCACTAAACTTGTGGGAGCAGGTGAGTGAAGCGTACAAGATTCCAGCTTAAGTACAGTAAATTTGCTAAGGAAATGCACAAGAAAATGAGAGAGAGAGGAAGAGAGATAGAGAAAGAGAAAGCGAGAGAGAGTGTGTGTGTACATTGCTAAACAACTGATTCATTCATCAATTCAAAGAAAGTAGCACCATCCTCAGAGAAATCGAGTGTTATCGTCTCAAGGCTGCCAATCGCTGTCCATGGTGCTGAAGTCAAACTTCCATGTGCAGGGCTGTCCAAATTGTGGGCTGCATGCCAAAGATGCCCTGTAAATATGTTAGTTTTGGTCCCTGAGATAATTACCCTAAACACAACCCCTCTGTGAATGATAGAAAATGCATATTTTAGGCTATATGTAACTTTTTTTGCATCAGTCCTTATTTATATCATTTTAACATAAATATAGCATTAAATTAAAACCCCTTTCTGTTATTTACTTTGGATCTCTAAGAAGATAAAAAATACTGATATACTGATCTGTGGGATGCGCATGTGGAGCCTCCTGCTTTCTGACTATAGTTATAGTTGCTTGTCTGTTTGCATGGACAGTTTTAGCCAGATGCTGCTGGTCACGATAATCATTACCACAAACTAGATTATTATCTTACAAAATGACTGGAGGTATCAACTATCATTTGCAGTAATATGCCCCAAAAAATAATATTAATCTTGTGCAGTAGTGTATTCTTGAAATTATTATTATTATTATTATTATTATTATTATTATTATTATTATTATTATTATTATTATTATTATTATTATTATTAATTAGCATCCCATCTTTCTCTCTCTCTCTCTCTCTCTCTCTTCCTCACTCCCTTTATTTTCTTTCTCTGACTGAAGTGTCAATATTGCTTTTTTAATTGCTTTGTTTATGCTATCCAATTTTGTTTAGTGCTTTTAAAACTAATACTTTTTACTGTAGTATATTTTGTGTGAGAGAAATCTACTTATTTTCACACTAGCATAACACTTGGTGGGGTGTTTGGGTGTGTGAGTTCTGTTTCTCTAGAACTTGTTTAGAAATTAAAGAATTTATTGTTTAACAAAAAGGTCAGAACAGACCTGTGCAAGGCCTGATCCCAGTAACTGCGTCCCTAAAATAGCAATTCTCCAAAGTCCGAGTGCACCTGACTCTTAAAGGGATTAGCAAGTGAACCTCTGATTTGTTTATTGCATGTTATGCCCAAAACACACCCGTGATTAATTAAGAGAATTAGTACATGCCTTTTGTTTGTGTGTTTTGAGGGTCTCCTGCACTAAAAGTGGATGTGATTTCTACCTAAGTCACTTGTCTGTTCACACAATCAGTTCTAGCCAGATGCCACCAGTCATTATAGTATTTAACCACACTCACAAGATAACACCTCTTCTACATATTCTACAGGTGTTGGACTTCCAAAAAAATAGTCCCCTGGGATAAAACTTCACAATTTTAAGTACTGCTATCTCAAGATTTATGAGTCAGTTTTTTTATATGCCTTAGAAAATTAGTTTTCATAAGCTGCTTTTAAATGTGTTGTTTTCTTTCTTTTTTTTTACTGTTTGGACTGTTCTTTACACACCTCTGACTCACTCAAAGCATCAATCCTCACACCTGTGTGTGTGTGTGTGTGTTATTATTAATAAACTGGTCCCCAGTGGTCATATTTGTGTGTCTGAGGCCTGCAATCACCAGTGCAAGCGTCTCGCGAGGCTCATATCATTAACACAGTCAATGAGAGAAATCAGCGGACGCCTCAGATATGGTAAACACAAATCAATAAAGACACAGATCAAGGCCCAATAATCTCTTCCTATACGTTCTGGAGTGAAATGAGTTATGGATTGGCCCCTCTTGTGAGCGCGTGATTATCACACACATGCCGTAAATCACGAGGGTGCCGGCGACGCCAAATTGATCACCCTGCTAAATTAACCCCAATGTAAATTGAGTGATGATAATTAGATAGCAGTGGATGATCTGGAAGCTGTGCAATGCTAAATTAATTCACAGTCTAAATAAAAGCCCTTTAATTTGTAACTGCATACTGCAGATTAGTACATTATAGATCTGTGTAAAGGTATTTACTAATATGATTACATGTTTATTTTTTCTAATTTGTTTTAATAAAAATGTTGTACATAACAGTGCTGTGAAAAATATTTGGCCCATACAGTTTTTTTTAGTTTTTGCTTTTTTATCATATTTACACTTTTCTGATTAATAAACACATTAATTAACATCCAACAAATAAAACCTGAGTTAATATAAGAAGCAGTTTTTAAACAATCATTTCATTTGATTTATTTGGAAATAAATCTTTTTAAACTAACCTGGCTCTATGTGAAAAATATTTTTTTCTCTTAAATTATTGGAGAAAACTTTTAATGAGTCTTTTACATCTCTGTGAAGGAATTTTGGCCCACTCTTCTTTGCAGAATTGTTTCAATTTAGTCATATTGGAGGAAGTTCTTTAGTTCTTTGTTCTGCATTAATTTGCGACCTCCTTGATGAGTTGTCCATGCCCGTTTGGAGTCATTTTGGTTGGCCAGTCACTCCTGGGAAGGTTCACCACTGTTCCATATTATCTTTTGTGAATTTGTGAATAGTAGCTCTTACTGTGGTCTCCTGGAGTCCAAAAGCCTTAGAAATTAATGTGTGTAACCTTTTCCAGACTGATAGATGATCAATGACTTTGTTTTCTCTTTGGTTCTTGAGTTTCTTCAGATCAGGGTATTATGTGTTGCTACTTTAGATCTTTTATCCTGCTTCATGTTGTCAGACGGGTTTTATTTAAGTCATATTTTGGTTGATTCTGGTTAATCACATTTAATTTATTTGGGGGTAAAAGCTTTTTAACAGAATGATGATTCTTAGATGGTCAATTGAGAGAAAACCAACTTTTTTTTTGTACTTTGTATTTTGTATTTGGTTTAGCATTAAAAAATGATATCAACTGTTCTCTGATATCTAATTCTTTTTAAAGTATAAACCTCCACCAAACCTTTGGGAATCAGAATCACAAAACACAAGTACTATATAAAAATGATAAAAAACAAAAAAAAAATTACCTTTTAAAATCTTACATACATTTTCAGGTGATTTACTTCAGGTCAGATACCGTCTCTTCTAGTGGATTTTATTAGACTAGCATGAGCCTATCAGCCTCTGATGATTGGTAGAGATGGTGCAATCTTATCTTCAATAAGATATAGTGACTCCCTTTATGCTCTATCAAAGATGAGATGAGCAGAATGATAAAGAATTAAGGCAAAAAATACTGATCAATCTGCTACTGTGAAAGTAAAAGTAAAAATGTGAAAAAATAGAAATTCAGAATTCAGACGGCAATCACAGACTGTTTTCATCTCAGCCTTCAGGGGCCCATCCACTGTCCGTGTCCTACTCTAACTCAATTCATTATGTATTTACTAGGGCCTTCATAAGCTCATATCTGAGTGGGAAAGGAATAAATAAAAGTCTGTAGTGCGGTTCAGGGCTGCAGCTGAGAGACACTGTGTTAGATCATGTGTTAAAGTGAGATCTGCAGTGTTATACGAGTGTTTTGAAATCTATAAAAGGCTACATGCATTCCCCATCCTTCCACAAAGAACCTGCGGGTAAAGAATTTTCAGAGAATTACTAGCTATGCACCATTCACTGCAAGTGGAGGGAATTCTCCAGAGGCGATAACACACTGCAGTGCCACGGGGAACTCAGAGATTTCCATCTAGCTATGGAATCTCCTTATACATTTACAGCTCAGTTCTTTTACAGAGGGATTTATGGCCTAGTGAACCTGGAACAGTGCAAACTCAGCCACAGAGGAAGGACATAAACATGCAGTACACTATATGATGAAAAAATGATATGGTATATATATATATATATATATATATATATATATATATATATATATATATGGTATTGGGACATCTGCTAATTTATTGTTTATTTCCAAAATCAAGGATATGAAACTTACTTTATCTTGCTTTTAAAGCCCTCCTATAAAGCTCCGTATGTAACCAAATATGCCAAAAATGAATGATCACTTCTTGTAAAAGCACTCGGCACCCCTATGTGGTATGTTTTTAATCTGTTTCTTTGTGTTAACAGACCTGTTTGGTCCAAAGTTAAATGTGTTGATAAAATGTGTTGAACATCTAGAAAGTTAAATTCTTCTTATTTACAGAAGTAGTTATTTGAGCTACCTACCACTACCAGAGCAGGAGCATGTCTGTAACCTCTGGGTGTGAAGGAGGGTTCATTTCCTCTTAATCTAACATAAACATAAAATACAACTTCTTTTAGAGAAATAAACATAGTTAACATCAAGGTGCAGTTATATTAATTAAAAAAATAACTTATTATTTGTAGAATGTTCGTAACGTTCACAGTGAGGTTGATTTACAATCCCAACTCCAAAAAAAGTTGTGATGCTGTGTATAATGTAAAAAGACTGGAAAATTAAGTGTAATTGGAGCAATTTGCAACTGGATACAACATTACCATTCTAGAGAGTTCGGAAGACTCAGAAGCAAAGATGGACAGAGGATCATCAAACTGCATCTAAAAAATCAGATCAAATCTAATCATTTCATCTAATCTTTACAGGACAGGGAATCAAACAAAACACTGATCATACAATACAGAACCCACAGTGAGCACAGAGACAAGGAACCACGGTTCACATATGTAGGGGGACCATCGTACTACTGGTCAGATGATGGAACAATTTGAAAAGAATATTGCTCAACAAAAAAAATTATGGATATTCCACCATCTACAGCACACACTATAATATCACCAAAATACTGGAGAAATCCCTGTGCTCAATGGAAAAATCCAAGGGTCAATATTGGATGCTAGTGATCTTTGGGCCCTCAGGTGGCATTGCTTATAAAATAGCTGTACTGATTCTGTATGGAAATGGCTGCATGGGCTCAGGAACACTTTTAAAAACTATTCCCTCTGAACACAATTCAACAGTTGTCCATTCTGCCTTAGTTTCTTAAAACCGACATCTTTTGAAAAGTACTTAATGAAACAAAATGTGGTTGTTCCATCACACGAGAGAGCTCTTTTTAGATCCTTTGTTTTTGAGAATGTACTCATTCACTACTGAATTATAATCCAGGCTCTAGTGTACGACATGTCTCTGTCTTCATACGTGTGCATATTTTTAGATGTGCACAGAAACAATGCAGAAATCCCTGGCCTACAGAAATAGCTGTACATGGACATGCGAGCTCATACACCTACACACATCCTACACATTCCGTCACTCTGGCACCTGCGGCACGCTGTATATTAGCAGAACCGAATCGTCCACGGCCATTTACAGTACACGGTCCCAGCAGCCACGTCTTTGACTTTCCACACACACACTCACATCCCTGTGCTGCTACAAGCATTCATAGAGGGCGCAGCATAACAGATGCATTGTATATGCAGCAGCCTGAGGTCATAGTGATATGAACCGTTCCATAGCTCCAGCCAGCCCTCCCCTCCCCGCCCAGCCAAGCCCAAGTCTGGGCTGCCCCTGCTGCAGCCTGAGGGAACAGAGGGCTCCCCTCGCCTGCATCTATTCATCCACCTCCCCTTCACCATCTCCAGCTCTTGGCAACCCCCCTTTTCACTCTCCCCAAACAGCCGCATTGGCAGTGCCCGCTCCCCCATGCCCGCGTCGGTTTAGAGTGGTGCCAGCCTGATGGGCTGTAGTTTGTGTGCTGCTTGAAGTTGGCACCAAGGTGACAGCCTCTTCAGGGATGGACTGTACCGCAGTGCGTGCCAGCCCGCCATTTACACACTGAGACACGTAGGCATGCGCGCGCGCACACACACCGATTTATGTGCTTTATATGAACGTGAGATACGGCTGAGTAAAGCTATAAAGAGACATAATAGGCAGATTGCAGGTTCATTCAGGGTTTACCAGCATGAAGGAACATGTGATGCGTGTTTCTCCGTGGTTGTAAAAGCTTTACATTATGTGATAAAAGCAAGGTAGGGTGTGTCCGTCTCTTCAGCTTCTGTATATGAAACCCACAATTCGAGCTCTAATCACAAATGTAAAGCATATTGCTTAAATAGCCTTTAGACAGCATGTTATTTTCCACTAAGAAGCATTAAAAAACAGTGGCTTGCTTAAATGTACAGTACATGTATTTTATAAATGGAAAAGGATTCTACAACTGCAAACCTAACCTAATAAGATATGGCCATCCACCAAAAATGAGAGATCAAGCAGCCAAGAGGTTTATGGTCACTCTGGAGGAGCTGCAGAAATCCACAGCTCAGGTGTGGGTTACAGATTGAGCAAGGAGAACACTGAACAGAAGAGAAGCTGCCAAGAGGTTCATGGTCACTCTGGAGGAGCTGCAGAAATCCACAGCTCAGGTGTGAGTTACAGGTCGAGCAAGGATGATATTGGTCAGAAGAGAAGCTGCCAAGAGCCCCATGGTCACTCTGGAGGAGATACAGAAATCCATAGCTCAGGTGTGGATTACAGATCAAGCAAGGAGAACAATGGTCAGAAGAGAAGTAGCCAAGAGGTTCATGGTCACTCTAGAGGAGCTGCAGAAATCCACAGCTCAGGTGTGGATTACAGATCAAGCAAGGAGAACAATGGTCAGAAGAGAAGCTGACGAGAGGTTCATGGTCACTCTGGAGGAGCTGCAGAAATCCACAGCTCAGGTGTAATAATCTGTCCAAAGTTGTGCACTCCACAAAGCTGTCCTTTATGAAAGAGTGGCAAGAAGAAAAGCACTGTTAAAAGTAGGACATTAGAAGTGTAGAGACATGTAGAGGACACAGCAAACATGTGGAAGAAGGTGCTGGGTTTTTTTGGCCTAAATGCAAAGCACTATGTGTTTCGATAAAAAAATGTAACACTGCTCATCAGACTGAACACACCATTCCCACTGTGAAACATGGTGGTGGAAGCATCATGTTGTGGGGAGGCTTTTCTTCAGCAGGGACAGGGAAGCTGGTCATGTTGATGGGAAGATGGATGGAGCAAAATACAGGACAATCTAAAAAAAAAAAACTGTTGGAGGCTGCAAAAGACTTGAGACTGGGAAAGAGATTCACCTTCCAGCAAGACAATGACCCTACAGATAAAGCCAGAGCTAAAGTGAAATGGTTTAGATTAAAGAACATGCATGTACTAGAATGGCCCAGTCTTAAATCCTGACCTAAATCTGATTGAGCTTCTGTGGGAAACCATGTAAATTGCTGTTCACAGACGCTCTCCATCCAACCTGGCTGAACTTGAGCTATTGAGCTTGATGTAAAGAAGAATGGGCAAAAATCTCAGTTTCTAGATGTGCAAAGCTGGTAGAGACAAACCCTAAAAGACTTGCAGTTGTAATTGCAGCAAAAGATGATTCTACTAATACTTATTTGATTATAGTTATGAAAAACATGTATCATATTCATTCCACTTTTAAAATTTTACAAGTTGAAGGGGAATAAATAAATTTGCAAGCCACTGTAATCTCATTCTGCCTTTGAGTCACTAAAAACATCCATAAATCATCTCGGATCTTCACACTGAAGGACTTTGTCTGGCCTGTAAATTTTTCGTTTGGGTCTAAAGAATTCTTCTTCTAATTCTCTCTAACTGACAGACAGTACTTTTATACGCAGTTTAAAGCAAAATCTTGTGCTTTAGACTTGTGTTTGTTATGAAGTCTGCGTGCACAGCACTGTATGGTAAGTATAATGGAAATGATGGAAGGCTCTATCTTTAGCAACCTACACCAGCTGACACAATGCCAATAAAGTTTCTGCTCAATCTCATCCAGATGTTTATTCCTGAAACGTTAAGCGCACAAAAAAAAAACGCCCAGAATATCCCAAGATAGCACTCTTCTCAATAACACTTTATTTAAAAGGTACATATGTGGGGGCTGTGTAACACATTTATAAGCATGGAATAGAATAGAACAGTATCAAACTAGTATCATATCCCATGACATTTGCCATATTCAATAAAAAGTAAAGAATGCGGCACTGACCTGTGGATATGTGTGCATGGGGTCTCCTGCATTGAATGTGAATGGGATTTTATACACTACCAGTTTAAAATTTTGGATACACCTTTTCATTCAATATTTTTATTTTATTTCTTTATTTCTTTATTTTGTAAATTAATACTGAAGTCATAGTCTTAGTCCAGACTATGAAGGAACACATACAGGGTCGTGTAGTAACTTAAAATGTTAAACTACAATACTCTTAGGTGGCCTCTTATCTCGGGGTTGTTAACTTGCGGTTTCTGAAGCTGGTAAATCTGGTTAATTTATCCTGTGCAACAGAGGTAACTCTTGGTCTTTCTTTCCTGGTTCGTTCCTGATGAGAGCCTGTTGAATCATCGTATTTGATGGTCTTTGTGACTGAACAGCAAAGCTGTCATCTAAGCAAGAGGTGCTACTTTTAAGATTTTAAAATATAAAACATATTCTCGTTGGTTTAACACATTTTTGTTCACTAAATAATTCCATACGTTTTGCTTCATAGTTTAAATAAATTTACTATTAATCTACAATGCAGAACATTCTAAAATTATGAAAAAGGACAGAATTTAAAATTTTGTCAGTATATATATATATATATATATATATTGATCTTATCTTTATATTAATATTTATTTTATCTTAAGGAGTAAAATTGGTTTCAAGAACAGTTTAGTTCTATTTCAAGTTTTTTAAAAAGTCAATGAAATAGCGATTTGGCCATCAAGACAATCACTTATCGATTAATCAATATCCTTATCAATTAACAGTTTCCACTTGCCTTTAAAGGTCTCATTCCAACATTTCATTAATTTTAAAATGTCTAGTTGTGGTCTCTAGTATGAATGAATGCCATGCAAGCTGTTTTTGTGAGGTGGGGGAGGCCATGAACTCATTGGTTGACTCAACTTCTGAGCCTTTGCTGATCAACTTGTTTTTCTGAGGCTTTTCTTGTACTTGCTACTGCAGACGAGGGAGGCTGAGGAAGAGTTGCATATGCAGCGTGGATATACAACTCAGAGATACCAATAGTATTTCACAAAGAACAAGAAAAAGTGTAGCATAAGATTTTAGCGGAAGGACACCTTTAAAGAAGAACCTGATTTTCACACTTTCTTTGCCGCTTTCAGAAGTTATACCTTGTTTTCCCTTTCCTTCCTCACCAGTGCCTGCAGGATGATCTGCCCCTGCCACGCAGACAAAACAAGATCAGAGCTAAGGATGGTGGTCTTTACCAAAGACTTGATAAATCTTGATAAATCTACGTTTAGAAGCATCACACATCCACACCATCCATGCAGTAGCTCACTATAAACACTATAAACGCGTTAAAAGTAAACAGCCTGTAATTGCGATTTAAAGTTGCGAAGACAAATACGAACAAGAGAAAGTGAAGCTACTCTTCAGCTGCGTTTCAGTAGAGCGTTCTTGCTGTGAATTGATTTGATTGTAAATGAACTAAGTTGAACCGAAATGAATTGCGTTTGAATTGGTTTGAGGGAGTGGGCTGGCCTTTCTCAGTGTGTGTGTGCATGTGTGTGTGTACACACACGGCCTCGTTATCAGATTAGCAGCAAGCCGGCATCGATGTTGCCAAATATTTGAAAGTGTTTGAGTGATTATCTTGGAAAGTTTGGCTGTAAAACCTCTGCAGACTAAGCCTGAATGAATGTGCACGGTAATGAGAAAGAGATTGTTTCAACACAGACTCATCAGAACTCTATTCAGAAAGCTGAGCGAGCGAGGGAGAGAGGGAGGGAGGAAAAGAAGGGAGAGAGAGAAAGAGAGAGAGAGAGAGAGACAGAAAGATAAAGATGGGGAGGATGACGGGTGACAGCAGAGAGTGGTCTAACTCTGTAGGGACCGGTGTGTACAAGGCAGCAATTAGATATGATGAAGTATTGGCTCTCCAAACTACTGCAGCTTGCCGCTCCCCCCGGTGTGTTCGATCCCTCAGCACTCCACATCACACTGTGAGCCTGCCTCATTAAGAAGCACCAGGACAGGCCGGAGCTTATCGCAGCCTAACACATGCAAAGCATCCTCTCGCCGTCTCTGGCTCACTGGCTTTCTCCCGATTTTAGCCCCCCCCTCCCCTCCTCTCTCCCCACCCCGTCTTTTCTGTTTCAGTCTGGGGCCCTTTCTGTTTTCGGTGCACTTGCTGGTCTTGCTCGATATGTTTTCACTCAATACGAGCTCCTCCTTTAACTCACTTCACTTCCCTCACTCCCTCCCTCCTTCCCTCCCTCGCTCTGAAGCAGACGCATCACTTTAAAAGGCAAGTTTATGCAATCATCCACACTGTACGCCTGGATAAGTTACATTTACTCAAATCAATTGTGGAAATCAGTTCCAAACTAAAAAAAAAAAGTAATGTTTTCAGTACAGGCCCTTTGGGACAGACTTTGGAACGTATACAGGCTACAAACAAGCAAGTGTACAGTTGCAAGAAAAAGTATGTGAACCCTTTGGGATTGCTTGGATTTCTGCAAAAATTGGTCATTAAATGTGTTCTGATCTTCATCTACGTCACAACAATAGACAAACACAGTCTGCTTAAACTAAAACTGCACAATTAAATTATATGTTTGCATGGTTTTATTGAACAGTGCAAAGTGGAAAATGTATGTGAATCTTTGGAATTAATAACTGGTTGACCCTACTTTGGCAGCAATAACCTCAACCAAACCAAAACGTTTCCTGTAGTTGCAGATCAGACCTGCACAACAGTCAGGAGGAACTTTGGATCATTCCTCTTCACAAAACTGTTTCAGTTCAGCTAAATATTCTTGGGATATCTGGTGTGAATCGCTCTCTTGAGATCAAAAGAATCTCAAGGACTCTCCAGAAGGCGTATTTTCTTCTGTTAAAGCCATTCGGTTGGTAATTTATTCTATGTTTTGGGTCACTGTCCTGTTGCATCATCCAACCTCTGTTGAGCTTTAGTTGGCGGAGAGATGGTCTTAAGTTTTCCTGCAAAATGTCTTGCTTAACCTGGGTAAATTCATTTTTCCGTTGATGACAGCAATCCGTCCAGGCCCTGAGGCAGCAAAGCAGCCCCATGAGGCAGGAAACCATGATGCCTCCTACACCATATTTCACAGTTGGGATGAGGTTTTGATGATGGTGTGCTGGCTTCCTCCGTGGTGTCCTCCCATGAACTCCATTCTTGTTTAATGTTTTCCTTATTGTAGATTTGCCAACAAAAAGATTAGTATGTGCCAGAGATTTCTATAAGTCTTCAGCTGACACTGTAGGATTCTTCCTCACCTCATTGATCATTCTGCGCGGTGCTCTTGCAGTCATCTTTACAGGACGACCATGCCTAGGGAGAGTAGGAACAGTGCTGAACTTTCTCCATTTGTAGGCCGTCTGTCTTAACGTGGACACATGATCATCAAGGCTTTTAGAGATACTTTTGTAACCATCTCCAGCTTCATGCAAGTCAACAATTCTTGAACGTAGGTTTTCTGAGAGCTCTTTTGTGCGGGGCATGATTCACTGGTATGTTAAACAACAGACGACTGGATGACCATGAGAAAAACTATATGGTGACAGAAACCTTTGGAAAGTAGGATGCTAATGACAACAGACTAAACTCTAAAAAACTAAAGTATTATAAGTTGATTCAACTTGAGATCCTATATGAATGTACATATATGTGGTTGCAAATGTACATCTCAACTCAAATTGTGGGGGTACAGTGCAAAGGGGAATTTGTGTGTATATATATATATATATATATATATATATATATGTGAATAAAAGTAACACTTGTACTTGTTGGAGGGTGGAGACCCAATGATACGGAACGACTTTCTTCATTACTAAGCGCAAAAACAGCAAAGATTGGGGTCTGCGACTGGAAGGCTGGGCTCTGTAGGACTCTCGAATCGTTTTAGAGCAAATGACACCATAATCGAGTGTAATTAGTGGTATAAAATCGAGGCGAGGGCCACGAGAAAATTAAAACCAGTGCAGATTTCAATGCGGCTAAATTGCTTCCCTAAATCATATTCCTATTACACTTTCTACAAGCATTTAAGTAGGTTAAGAAGCCTTTATTTGGCAGATTGGATTCGTGGCTGTAAAGGATTAGCCATTTCCAGCCCTGAATGAACTCCTGCCTATCAAAGGAGGCGCACCCATAGACAATAGACTGGAGCCATTATGTTAGGCCATTGGAGAGAAGGATAGTGCACCTCTTCTTCCCCTTCCTCCTCCTCCTCCTCCTCCTCTTTCATGCAGCCGAACTCTCTTCGTGAAGTGACTGGGGCGTGCTCCTGGCACTCCAACAGTCTGCTGCTGTGAGAAATTCTCGTAAGGTTGTTCTCTAAAGTGAGACCACATCGTGTCCAGACACCTCTGTGCTGCACATGACAGCTGGAATCTGTGTGGTATATGATGATGCACTGGTACTGCTGACTGCTAACAGACTTAAACACTTAAAAGTTCATCAATACATCATATATATGACTAATGTGCCATCAGAAGTCACAACTACGTGATTAATAACATATCTATGTAAAGATATCGCTTTTTCAAAGTGAAATGAAATGAAAAAGCGAATTATTCTTTCTACATGAAAGACACACTAAAGTTAAAGCTAAAATCAATGGTTTAGTAAAAAAAAACTTTTAAATTTGAAAAATCCAAATAGTATGTACATTTGTGAAATGATTGAACTAAAATATACGTATATTTCTGATCTGTTATTAATTATTTAGTATCTAGAATGAATTATATAGTGCCTACTATGTATATAATTCTGTTTTTATTATGCTTTTCTATTATTCATCAACACGGAATTATTTAGTATCTACTGTACGCCTTTTTTTTTTTTTTTTTTTTTTTTTTAAATAACATTTTCTCCCACCCATTCAGCTGTATCTCCTGCATCACTGGTGATGCCACAACACAAGGTGGCTACAGACTGGCACATGCCTGCTCCAATACATGTGAAGTCAGCCACCATATCTTTTTTCGAACTGCTCGGAGGAAAGCACAGCGACTCGGTTCTGATACTTCAGCTAACAGATGCCTTGTGCTGATCAACATCACCCTTTTGAGTGATGAGGGGGAAGAGCGCCATCTACCCACCCAGAGAGAGCAAGGTCAGCTGTGCTCCCTCAGGGCTCCAGCAGCTGATGGCAAGCTGCATGATCGGGATTCGAATTATTCCATAACTACTGTGTATCATTTTGTGTTCACTGTAAATTATGTCACAGATTGATGAGAGTTGTAACTAAACACAAATACCTGTTAGACTCAGTTAGACATACAATATTTACTTTATCTTTCTATAGTAAAATCTGAATTACGATTGTCAGTATTCAAACACAATCACAGCCACAATTACATACCAGACAAGAGCTAAATATGCACACACACAAACACTATTACATGTACAAATTTACACACACTTTGACATGTTAAAGTACACTCACCCTATTACACACACAAGAAAATTGATGTTGACAAATGTGTGCAATTATTAAAATAGAACATCTAGTAGAAGTATGCAACTATGCATACTTTAACAAGAGTTATAATGTTATTGTGTGGACTGTTAATGTGTAACTACACAGTTATTAGCGACACTATCTATGAATTATTCAGCAAGTGCTGTAAATTATGTATTAACTTACTTAAATAAAAAATATTCTGTATTTACTGTAAATGTTTATCAGCTGCTATGAAAGTAATATGTATTTGTATGTTGCTTGATAGTCAGGATGTCATTCCTGATGCTGTCAGTCTGCCTGACTCTGCTGATTACATGGCGCTACGGCGTTCCCGCTCCCCCAGCTTCTGATTGTTTGCACCTTGTCTGTTTTGTATAAATACTCCTAAGTTTTCTATGTCCTTCGTTGAGTGTTGGATCGAGTTGGCTTGCTATTCTACAATGTGTTTTCTTTGTTTTTCCCTTGTTACCGACCTATAATTGTATTTTTTACTACTTGTTTGCCTTGCCCCTTATCTGCTGGATTACCCGTGTATGACCCTGTTTTGCCTGCTACGCTCTGGTGTGTTGTTTGTATTTGCTGCTCTATTGTTACTGACCCTGCCTGTCTCTAACTACTTCTGTAAGCCTAACCCCTTTGTACATAAACTGTGTGTTTGGTATCTGCGAGTGTATGTCCTTGGTTTGGCCAGCGTGACACAGGAATTGAACTATGGGCCCATAAAGAGTATTGATCTTTAAATTTGCGACCTTTAAGATTAATACCTAATCATGACCACCAGCCACTACTATTAATACCACAAATGGATTTGTATGTGACCCTGCTTTTTTAGATATAAATATATATATATGATATAATATACTGTAAGCTTAAAAGATCTATATTATAACATATCCAGAGTTATAAGGCACAGCCTAAGCCAGCATTAGATTGGAGCTGATGGGAAAGGTGGGAATACAAACAGCGAAATCGGCAAAATTCAACAGTACAGCTCGCTTTTCCTCTGACTCTACACGCTCCTGCCCTCAGGCCAAATACAGAATGCAGCGCCGGGCCGCTTTACAGCACTGTGCAGGTGTAAGTGTGAGAGGGGATGTTGATGTGCTCTCTTAAATACTGATATGAAGAAAAGGAAGAGCTCCTTCACACCCTCCACATGTTACAGTAAACCGGAGTCAAAAATATACACCCACTCCTACTACAAACAGAAAACACAGGAGGGAAGGCAGAGGTTATTATTAGGGGTATTATAGCAGCTTTTATCTACAGTATGTAAAGATGTATGAGTGTTAAAAATACACACACTGAAAATATGAATCACACAGCTGAAAGGCTTGAGTGCTGAAGGATGCAACAACAGTCGTATAATTAAATGGTTGAGATGTAAAGATGTAAACAAAGTAAGAGTCAGGAGGTTTGATATGAAATGTGCCACAGAAAGTCTAAACTGATCACAGAGGAGAAAACAGGAACTTTTTGTTGTGTGAAGAGTTTACTACCTACATCAAACTACAGCACAGAAAGAGCATTGTTAAGAATACCTTTGATAATTACAGAAATACAGAAAAAAACACGTTTCTCCAAAACAGCAACTTTACATGAAAGAGATAAAAAACCTTCTTAACTTTTAATGAAAGTCAATCTAAGAAAGTTTTTTTTTTTTTCGTTTTTTACAGCAACAATGTGCATGTACATCATAACAAAACCTCTTTAAAAAAAGGGGGTTTATGCACAATAGCTGTATTATAGCAGTAATAGTCACACCATTTTGGTGCACCAGTTAAACACAGAAATGCTTCCTAAAGTTGCTTCAGCTTTACATAGAAATGAATAACTTTTGTAGAACCTTGTTTTTTTTTTTTTAGAATTTTGACGTACATAAAAATGTTCGTAATACATTTTTCCACACTAACTTTCATTCAAATTTAAAAAGGTTTTTAATCAATCATTGTAAATCATAGTTGAATTTAACTGGTTGTTTTGGCTTTAAAAAAAAATAACAAACAAAGAGTAGCTTCTGAAATTTTACCAAGAATGCAAAGCCCTTTAAAATTGCTGGGGTCAAATGGACCCCAAACATAATACATTTTTACTATTTTTAGAAAAAACTAAAATATTTACTTAGAAATAATAAAATACTATTAAAATACCAATAAGATCTCTATTTTAAGTTTAGGTAAATCAATGAGATTTTATGGTGCTGTCACATCATATGTATTCTGGTTGTATGTTTTTTTTTTAATGGCTATTAAAATAATCGAGCCAGTATCAGATGGTAGTGGTTGCTGTGTTCTGCTCACGCAACTTATAATGTGATTTATTGTGTGTGATTGTGCTTAGGTAAGTGTGTGGTTGCCATAGTTAAAGGAAGTGAGCTTAGATTAAGGAGGGATTCTGTTTGTTCATAGGTTATTTTTTGGTAGGTCTGTTACTTGGCAGTTGAGGCAATGGACCATGAACATAGTGTTAGGCTGTGCTTCTGGATTCTTGTCGAGCCAGTATCAGATTGTGGTGGTTTTGCTTGTTAGTTGAGTGAGTAGTAGATCCTGGCTGAGCCCTATGCATAACCCCAGCTGTTAGGTGCAGGATTTGTCAATTTCCTGTATTATATTACTTGTGACATAAACTTGTGTAACAATTTTAATTATTAGATAATCTTTTTTTAAAAGGTTAAAATTGCTGAGGTTAAAATTCACCACAAGCATAAAAGATGTTAGTAATTTTGAAATTAACAGGAGGGTTAAACTCTTCAAAATACTTTTTACTGAACAAGATAAACTAGTCATACTGTACTGTACCATGTTACATCCAAGGGAGACGTCATTGAAGAGAAACTAATATCATGTCCCATTACTTTGGCCATGTCCAATTCAAGTTGGAAGAACATTGCATTGACCTGTTAGACATGGATGTGATTAGCACTTTTCTGTATTGTAGTGCAGGTAACAATTATTTCCATTGCAAGATTGACAATTATTTCTATTCTTCGCATGAATTGCAGCTGCTTTGTTTCCAACAATAGAAAAATTAAACATATAAACCAGGAAGGTACAAGATTCTCATACAGCAGTGCCAATATGGTGCATTATTACAAACCAGCAGAGTAAAGATGCTGGGAATAAAAGCATTTTGGAAAAGTGAGAGTCCCCAAGCACACGGTGAACGTATGTAAAGACTCGGATCAATCTCCGTCTACAATCTGTGCTGGGCCAATCGAGCACACTTTAGCTGCAACACAACAGTGTCAACATCATTCAAACACTGTTCAAGCACCGCTAAAGTGCTGCAGGTTAACAGGGTGGCTGTACCCTAGATGCTTGTCTCTCGTTTTCAATTGTTTCTCTTTATTTGCCCGACTGTCTCCGTCTCCCTATTGGCTGCGGGATGCAGATGAACTAGATAACTGCTATGCCCAGAGCAACTCGACTCCGGTCTGCCTGGAATCACCAATTATCCATTTCATCAGTATTCCATCAACTTTCTATTTGCCCGCCTTTTGGAGTTCAATCACCGGAGAGGTGGCGGCCTCTGCTCGCCCTCCGCGCTGACCCTGAATGCACACACAGCACAGGAATTCATTTTACTCACTCTGTGTTAAGCACGAGTCATTTAGCGAGGTAAACTGGATGGAAGAAGGAGCAGCCAGCCACACACACACACATAACCTCACACAGAGCCACACAGGGAGAGAGAGAGAGTCAGTTAAAACAGAGACAGCAAAGTCTCTGAAAGAAAGACAGAGTGATTTTAACCCTTGTGTGATCCTAACATTCTGTTTACTCCCCTTGTCCTATGGGTCAAAAATGATGACCCGCCCTACCAAAGCCCCAAAATAAAAGCAGCCTAATTCAGTTTTGAATCCTCCAAAATTTGTATTCTCCAGGATGTTTTTTTGACAGCTCAAACCAAGCTGAACTGCTTGAATTTTTGCACCAGGAGTGGCACAAAGTTATCCAAAAGCAGTGTGTAAAACTGGTGGAGGAGATTTGTTATACACCTGCTTTTATCAAAAGCTATATGTAGCCATGCAGGTCAATCTCATCCATATTTTTCCAGTTTTCTCCATATTTCTGAAAATCCTCCAAATTTGTTTCTCCAGGATGATTATTTTTCGATGGCTGGTGTGATGAACAGCAGGAAGGTGGATGGGATGAAACGGGCTGGACATGGGCAGCTGAATACACTGTTGGCCCTGGAGTCATCCTTATGATGTTTAATGCTGTGTGTATTACTGTAGAGAAAGTGTGTGTGTGTGTGGCCTTTAAAGTTTTTTCTGGTGTTTAAATGCTTTTATAACTCGTGGGTCAGAAATGACCCATAAGACAATCTTTGTGCCCTAGTGGTGTACAGCCTTTTTTCAGTACTCCATACATCCAATACATCCAATTGTACTCACTCTGACTGCTGGGGTTTGAACCAGGAATCCTTGGATTACAGTGACAGTGACTTATTCCTCGGTTCAACTCTAAGCTCTTTTTTGGCCAGAATATGAACAATTATACCACAGGTAGTGATTGGCTGAGAGGCATTCAATGAGTGCCATTATCAGCCGGTAATGCACTGTAACCGAAGCTCTATATACAGGTAACCTAGCAACGATGCAGCAAAACAGCGCAGCTACAAACAGAGCAGCAATGGAACTATTTTAATAACCAGATTGTAATTTTTTCATCCTCTTTAACTCAAAATCTTTCAATAAACAGCGATAACTGTGGTATAATCGCTTACGGTTCATGCTATAACATACTGTGCCGTAGTGCACTCCCTCCCATGTATTTTTGCTAAATTACAAACTATAGAAAGAATTTCAAATTGCTTAAAGTACTATATTAGAACAATATAAACTAGATCTTTCAAAAGTATACTTCATTTAGACAAAGATGAGTATTTTTCTTTGTACATTTTTGCACGTGTGCATCACTGTCTTTTAGTCCCACCATCCTGATGCCCTCCAGCATGTGACAGGAGCTGAATCAGCGAGGTAGAGCAGGAGAAAAGATCTTTTAATCTCAGCTCTGTAGACTGACACCAGCTCTCTCAGAGTGCCTGACAAATCAAAAGACAGAATTAATATTGCTCACCTCTCCTCCAGCATCTCACAAAGACAGACAGACAGACAGACAGATAGACAGAGAGAGAGAGAGAGAGAGAGAGACTGTTCATGTCACAGTTCAAGCATTATACTGATCAATTGTATATGTCCCCTGTAAAGGACTTATCTCCTACACTTTTAAGATAATCTACTGTATGTAAATCGCCTCTGTTCTGATTGGCTGTCTTCTATTGTATTTCATTAAACAGCTGCAGTCAAAACACCCTTTTTAATATATGAAAAGATATATATTAAATATACTGTTTCTTTCCAGTAAATGTAAATATTGCTTTCTCTGGGCCTATACAGTGGGTATTAAACTCACAACTCTGTTCACCAGTGCCCCCCATAGTACCGTAAATGACTTAAAATTAACTATAGTATCCCACAGACATTTTCTTGAATTTACAGGAAGAAGGGGAATGAAAAAAGTTGGCATCTGAAAGCAGCAAAGCAGATGTGCAAGTCAAATCCTGTTGAAGGCAGATGGAAGCTGATGATTGGTCAAAATATTTTGCATTAGAAATGTAGTGTTTTGCTTGCATATAGTCACTAAGGTTTGTGGACGGTGGATTGAACGGATGCCAGTGTTTCATTGTGCTTTCATGTCTATGTTACCTTCTGGCTCTCTCCTTTCAGTTAAGCCTCAATAGTCAGAGCTTCTGGAGTTCCTAGACACACTTTGATAATATTAAATAAACATACTTAGTAATCCATACAGAACATCCCATTTGAAATAACTCCCTCTCCTTAACTTCCCAGTGTTGAAGTCTGCCAACCTGTGATTTGCCAACCAATTTGACCCTGTGATTGACTGGCACCCTGTTCAGAGGGTACCTGTAACACTCAGACCAGGTAGTTGGATTCAAGCAGAGATGTTTAATAGCAAAAATCACAAGGCAATAATCGTAGTCAAAAAAACAGGAAAAGAGTCAGAAACAGAGGGAAACAGACTGAAAGCAGCTGAGGAAAACGCCTAGAAAAGTATGGAAAAAAAGAATGATGCTAAAGTTTAGTGATGTCTCTGGGTCACAGGCTTGATGCAGTTATTGCGAGAAAAAAATGTGCAATACAAGCACTGTACATACGTATTATTAAGCTTAATCTATTTTAATCTTGATCTGTTCCAATAATTTTGCTCACAATAAAAATATTTTCATGTAAATCATAAATGTTTTCTGTTTGCAGCAGAAATAAAGGGATTGGCCAAACTTTTCCAATACTTTTCCTCACAAGAAAAATGGATGAAGAATAGAAGAAGAATGGGTTGAGATTAAAGGTGCTTTTTTCCTTTTCTGAACTGTGTATCAGATCCGGATTTAAATACCTGGATATAAAAGAAGAAATGTTAATCTTTTGTTTCATATCTTTTAATTTTAAGATCAAATGTTTTCCCTGGACTATCGAGGGCGGAGTCTGACAGTACCTCTGCATTCTGCCCAACAATTCTGGCTATAATCCACAGCCAACTGTGACCCTGATTATTACCATGTGTCCTAAAAACTCATGGTAGGTAAACAAACAATGCTAAATCACTCCCTAGGTGTGAGTGTGTGTGTGTAAATGGGTGTATGTGTGTGTGTGATACCCAAAGAAAGACAAGTGTCCTTCCCTGTCCATGGGGTACGTGTTTCTGCCTTGTGCCCAATGATTGCAGATCTATAGTCTCTGAAGCCACCATGATGATACTGAGCAGAACGAAGAATGGACAAATGAATGGAAACACAGTTAAATCTCTCTCTCTCCCTCTCTCTCTTTATATCTATCTATCTATCTATCTATCTGTCTTCCTCGTCTGCATGGACACTGACTGTGTTGTTTTTTCTTTTTTTTTTTTTTGGATGAGTTGGGAATCTCATATATCAGCCACCTCTCAGTCTAGTAATCCTGCTGTGTGCCCCCTTTTTATGGCCATGTTGTTTTATTGGATGGCCTTGGGGTCACGAGTCACACACGTAGACACACACACACACACACCCACATACACACTTCTATTCAACGTAATTGGAAAGAGGGAGAAGCTGGAGGATTACTACAGCCCAAAGAGGTTCACTCCACTGATTGCACACATGCGTACACACACTCTCTCTGTCTTTCTCTCTGTCTTTCTCTCTCTCTCTCTCTCTTTCTCAAACACACACACACACACACACACACACAAATGCATACACACAATACACACCCACACATACACACCCACACCCACACACAGGACCCTCCAATGGCCCTCTTGTTACCGTGGGAGTAATACAGTGGGTGTGTGTTCCAAAAGCGATTTGTCTCAGCCAAAAGCTTCACTCTGCCCTTCACAGCTCGCCAGGCAAGTGCTTATTTGCAATGAAAAAAGGGGGACATGAGAAATGCTGTCGGGAATTGACACCTGTATGGCTGTATTACGTACGCAAAACTGTATACGCGCGTTCACACGCACAAAAACACACACCCTCTCCCAATCTGTACTGCGTGCCATGTAAATGCTATTCACAATGGCGGCGTGTAACAGTATGGATAATATCCAACTCAAGCTCCGCAAGCCCAAAGTCACTGAGGCAAGCAAAAATTTCCGACTGCTCCTCCAAGAGAATTAACATTTTTCCCTATGGGCAGAAAAGAAGAAGAGAGGGAGAGAGAGAGAGAAAAAGAGTGAGAGAGAGAGAGAGAGAGAGAGAATGAGAAAGGGAAGTGAGGAATAAAAATGTCAGCCCAAAGCCTTTACGGGTTTTTCCCGACAGCGGGCTTCAGTATCACTCCAAGGTTCTTTTCAAAGTTCAATGCTATAGAAGGTTATAGATGCCATAAAATCAATTCCCCCAGAAAGATAAAAGCCGCTGAAATGTATTTCAGCTGTGATCAAAGTGCTTTGTTTTTTTTTGTTTTTTTCCCTCCACTCCGCTCCCTCTTTCTTCCTTCTTTTGTTTTTTGGAGTTCTTCTTTTTTTTTTTTTCTTCCTCCCTTTCTTCGGCGAGGCCAGGAGGGATGGGCGGCAGAGGCATGTCAGTTTATGGTCATCTGTCAGGCCCCCTGTTGTTTATGAGTGAGGAAGCCCACTGCACCGTGGGGTACAGTACAGAAGCTCTCTGCAGGCTCAGGCACATCGCTTACAGACATTATGTACACACTCTATCAATACTGTGCACATGCCAACACACACTGACAAAGAAATACAGCCTCCCTCTCTCTCTCTCTCTCTCTTTCTCTCGTTCTCTTTCTCTTTCTCTCACTCACACACTTAATTCCACGCGGAAATACATCTACAGTTGCTCAGTATTAAGAATTTACAAGTGCACTTAATGTTTTCATGTTTCCCTTGTACGTCGTTCATCACTGGAGAAACTAAAGCTGACTTTACATCCCGAAACTTTTGCTGAGGTTTGCTGTAATAGTTGTGTGTATAATAATTTTGACAGTTACACTAAACAGTTTTAAAAAAATAATAATCTGTGTATTCATTTTTGATTTATTTTGTTTCCTACACTGTAAATGAATACTGGAGTCATCCAAACTATGAAGGAACACATTAGGAATCATGTTGTAACTTAAAAGTGTTAAACAAACCAAAATACTCTGTGAAGCATTTAGATAGCTCTTATCTGGGGTGCTGTTTACTTGTAATTTCTGAGGCTGGTGACTGTGCAAACTCATGGTTTTCCTTTCCTTGGTCAGTCCTGATGAGAGCCAATTTCATCATAGCGTTTTTGATGCTCTTTCCGGCTGCACAGGATACTTTTAAAGTTTTTAAAACATTTTCAGATTGACTGAACTTTATGTCTTAAAGTGTTTAAGTATTTTTGCTTTACTCAGTTGAGTAGTTCTTGCCATAATATGGATTAGAACATTACTCAAATAGAGCTATTCACTATGTACCAACTCTACCTCTTCATAACTTTACAACTGATGCTCTCAGGGCAAGAAATTCAAGTAATTAACTTTTGACAAGTTCAGCACAGCTGTTAACTTAAAGCCATTCCAGGGAACTCTACCTTATAAAACTGACTGAGAAAATCCAGCCAAGATGTGCAAAACTAAACAAGAGGTGCTAATTCTAAAATATAAAACATATTCTGTTTTGTTTAACATTTGCTTTGTTTTCTAAATTCCATATGTTTTCTTATTACTTTAAATAATGAAAAAAGTGAGATTATGAAAGTTATGAATTTTGATGCTAACAGACATAGTAAATCAGCTCGGCAAGAGTAAGGGTAGGTTATCCATGGTGCTAAAAGCCAGCCTTAGTAAAGGTGGTGAGGCCACAATGCCAACAAACACAGCAGCTGGGTTCGGCAAGACTAAGGGTAGGTTATCAATGATACTAAAAGCCGATCTTGGCGTAGTTGAGGCCACAATGCCAACAACAAAAGCAGCTGGGCTCGGCAAGGTTGGGGTAGGTTATCCATGATGCTAAAAGCTGACCTCAGTGCAGTTGATGAGGCCACAATGCCAACAGACACAGCAGCTGGGTTCTAAAAGGTTGGGGTAGGTTAACTATAATGCTAAAATCCAACCTTAGTGCGGTTGGTGAGGCCACGATGATATGTTGGTGATGCCAACAGCATGATATGTTAGCCGCAATGTAGAGGTCTGCGCGGGACTGTTTTTTTAAACCCGCTCCCGCCCGCTCCCGCGTCTTTTTGTCCCGCTCCCGCCCGCTCCCGCAAAAAAATCACTTCTTTTAATCCCGCTCCCGCCCGCCACATACACATTCCCGCCGCTCCCGTCCCGCAGTCCTAATATGAATTGAATTAATTACATTTAGTGCTTCAAATTTACATATGTATTTATTAAAACAGCAATTCAGTTCGCAGTCCAAACACATGCCATCAGGTGCATCAAGAATCCTAGAAGTGGATTAGAAGTGGATCTATATTATATAAAATAATAAATGTAAAAATATATAAAATTAAATTCAATTAGTTTAATTAATATTTGTATTATTATTATTAATAATAATAATAATAATAATAACAATAATAATAATAACAATAACAATGTTATTGTTATTGTTATTATTATTATTGTTATTATTATTATTATTATTATTATTATTATTATTATTATTATTATTATTATTATTATTATTTTGCACCAGTATAGTAAATGTCGTCCTTTAAATTACACACCCCCCTCCCCCCCCCCCCCTCCTCTGCACACGCCTGCTGGAGATGCTGAAAATGTGTGTGTGTGTGTCCATCCTCCGAGAGATTTTTCTTGTGTTTTTTTGTTGCTTGCATGGGAATCATAGCGTGATTATTATAATTTTCTTAACTATTTATCAATTTGCGGGAGCGGGACCACATGTTAATGTGGTCCCGCTCCCGCATGGCCTGTATTGATTAAATTACCGCTCCCGCCAATAACAATTCAGTTTTGTCCCGCGCCGCAACATATTCTGACGGGTCCCGCGGGTCCCGCGGGACTCCCGCGGGAGTGCAGACCTCTACCGCAATGCTAAAAGGAAGAACAGACAGGCTCAGCAAGATAAGAGCATAAAAATGGGAGAAGGGAGGCATTGGCAACGATGAAGCATTTGTTTTGTTGTGGGATGGGTGGGATGGGATAGCCACAATGCTAAAAGCCGGCTTCAGTGCGGTTGGTGAGGCCACAATGCCAAAAAACACAGCAACTGGGTTCGACAAGGTTGGGGTAGGTAACCATGATGCTAAAAGCCAGCCTCAGTGCGGTTGGTGAGGCCACAATGCCAAAAAACACAGCAACTGGACTCGGCAAGACTAAGGGTAGGTTAGCAATGATACTAAAAGCTGACCTTGGCGTAGTTGAGGCCACAATGCCAACACCAAAAGCAGCTGGGCTCGGCAAGGTTGGGATGGGTTAACCACAATGCTAAAGGCCGTCTTCAGTGCGTTGGTGAGACCATGATGCCAACAGACACAACAGCTGGGCTCGACAAGATTGGGGTAGGTTATCCATGATGCTAAAAGCTGACCTCGGTACAGTTGATGAGGCCACAATGCCAACAGACACAGCAGCTGGGTTCTAAAAGGTTGGGGTAGGTTAACCATAATGCTAAAATCCGTGATACGTTAGCCGCAATGCTAAAAGAAAGGACATACAGGCTAAGCAATATTGGAGCATTTTAATGGGAAAAAGGAGGCACTGCCGACGTTGAAGCATTTGTTTTGTTGTTTTGTCTGAGACGCTAATATTCTAATGTGATATCTACTAGCAGAAATCCCTTTCTTTAAGTATAATAAATATTTTTTGTGTGTTGTTCAAAAATGCTGCTTTTATTATTTTGTGTCAGGAAAGTCTATCCAGTGGCCTTGGCGCTCTGCTACATAAACCTGCTAAATGCTACTAATTAGTTGAACCTTGATTCAGTTATTATGCTGGGTTTAGAATCCTCAAGCCCCCCAGACCGACGGGGGCGGCCCGCTTAATGTGTGTCATGGCTGTGCACATACTCTTGAAGAACACGGTTATTAGGCTGTAATTCGGCAGAAATAATGACATTTGTGGGCTCCGTATCTATTATTGCCTGAAATGTAGTGTTTAAAAATAACACACTTATGAAGGAGAATTAGTGCGGGATCAGGGCATATTTCCCACCTGAGACGGTTCAACCTCAGGCTGCAAGGACATCGCTGCTCCGTTCTTTATCTGACTGCGGGTTTCTGCCTTAATATACAGCTTTTTTCAGCAGTGACTGAGCTAATGAGATACTATGTACTCAGTATGCACTTCTGTTAGTAATTGGATTTAAATGCATTAATGTTAAGGCCCCTAATCATCTACTAATGCTAGAGTTTGGGACCAGATTGCCTTGATGGGCAATGGATTTAATAGCGTTGTGTGTGGTAATAATGCTGTGGTTAAAGTTTAAGACCCTGAGCAAGGCCTACTGAATGCTGAACGGCTAGCCTTGGGCCTTGATTCTTTTCTCGGTTTAAAATGTAAATGAGATATGAAAATGAAATGAAAACAGTGTACACAAAGTGTCATAAAGCTTGGTGTTTGCGCATTGCCTTTTTTTAAGAGTGAAATTATTCAGTAAAGTATTATGGTGCCATTGAATGTGGGAGAGCCTAGAAGCTAATGGGGAGCTCTCAGCAGCATTTGCCCTTTTGTTTGTCTTTGTTTGGGATTATTTAAGAGGAGGTTGATTTGTTTTGGGGTTAGATGCTCTGGTGTGTAGTGAGTTTGGGGTGGAGGGTGAATAAGAGTCTCCACATGTGTCCAGGTAGTGCTAACCCATTCACAGCCACCTTGAGGCAACTTCTGCTGCCCTAAGGGACCTCCTTAACTGTGGTCACTTTTTGCTTGCTGTCCCCTATGATGCCACCTTAATGGCCTCACACTGTGCTCACCACCTGGTGTTCCAACATTCCTCCACTCATTAGTTTAGTGTACTTTGTCTTCTTCCTCTAGTTGGCCTCCTCAATATGGTCCTCATAGGGTATGGTGAGTTCCAGGAGAACAGTTTGCTTGAAAGTCTCTAGGATAAGTAGCATGTTGGGCCACAGTGTTGTAGTGTCATTAGTTTCTGGGATTTTTAGTTGCTTCCCCAGGTTCCCCAACTTTCAACTCCCAGTCTTGTGCTGTTGCTAGACCACTGTAAACCCATACGTTGTTTGACTGTCTGTTTTACATAAAATTGGATATTTCTAAACAATTCTAAACTATTTTGAGTTAGTTGAACATTTGTGGGCACATATACATTTAAACTGAGATCTCTATGAGTTGAACCAACTGAGCTTACCCTGTTGCTATTAACAGCTTCTTTTCCATTGGCTTCTATCACAACCTATTTGCATACTGGGTGTGTCCAACAGTTTCTCACCATCAGTGTGTAGTGATTCCCTCTGGGCTAACTTAGAAATAAATCAAGTTTTCATTCCCCATTACTTAAAAAAATGAGCAAACCGGCTGCCTTAAAAAAAGTTAAATAACTCAACTTATACAGTCTTACAATAAAACAAAAATAAAAAAAAATCCCCTTTAGCTGTTTTAAGTTATGCTAACTTAACTTTTCATGACCTATTAATGAACTTTTTTAAGGCAACCGGTTTGCTCCAATTTTTTGAAGTAAATTCAACTTATCCGGGCTTACAGTGTAGAGGTGGGTGATACTGGGAATTTTAGTATCGATCCGATACCAAGTAAATGCAGGGCCACGATTGCCGATATCGATACCAATAACTTTTAATTGTTCATAGATCCAAAGGATCCAAAAGACCTAGGATAAAATTTAGCCAAACATTGTACGTGACAACAAAATACTTTATCACAATCAACATTTTTGTTTAGAAACAATGGAACAGTAAACAAAGTCTGCCTTAACATTAGGCAAAAAAATATTTTTAAGTAGAATAATAAATATTTTTATAAATATTTTTTAAGGTAGAAATGGAGCAGCCACTGTACAAAAATAAAATAAAAGTTCTCACGTCAGACATATTTTCTAGTTCTTTCTTTCTTGTCTTCCTTTCAGTGCAATTCTATTTTTTCTTAAATAAACAGAGTGTAAAAAAAAATATATATAAAAAAAATAATAATACTTAGGTGGTGTCTCTCTCCATACCTGTTGGGGGCGCAGTACAGCACTACTCTCACAGAAAGAGAGCAGACTTTGATGAATCCTCATGCGCAGAAGAAGTCAGTGTGTGCAGGAGAGAGAGAGAGAAAAAAAGCTGGAGTATCGATCTTTTTACGCGAGTATTGATCAATATCAATATCAGCATTGGTACGATATTATCGATATTTGGATCGATCCGCCCACCTCTGGTTGCTAGCAGGCCAGATGAGGTTGTCCTGGTTGCTGATGATGGCTTCTCCACAGCCTGGACAAAAGCAATGGTGTTCTTTACTTGGTGGCCAGTGGTGTTCATTATGACTCAGAACTATAAGCTTCAGCTCTAGTTCTAGCAGGAAACTCCTGTGCTTGTCACTTGTTTCTCAACCAATCACCAGCTTCCACCTGTTTTTATAAGACCTTGCCCTACACGCCCTTCTCTGCTTGCAGGTGCTTTTTAATTTCCATTCATTTTGTTTAATTCCTCCCCACCGCCTCCAGTTTTGTCCTGCCAGCTGCCCGGGGGTTGGCCCCGCCCCTTCCTCCTACATACGGCAGGATCTGCTAGGGTCCAGATGCTGCATACCTGGGCCGATGACGGGTCCTACGCCAAAGACTAAGTTCTCTAATACATTGTTAATACTATCGAAATTAAAGCTGTTATAATTGCATGCTTTGACTCTGGAGTCTTCCTGGTAGAACTGAAAAGCATTGAGATGACGGATTATAATAAATAATAAATAATATTAAAATCTTGTAAACTAATACAACTAATACAAATCAACCCAAAAAAGTCATGATCAACCGGTATGACACATATTTGAATTTGGCTTTTATATATATATAAAAAAAAAAAAAAAAACAGAAATGAAGAAGAAAAAAATAAAAATCTAAAAAAATATGTTTTTTGTTGGGTCAAACTGAACCCATTAATGGTATCCACAATGTCACGTCTAAAGTAAATGCAGGAAAAGGAAAGTAACGAACTGAGAGAAAGGGGTTACATGTAGCTGGATGGGGAGGATGGGGGAGAATGAGGGAAACAACAGCCTTTAAAAAGCAATTGTGTGACCACTTAGCACTGACAAGAGAAGAAAAGGAAAAGTAAAGGGCAAAAAAGCTTGGTAAGTGGGAGATGAAAGGTGGTTTGTACCTTTTATGTACAATTACAGTGCTTAGAAAAGAACAAGACAGAGTAACACTCTCCCCACTGCAATAATGATGCATTTTTCTGCAGATTTTTAGAAAAGAAAGGGGTCATACAATATAGGAATGTTGATATTCTTTGTATGTGTTCGAAAATGCATGCATCAGTTATTATTATTCATGCACCATATGCCTTAAGCTCTGTGCTTACATGTTCTGATATCATTTTTCTACACTAAAGTCAATGCATTGCTTCAAAATAGCCAGTTAGCTTGGAAAAAGCCTATGGAAAATTCCAAAGCAATGCACAAAAACACACCCTAGATCTAAATGCACCACTATTTATTGAATTACATAAATGGTAAAAAGCTAATTGCACAGTTTTGGCCTTTTTACCTATTCAAAGCAATGGTCAAAAACAGCATATAACCTGCATAAGCCGTTTTAAAGTCACTTGTTTGTCAAATGTTTAAATCTCTGTATAAAATACATCCTTTTTTGAAGATATATCTGCACACAATAGCTTTTGTCTTAAGATGATGAGTGTGTAGACATGCTTGTTCATAATCAGATAACTGAAATGATCAAATAACAACGATTATTCAAGTAGCCATCTCAACAGCACACTCTTAGATACTCTTAGTACTGTATACTCTTAAGTATATAATCATGATTATGATTATTATATCACTATTTAATTAACATTCACATACATACCATATTGCTATGGATTTTTGGTTTGTAGTCTAAATACCTCATTTGCTGGTTGTTAGTATTATTTTCTTGTTCAGTGAGAAAATTTTAGTCTGTTCTGGGCTTAAACAAGTGCAGTAAAGGTCGGTTTCTGAGTCAAATATCTGAATGCAATAGGTTACTATTGAAATAACATAGCTGTATTTGTGTTACATTACTAAAAAAAAAAAAATTAAATGTGTCATGATGAAGAATACCATATAATTGTTGTGTTTTTGTCATCTGTAATCTGTATGTGATAGATTTAGACTTATAATCTTGATCATTATTCCTAACATAAGGATTTATTGGGAAATTGGGAAAGATAAATAGTTTAATAAACTGATTATGTTTTAAACTCTAAACTATTATTGTTTCTCTGATCCTCAGTGCAGTCATGCCTGTATATCACTTGCTGCCAGTCGAGATATGCCCTAAGTCTTGTACCGGCAAAACAAGCATCCCCAAAAGTGCAGAGTGTTATGAATTTGTTGTTCTCAGCATGCAGGAAAAGTACATAAAATAATTTATTCATATCTGTGAGAATGATTTATCCATAACGCACTCCCCCATTCTTGGCAAGTGAAACAATGCGAGTCTGTATGAATGAATGTGTTCACTGAGGCAAGGCAAGCTGCACTAACTAGTGTGGGGGACTGCAGTGTATAGTACTGATACTCTAAACCATTCACTGTAAAATGTTTAGTTTGCTTCCTTATATATGTGTAGTATAAACAGCTACACCTTTCATCTGAGTCATACATAATAAATGTCTATGGGCTCTATATTGATGATCTATATAGCGGAACGTGCAGGTGGATTTAGGGCGTGCCAGTGTGTATTTGGTATCATGAGGGCGGGAAAAAAATATCCTCTGCGCAGCGCAAAACGTGCAAAATGCGTGTACTAATTATCTTAATTAATCATGATGTGTTTGCAGCATGTTTATTTGTGTGTATAACAAGTGGGGATGTATGCTCCTGAATAGCTAAGATAGGATTGGGTGGCTGACTGTTGACTGTTGTCAGGGTTTTAATCAGTCACCAAGAAAGCAGCATGCTTCCAGACCATCACACCCATCAAAAAATAGATATAATAAGAATAAAAACAATAAAAAACAATTCCTAACAAGACAGATTAAAATATTTATATATCAACACAGAATATTATCTTAATCTAAAGAAATTAATATCTGTTTCTTACAGAAAGTGGTACTTTTGCAACAAGATACTTATGACCATCAGATTGGCTGGTTCTGCTATGTTTTTTTTTTTCTTTTTGTTATTATTTTCAAAAACATATTATTTTGACATCACTCTAGTAGTGATGAGGGATGATGAGGGAAAAGAGCGCAATCTACCTACCCAGAAAGAGCAAGACCAATTGTGCTCTCTCAGGGCTCCGGCAGCTGATGGCAAGCAGCATGACTGGGATTTGAACCAGCGATCTCCTCATCATAGTAGCAGCATAGTAGAACCACTCAGCTCCCCCAAAGGAGGTATTAAATATTATAAAATATGTTTTATAATTTAGACTCAATATGCTTCAGACTTATTATTCTTTGTCAGCTTCATGAGCTAGAACCTGGAATGGTTCTCAAAATGCCTTAAAAACCAGGGTTCCCAGAAGTACTGATCACTTGTTAATTGCTTTTCTTTCACTCTGTTCTGCTCCAGTTCGTCCCAAACCGCCTGGGTTGGGTTTTTATATTAGGTGTTTTTTGAAGGCCAAGCTCCTTTTTGTCTACTACCGAACTGCATATGTGTTCCATCATAGTTTTTAATTATTGAATATTATTCTGTAATATAGTAAATAATACAAATAACATACCAAATATGAATGAGGATGTATGTCTAAACTTTTGACTTGTACTGAATGATAAGCTGGTATTAGGTAAAATCAGTATGTGTCTTTAATCGCTGTCCCGGCCTTAACCCACGCTGTTTAACCGTATTCATAATACCAGTTTATTCCTCAGCCTTCATAAAAGCAGCATTAATATCCATTAAGACGACAAGTCAAATCACCACTCATGAACCAAAACAAATCAGCACAAGCATTCACTAATCCTATTGGCTCCCAGCACCCCGTCCACCCCCCCTCCACTGATGGACCCAGAGAGCACGGGGAGACAGCAAGGCCTCCCCCTGGGCAATGGGAGGAAATCGGCTGGAGAGAAAAAGAGAGAGACGCTCTTTCATGCACCGATAATTGGATTTAGTCAGAAAGACGGAGGTCAATATCTGGGCTGCAGAAAGAGCCCCTTTGGCCCTCTCTGACTGCGAGTGACTGGTGAGACCCTCCAGGACAAGGGGAGCTGGATCAAAACAAAGCTGGGCTCTGGGCTCTAGGCTGTCAGTTAGCTTTAGCGCGCTCTTAGCTGCACATGTGTGTCTGCTCGCGGATGTGGAGTCTCCTTAGTCTCTTTGGAAAGAAAGAAAGCAGTAAGTGGAAACTGAAAGTTGGAGTGTGTGTGTGTGTGTGTGAGTAAAAGTGTGAGAGAAAGAGAGAGAGATGTACTGCACATAAGGTTGCAGTATTGAAATTTTATACTGTGTAGTATAAAGTATTTGTGTGTTTAAGATATAGATATACAGGGGTTGGAAAATGAAACTGAAACACCTGTTTTTAGTGTGGGAGGTTTCACGGCTAAATTGGAGCATTCTGGTGGCCAATCTTCATTAATTGCACATTGCACCAGTAAGAGCAGAGTGTGAAGGTTCAATTAGCAGGGTAAGAGCACAGTTTTGCTCAAAATATTGCAATGCACACAACATTATGGGTGAGAAAGAGGACGAATTGCACATCTCTCTGGCGCATCTGTGAAAAAGACAGCAAGTCTTTGTGATTTTGTATCAAGAGCCACGGTATCCAGGGTAATGTCAGCATCCCACCAAGAAGGACCAACCACATCCAACAGGATTAACTGTGGATGCAAGAGTAAGCTGTCTGAAAGGGATGTTCGGGTGCTAACCCAGATTGTATCCAAAAAACATAAAACCACGGCTGATCAAATCACGGCAGAATTCAGTGTGCACCTCAACTCTCCTGTTTCCACCAGAACTGTCCGTCACCAAAATAAATTATTGTGCTCTAAAACCAGGTGTTTCAGTTTCGTTGTCCAACCCCTGTATAACACAATATTGTGCATTCTGAACATCAGTATACTTCAGTGCACTGCTTTTTTTATATTTTCTATAAAGATTTCATTGATTAGGATGAAACTTACTTTTTGGACTTTGGACCGGACAACACAGTTAAAAGCAGCAAAACAATAACACCATAGTTCTGTGCACAGCTTCATTAATTAAGCAATTAGCTTATTGAAGTATTACTGTGGGCAGAGTGACAAGGTCAGGTCAAAGTCCTATTCAAAAACTTTATTTAGAACAGAAGTGAGCATGAAAGGCCACCAACCAAGCATTAGCTGTCTCATTAATGATGGGTCATTCCTTAAAATTTCAACAAAAAAATAATATGGCAGCCCCAGAGCATGGTGGAAAAAAACTGTAGAAAAAAAAACTGTAGAAAAAAAACTGTAGAAAAAAAGGCTAGGCAATCATGTTTTGGAAAGGTTATGATGATTTTAGTGTCCAAAAAGGGATTTTAATCCCATTCTCTGATGTTACTGTTACAGGTTGTAACATTGTTGTTCATGCTATCTAACTGATATAGACCACAGAAGTCGTGTCTTCATTTTGTAGTTGGCGCCATGTTGTTTATGCCCATATTTGGGGTTCCGTGTCTAAGCAGTTCAAGTGAATGGAGAATTGAAATGGGCTTTACCACAGAATATGCCTCTATCATATTCTGTGGTAAATAAATATGTTCAGAACCCTGTACGTTTTATTCTGTGCAGATTTACCTCCTAAATACCACTGGATCCTCTGAATTTCGAGATTGTTTAAGGGTAGTAATTAGAAAAATGCTAGCTTTAAGCTTTAAATGTACAGAGAATAAAACGTACAGAGGTCTGAACATATTTATTAAGTTCAGAATGTGACAGAGGCAGGTTTTTGAAAACTCGATTTATTTTCCTAATAGAGGAAAAAACGCTTAGACGGAAGCTATATGAGGACTATAGAATGACGCAGGACTTCATTGGTCTATGGATGTAAAATTTACAAGCCATATTATAGGAGAATAAAGAGAATTTCCATAGTGTCTATATTAAAAACAATTATTATACCCAATGACCAATTACAGTCAAAGGGTAAAAGGGCAAACTCTCCCTGGTCTCCCTGGACATAAACCAATTGCAGTTCTGGTGCAAATACATGCAGGACACTCATTTATCATATGTTGAATATTAAACAGTAGTGGTTTTGCATTGCACTGGTAAAGAATCATCTTAACAGCACTGTTGTTTTTCTTCCTGTGCTTTGACTTGCTCACTTGTCCACCTTATGTCAGGCCCCAGCGCATCAAAATATCTCTCAGCAGGACGGGGACACGACGTTCCACCTTCCGTTCGACCCCTTCAGCCCTTTTCACACTTGCTGTCAGGACGATTGCTCCTGCCCTAGCCCTCCTGAGAGCGTACAACTGCCCTCGCAAGCATTTACAAGCTGCCGAGCCCACTGCCCTCCTGCCATGCTAACACGATTAGCATATGGACCCGGCGCTAAGTCAGCGGAAGCCAACCTCACGCTCAAAGACAATTAATCATAACACATCACCGAGATTGCAGTTGAGACACTACCACCATGAAGGGTTTTGAATATTGGAAATAGGAACATCAAGTCAAACTGGAAGGGTTTAAAATGAAATAGCTAAAATCACATGGCTAGGCTAAAAGACTATTTTCTAAATCTCTCTGTAAGAGAATATGTCTTTCAGTAATGTACCTCTGCAGTCTTCAATGTGATGTGATCATCAGCTGTCTTCAGCAATTACGAGGAAAGAACTTATCAAGCTAATTAGAGTACTAGCATATAGAGTGCCTATAAAATATCCACCCTAACTGGATGGAGAATCATGCTCAAAATAATTTGTCTTTATTTAACAAGAATTTACAATAGAAAGAGTAAAATCTAAAGCGACTGACTTAATGTTGCATTCTATTTACTTGAAGCTGGATGTCAGAGCTGGTAATAACATTAAACCTGGGTTTCTGAAATGTGTATACTATTTCAAAACATTGAAAAAAAATAGCAAAAGATTTACCACAGCTACTTTGTTTTATGCTGAATCCATCAAAACAAGTCCCACTTTTTACGCCCCAGGTGTCAAGACTGGGCCAGGACAGGAGAGGCAGAATAAGACAGGCACAGAGTAGCAAAAAGGTGAGTTTAATTAACAAAAGAACCAAAAGGGGTAATCCTAAATTGTGAACATAAAAGCATTGTACACCAAATAAACAAAGAGAAAGTGTTGGAACAAAATCTTTTTAAAAAATGAGAGATGGAACCAAATCTAATACTCGGCCAGGTGTAAGTGAAGGGGTATATATAGTGCTAGAAACAGGTGAAGTCAATAATCAGGTGACTTTCGTTCACCATGTACTCCTATGTAGCAGTTCAAGAACTGTCAGATGTCACCAGGTTATCAATCTAAGCATTGTCTTAGGAAGCATTGTAAAAAATACCACATGATAAAAAATATACAGTGCACATTCAAACACCATCCAAACATGTCTAAAGATACAAGTTGGACAGGACTATGCATAAAACTAATTTAATGACACACAAATACAGTATATAGACAGTACAGTACTATGTAATAGTGGTCTCATTGTTCTCACAAATCATCAAGTACAGTGAATGTGTCTCAAGTGAGTGAAGTATAAAGGCACATATCCTAGTAAATAAAGGTATTCTTGGCTACAAATGCACCATTAAGACAAATAATACATTCCGCAATCAAGTGTTCAAGTGTTTCAAGTGTTCTGAAATCAATATTTGGTGGAATGACCCGGGTTTTCATCACAGTTTTTATGCATCTTGGCATGTTCTCCTCCACCAGTCTTACACACTGCTTTTGGATAACTTTATGCCACTCCTAGAGCAACAATTCAAGCAGTTCAGCTTGGTTTCATGATTGTGATCATCCATTTTCCTCTTGATTATATTCCAGAGGTTTGGTAAAATCAAAGAAATTCATCATTTTTAAATGGTCTGTTTTTTTTTTTTTTGCCAGAGCTGTATATTAAAGTCACTAAATATGTCCTTGACTTCCTTAACACCCATCATAAGGGATAGTAATACGTTTGGAGCATGTGTAAATCTGCCAAAACCAGACTGTCCTCATAAACTACGTGAACATGATATGCCACTACCTTTTTATAGCCACTGTAAATATTAAAAATAAATCACTTTTGGTTCCGTAGTAACTTTTTTTTCAATAAACACAGTGTTGTGGAAAAAGTTGTGTAAATGAGACGTAATAATGTGAAGAATCATGTTTATATCAATGTAAAAATGGGCTCAGAAGAAAATATCATGTATAATAATCATGGATCCCCATTGGATGGATCCCTATTACTGTACACCCTAGGAGTTTCTGGATCTCATAATGGACCTCATAGGTTCTTCACCCAGTAATGTATAAAAAGTTGTGTTTTTACAAATGTTGAAATTCTGAACTTTTTCAGCATTTCTCTTTTATTGATTCACACATAATCCCAGTGACATCTAACCTCATATAATACACACACAAGCTGGTGAACAAACTCCACACTGCAATAACTAAAGGAAAACCTCCGCCAGTTTGCAGTGATTTCCATGTGTTTACTCAGTAATAAACCTTAGGAAGCAATAAATGTCTAAGGGTTTAAGAGGCTACACTACGCTGCACTGCAGTTCAATTAACTGGAGAAGCAACTTTCCTGGCAACTTCCCAAAGTTATCTGCAGGCCCCTGTGTTTTTAACTGTGACTTTGATGAGCACCTCAGCAACTTGGAAAAGGGTCTTCTGTGCACTGATGACACTGTAGGGGAAAAAAACAACTTTTATAAGCCTTGGAAATCTGTTTCTGTGCACATTGCGTGCTTTACGAAGTTTCAGATGTACCGTTTAACCGACGCAGACTATAAAATGCGGGGAAACTTCCACGCCTCACTAAACGCATAAGAATCGACAGAACAAGGAAAAGGTTTGACAGCTGGTTGCGGTCCTTTGATGAGCAGCGCGTCTGACCCAGGAGATCTTCATCTCGCTGTGATAAACTCATCATTCAGACTTAGTCACATTCGGATTTTGGGAAGCATTTGATGGATATGCAAAGTTTGCGTGACTTTGATGTAGTGGTGTTTCTTTGGTATACAGGAGTTTGCAGGCTGGTCTCTTGAGGAGGTGTGTTAAAGTCAAATACGTGGGATACGTGTTGAACACACTCGGCTTTGGACGGACGACAGCAGGTGGGAATTGCGCAGCCAGGACTTCAATCAGAAAACACTACGCCAGTCGGAGCACCTTTCTCAGATGTGCCATGTTTGCCTTGTTCTTGCTTTGTAGAGTTTGTGTGCAGAGAGCAAGCGAAAAAAAAAAATAAATCAATGGGAAAAATCCGACAACCCGAAGTAAGAATTCCGAGATGGAAGCTTTCGGGTGGCCTGAGAGAGAATCAGAGCAAGGAGGAGGAATACAGTGGAGGAAATCAGAAGAAGTAAAACATCAAACAAAACTTTTTTCCCCACATTTTTTAATATTTAGCATTGAAAAAAATACAGAGGGAAAAGGAATAGCCGAAATTTTCATTTGTACCCTAGTAAAGACTGGTAATGAATGGGGCTGTGATGATCCTGTGATTGTGAAAGAATGAGGTGAGGATGGCACTGATTAAACGTTTGCTCAGAGAGAAAAAAAATGTATAATAATTAAGGTTTATTAACAATAAAAAAAACTGACGAGAAAGCTTTGCTAAGGGAATATGCTCCTATTTCATTCATCTCAGCTCTGATTGTTCATTAAAGGGACTAGAAAACAGTTTAAACCTAAGAATTGGGATTATAATATAAGGCTTCTTTGCTTCATGTATATATATCCTTTTTTTACCGACCAATCACAGGCTTTGTCGCATAGTGTCTTCATAGTTTTTGACATTAATTGTAAAAACTGGGGGCTCTGAGTGGTTGAGCAGACTAAGGCAGTGTCACGATGATCTGAGAAGAGTCATGCTGCTTGCTATCAACGGCCGGAGTCTGAGAGAGAGAGCCCAATTGGTCTCAACAAAGGGTGGGTATAGGTTGCACTCTCTCTCTGCAACAGCACAGGCATCTGTTAGCTAATTTATCATAGCCTGGTTGAAGCACTTTCCTCTTAGAACAGTGGCTGCCAATGTTGATTTGTACCCTGTTAAAGACTATTAATGAATGGGGCTGTAATCCTGTGATTGAGAAAGGATGAGGACACTGATTAAATCTTTGCCCAGAGAGGGAAAAAATAATAATGCAGGTTTTATTAACAATTAAAAAAAAGCTGAGGAGAAAGCTCTGCTAAGGTAATATGCTCCTATTTCATTCATTTCAGCTTCAATTGTTCATCAAAGTGACTAGAAAACAAAACAGTTTAAACCTGAGAATTCGGATTATAATACAAGGCTTCATTGCACAAGTCTGGTATCTCTTGGTGTTCTTTTGAAGGTTCTACTGAAATGGGTAGCAGGATGTTTGATCTACAGTATTGAAGGGACTCAAAAGCTGAAACCAAATTATGTAGCGGCATAGATTTCAATACCCTACCTATTCTACAATATTCTAGTTTAAATTGTTATCCTAACTCAAATAGTTTTATCATTTTTAGTTTTTTTTTTTTATTATTATTTTCAGTACAGTAATGCAGTAGTACAACTGGCTACATCAATGATTTGATTTTCTTTACTAGCATTTCACAAAGCCAAACGTGACTTTGTAGACTTGCAAGCCTGCTGTTTGGTTTTGCACGTCGAGAACACTGGGAAAATATTTACCACATTTTACATTTTACCTAGTTTTTGACATGGAAGACCAATGATGCACAAAAGCTACATCCTTGAATGATTGACTGTACAAATCTGGGGGATCTGAATGGTCCAGAGGATTGAAGCGCTGTCATGATGATTTGACAAAAGTTTCGTAAGTATAAATAAATCCTGAGTCATGCCACTTGCCATCAGCAGCCGGAGTCTGAGAGAGAGAGCACAATTGGTGTCGACAAAGGGTGGGTATAGGTTTCACTCTCCCTAAATCAGCACAGGCATCTGTTAGCTAATTTATCTTGTCGCTGTCCTATAAAAAAAAAACACTCCAAAAAAATCTAATTTTCTGTTGATTTTTAGTGTACTACATAGTTTTAATTTGAGCAGACAAACTGTCCCTTCCACTGTGCCAAAATTTCTTGATGAACAGACCAATAGAAATACTCCAAAATGACCTGTTTTTGTTTTTTACTTCCTTTTGAAAATGTAAAATGTTTTTTCTCTCTCCGGTAAAGTTGCAGTTTTGGAGATAAGTGTTTTTCATTGGACAGCGACAATATATGGGTTGGTGCACTTTCCTCTTAGCACACTGGCTGCCAATTGGAAAAAGAAATTAAATTAAATTTGAAACCGATTATTTAACAAAAAAAACTGTATAAAACCTTTACTTAACATATCAGTTGGTTCTAGGGTTGCCAAATGTCAGGTCCAGGTTTCAGTTCCAGAAAAATGATTATCTCAAAAAGACCCAGTTCTATGTAGGTAGGTTCATTGTCTTTATTGTTTCTGTTAAATTGACTATTTAGATTTACTCTGTATGCTGTTGAAATTCACCAATGTTTGTCATTGGCATTGTGGAATCATTTTACTTGACTTCCCATGAGCCCTTGCAGCTCCTACAGGCAGAACTACAGTAGATAGGCAGAGAATCGGTAACTCTGGCTCTACTATAGCGTTTCTCAAGAAACCATACAACCATTGATATAGGTGGCAAACCCATTTAACATATTCAGTGCTCTGAACAACTCTACTTCCTCAAGCCTTCTCAAATTATTCTATGTTCACATTATGGACATGTACTGTATACTGGTGTGGAAAAAAATGGTCCATCAGTCATTAGTATGGCAGTGTCCAGATTTTTTTTTCAAGTACTGGTTGAAAACCAACTTGCTGAACAACCAGGAAACATCAAATTCTTCTCAAGCCAGAATTGGTTTATTCCAGCCATCGTTCTGTGGGGATTAATACTGTTGATTTTTTTAATTGTGTAAAAAGACACCAGTCGACACTGAAGACTCTATGAAGAGCAAAACTAGAATGTAGATAATGTGAGGAAATATAGTATCAGTAGATACAGTGTGAAAAATAAGGTAAGCAGCACACTAATGGAAGTAAAGCCAAAGCCAAGTACAAATAGTAAAGAAAACCATTTTTTTTTCTCTCATTTCTCAAAAGAATTAATCCAGGTCACTCCCAAGTATAATTGTCAGTATCTTCTATCGATAAAGAACCTACATTAGCTGGGCTTCTAATGTCCACAGAGCTAAAACAGGAAACATGTAATTAACCAGGGAAATTCCTTAGCGTGTATGCCGCCAACATTAGCATTCATGTACACTTGTAGCAGCTAGTTATACTGTAATTGGCATTCCCAACTTACATCCCTAATAGCTACAGGGCTCGACGGGAATAAAGGCAAGTTTTACCTGTGAAATTGTGAAATAAAAAGGTCTGAGAGAGGTCAAAACCGTCCACACAGACGCTTTTTCACCTTCATCTCCGGGTCCAGCTGTGCGTCAGAAGCTGGAATCAGCAGTTTGCCTGGACTTTTAAAAGGACATCCTCTAACTCTAGCTCTGTCAGCCGAGCTCACCAGCAGAACAAGCAGCCCTGGAAAACTACTGTTCAGTCTCTTCATGTCTGTCTCGGTATCTCTGTCTGTCTTCTTGTTCTATCTCTTTCTATTTATGTCTCTATCTATGCCTCTTCATGTCTTTTAGTCTATATCTCTGTCACTTCCTCCCTTTCTAGCCTCTATCTCTCACCTATTTAAATCCATTTGTCTTTCACATCATCTTTATGTCTCTCTGTCTGCTTTCCTTACTCACTCCTTTTTTGTCTTATCTCTCTGCCACTGCCTCTACTTCTGTTTTGTCTCTATCTCTGATTCTTCCTCTCTATCACTTCATCATCTCTGCCTCTCTTTCTCTTTTTGTCTCTATTTCAGTCTTACTCCTTGTTTGTGCTATCTCTCTGCCACTGCCTCTACTTTTGTTAGTATCTATCTTTGCCTCTCTTTCTCTTTTTGTCTTTTTCTTCACCATCTTTATGTCTCTCTCTGTCTTTCTTGGTATCTCTGCCATTCCTGCCTCTCTTTCTTCTTGTCCTATCTCTTTCTATTTATGTCTCTATCCATGCCTCTCCATGTCTTTTAGTCTATATCTCTGTCACTCCGTCTCTACCTCTATCTCTCACTGCCTCTATTTCCATTTGTCTGTATTTATGTCACTTTCACACCATCTTTATGTCTCTCTCTCTCTCTTTGCTTTCCTTACTCACTCCTTTTTTGTCTTATCTCTCTGCCACTGCCGCTACTTCTGTTTTGTCTCTATCTCTGATTCTTCCTCTCTATCACTTCATCATCTCTGCCTCTCTTTCTCTTTTTGTCTCTTTTGTTTCAGTCTTACTCCTTGTTTGTGCTATCTCTCTGCCACTACCTCTACTTTTGTAAGTATCTATCCTTGCCTCTCCTTCTCTTTTTGTCTGTTTCTTCACCATCTTTGTGTCTCTCTGTCTTTCTTACTCAACGTTTGTCTTTCTCCCTTCTCTTTACCACCCTTTTGCCTCTGTCTCACCATATATGTCCCTCTTCTCTTCCACCTTCACTGTAAGACCAGATAAATTGAGTTTACTTCAAAATTTTGAGGAAACCGGTTGCCTTAAAACCTTAAAGTAATGAGTAAAGAAAACTTGAGTTAGCATAAATTAAAACATCAAGTTATTACAACTAAAGGGGAAGTCGATTTAACTTTTTTATTTTTGTTATACTGTAAGGCCAGATAAGTTGAGTTTACAACATCAAGGTATTACAACTAGTACAAGGGGGAATCACTACACACTGATGGTGACTGTCTGTCAGAAACTGTTGGACACGCCCAGTATGCAAATAGATTGTGACAGAAGCCAATGGAAAAGAAGCTGCCAATGGCAACAGACTAAAGTCAGTCAGTTATTATAAGTTGGTTCAACTCAAAGATCTCAGTTTGAATGTATATCTGCCCACAAATGTTCAACTAACTTAGAGATATCCAATTTTATGTAAAACAGACTTTAAAATCATTTGAGTTTAAACAACGTATGTATTCTGTCTTTCTCTCCCTAACTCTTTTTTTAACTCCCCTTTTTTCCCCTTTCCCCTTATCTCTTTCTTTTTCCCTCACTTTCTGCTCCTCCCTTTAATTTTTTAATTGTTTCCCTCCTCGCTTCTCTTTTTTCTGTCTATGTCTTATTGTGGAAACTCTGTGCGTCTCTTTCTGTTTCTATCTCTGCTTCTGCTTCCCTTTCTTTCTTTTCCTCCATCTGTCTCAATTCCTTCTGTTTGTCCTGCTCCTCAGTTTCTCTCTACTACCCTTTTTACCCTTTGCCTCTGTCTCACTGTATATATGTCCCTCACTCTCCTTCTCTCTCTCTCTCTCTCTCTCTCTCTCTCTCTCTCTCTCTCTCTCTCTCTCTCTCTCTCTCTCTCTCTCCCAGTAACTTCCTCTGAATGCGACTCCTTACCTTTTCCGTGGCTCTGATCTTCCTAAAATGGATCAGCAGTGGTGTAGCCTCACCTGTGAGCGGGAGGCAATCAGAAGAGCGTGGCGGTCTCCAAGGGGACCTTGTAGCCTCTCGCTGCTCAACAAAAACCTGTGGGGCAGCGGTGCTGGAACAAAGTCACGGAGAACGCCTTCCTGTCTCTGCCTTTGCTGTGTCACAACAGGCTGTAGAGCAACGCCGGGGGGAACAAACAAGAGTGTGTTGCCAATTCATTCATCAAATGTGGTTTACCCCTGTGGACTTCAGTGTGTGCATGCGCGTGTGTGTGTGTTTCTGTGCCCTTCAGGCGTGCCAAGCTACTTACTACTTCTACGTGAACTTGGTGCGAAAGTGGGTGCAGTAAAGTGTAACAGGAGCAGTAGTGTGTTTGTGTCCTCTGTTATACTTGCTTTAGCTGCAGAAAAAAAAGGACAAGGCTGGCTTCTAACACATTAGCTGCATCTCTCACACACTCTCACGTGGTCTCTTTTTTTCTCTCTATCTCTCTCTCTCTCTTTCTCTGCTGTGTGTGAGTGTGTGTGTGTGTGTGTGCGTGTGTGTGTGTTTTGTCATGCCTCCCGCGTCGAGGGTGACATCCAGAAATGCGTGCTAACACCAGGCGCTTTGTCTCCAACTCGCATTAACATCTGTCTACTAACGCGGAGAACAACAAAGTCACAAAATGTCGTGCCAAATTAGATCATAGCCAAAAGTTGCGAAGTTTTGTAACTTCTCCAAGCAACAGCATGTGTCTGAAATGGCGATGGCCATATGTCTTATAACGGTATGGTAATGTGTTTATTGGACTAGAAAAACTAAAGTTTTTTTTTTTCTTTTCTTCAAGACGAAAAAAAAAAAAAAAAAGAAAGAAAAGGAAAATAAAGAGGAGTTAGCACATACTTAGCTATTCCTAAAACATTTCCACATCGAATTATTGGCAGGCTCGGACTCAGTCGCCGGACGAGACGGAGCGCCTTGGGCAGCAATCTTCTTTCTTTCATTATCTATTGTTTATTTTGGTAAAATATTCATCCTGAGAATCACCTTCATTATTTTACTGATAAGAATACCGAGGTCTAATTATTTACTGATGTGAATGCTGAGGCTTAATTAACACCTCCGTTTCACAAGTGCGTTGATTACAGATCTCTATTTCCCTACAGCTGTGTTTCTGCCAATCAGAGCAGACATAACATACTCCTTCCATTTGCAGAATGACCCACAAGAAAATGGCTTGACATGATATTACTCACTGCATTAACTACTTTTTTAACTATTTCTCAAGTTAATTCTCCAGAATAATTGTCTTACTGTAATTTGTGTGATTGCTGTAGTTGTTATGATTGGGGTTATATACAGTACTGTGCAAATGTTTTAGGCACAAAAGCAAATTACACTAATCCAATTAGCTCAGCAAGATGAGTGTTTTTACCTGAAAAAGTAGCACATATGAATTTGAACAGATGCACTCTAAAAAACCCTCAAAGGTACAATATTGGTCTTTACAGGGTCAGATTTGTTCCCTCTGAAGTACAAAGTCTTTCCTAACAGCAATAAGTACAGATTTGTACCATTTAACCAGCCAAAATGTACATTCTGTATTTTGTATCACTGCACTAATAAACAATATATATTTTAATTGCACATTTTTCATTTGAAAGCCAGACAATTTTGGATCATCAAGTTTTTGACACATATTTAGTTGATGATAATGTTAATAATCTTTATAATCTTTACTGGCACAAAAATATGGGTACAAAAAAGGACTTTCACTGAAAGGTACTTTATTGTACCTCAATATAAGGTACAGCCCCAGCGACAAGCTTTGTTCTCTTTTAGGTACAAATCTGTACTTACTTTTCTTAGGGTGTGCAAATAAACATACATACAGTAAAACGTAACAAGGAATTTTCATTTTTAACTAAGTATGTTATATCCTGTAAGTCAAGCTGAGGAACAAAGTGTAGTTCCAGATTTCTCCTGGATTTTCCTCAGCCAGCATATATGTGTATATGTTCCGTTCCGTCAGCAGCTCACCTGATATGATGAGAACTAGAAACTCTATTAAACTCAGATGAGGAGAGATTATGTGATATTTTAAGTAATAAAGCACTGCTTTTTGTAAATTTGCTGTTTGTATTTATTATAATGCTGGTGTTTTACTGAGCTAATAAACACTTACTTCACAGATAAGACACTTATTCTTTACTGAAATTCCCACAGGTGCCTAAAACATATACAGTACATACAATACTGTATATATATTAGAGAGATTTATGGAATAATGTGCAGGTTGATACAGTGTAGTGGGTTCATTGCACAGCAGGCAGAGGCCTAAAGACCATTAAATACCAATACAAGTTCTTAGGCATAACTCTTATGGTCAGTTTCCCAGACAAGGTAGACTGCATTTCTCCATTCAAAATGTTGTGTAGTCCAAGACTAGGCTTAATCCCCATCTAAAAAAACGCCACTACTGCCACTATTACTTAATGTAGGCAGCTAAGTAGTGGAGCGAGTTAAGTGTATGCTCCCTTACTTAGATACAGTATGCTTAGATAAGGGGATATTTAACATAAGCTCACTTTTTTTTTAATTCAACAAAAGATTAAGAAGTTCCAGTGTAAATGTTTGCAAGAGTATAAGTAAAAATCTGCCTCTAATTCTGTTAATCAAAAGATAACCAATGTTTTTAGATCAGATTTGGGTTTTAGCTTTTTGGCTTTTGGTTTCTACGTGTAGAACTTATTGTAGCTTATTGTATGAAAAGTTAGACTTTTATCCCCTATAAAAACCTGAAAACAGTTACAGTTCATCTGTATTTGGGCTTATTTATTCATTCTTGAAATCTAGATTTTTTTAATGTGTTTGAGAGCATCAGATGTGAAGTTGTGAGGAGGTAGAGTTACAGGTATACAGTGAATAGCTCTATTCAAGCAATGTTTTAATCCATAAAGAACTACTCAACTAAGTAAATAAAAAAAAAGAAAAAAAAGGATCTTCAAATGCAGTTGTAAAGACCATCAACCTTTATGATGAAACTGGCTCTCATCAGGACTGCCCTAGGAAGGGAAGACCAAGAGTTACCTCTGCTGCACAGGATAAGTTCATTAGAGTTACCAGCTTTAGAAACCACAAGTTAACAGCACCTCAAATAAGATCCCAATCAAATGCTTCACAGAGTTTTTTTTTTTTATTTACTATATGATTCCTTATGTGTTCTTTCATATTTGGATGACTTCAGTATTTATTTATAATGTAGGGTAAAAAAAAAGTAAAACAGACTTTGACAGGGCCAACATTTAGAAGGTTGCACCACTTGGAGGCCTTTTAATTTAGTGTTTTTCTGTTAAGCTTTTCTAGAACTGCTGACTTCATTGTACTAAGCAAGGAAAACACACTGCAAATATGCTTGAAGATCAGCCATATTCTCGCTGAGGCAGATGACAGAGACTTAAAAATAATGGGCTAGTCTTTCAAAGCTTACTAGGCTCCAATTCTCCATGTGTTTCCCAACAGACAGTTTTCTTCAGTCGTCATCTCACAGCGGCAACGCTGAACATGTCACCGCATTACCGCTCAAGCACATGTTGACTGAATGTCTGTGTCTATATGTTGCAGCACACACCCTCCATCCATGCACTGTCATGTCTCCAAACCACTCTGCATAATGGGCTGCTGGCTCTGAGCCAAATGCATATGAAACACACACACACACACACACACACACACACTGTCCTAAAGATGGAATCTACACATGATCTGGTATGTTATAACTGCAGATAGACAGTTATGAAGAGAGATGATCTACATGTAGACATGCAGATGCCTTCACACTTTATTTAATGGTATGTAATGGAGACATCTTACCCCCAGCGTAGCGTTATCACTTCACTAATGAAGATGATATGATATGTGACTGGAGCAGCACATTCATACATTCACATGTCATCATTAGATGTTAATCTTATTCACATAATCACATTAATATAGTATAAGGTGATTAATGTATGATTGTGGAGGTTATGCTCTTTATATTGTGTGAATGTATCTTGATGACTGGATCATTACATATGGATCAAATTGGTATTAAATATCATTACATAAACCTCTATTACAAGCAATATATTCCTTTATCCTACAGTGGCCCCATGCCAATTAGCCACACCATTAAAGCCAGCTGTCTATTAAGGTGTTGGTCCAATGCATGCCAACATAACAATTGCATTTACAAGCCTTGGGTTAAGATTAAATCCATCCGTCCGTCCGTCCGTCCGTCCATCAATCCATCCATCCAATCATCCGTTTATCCATCTACCCACCCATCCATCTATCTCTCCAGCTATAAGGTGTAGCTTCTGTTGATTAGACCTGTTGGTCCTGCATTTCTCAAAGGAAAACTGTCTGTTCACAAGGACAACTCGAGCCAAAAGCCACCTCTCATGATCATTACTACCCTCTACACTGTCCTCTGTGGGTGGGAATTCCTTCTAAGACACTCCCATTTTTAAAACACCCCCATTTTTCTCCATTTATTTTGCGACCTGAGATCTTAAGATCACTTAAGGTCCAGTCAAAGAACTGAAAATGATACAAATCCAAAATTCATATTAAAAAACACAATTTTACAGTAAACAGCCAGGGTCTTTAAGGGAAATTGTAAAAGTATTGTGTGTAAAAATAAATAAATAAATGCACATATTTTTAGTAAACAATTAATTGGTTAACAGCTTACGGCTGGTAAGTATCAATGCAAATAAACCGAGCTTTGGAAAGTAAATTAGATTTTAAAAATGTCAATTTACACATCCTTTGTCTGTTGTAGTAAAGCAGTATTGGAACAGATAGTGTTACTGCACTCTCTACTCTCTACTCTCTACTGCACACAACACTTTCACACTTTCATCATAATAACTAGAAAAAGACGCAGAAACACAGACAACTGTAACTCTTAAAAGTGCACAGATACATGCACTGGAACACAGAATATTTACTTTCTCACTATATTTACTTTCTTGCTCTCGTGGCAGACAGGTCGTGGCAGACCAATCAGAGGAAACAATGTGCTCGCGTGGTTTATTGGTGCGTATTTTGATGTGTTTAGGTTTGTGCCTGTGTGAAAACAAACCAAACAGAGGGAGACAACACTCCAAGTAAGCAAATCATCAACTGGTCCAGACCATAGAAACCAACTTTAACCAACCAAACCAGTCTTTATTTTAGAGAAATTACAAATGAAGCCAGAGAGAGGTAAGTACTGTTTCCTACACATTTTAAAAAAAAAATTGGAAACTGGAGAAAACTGGTACAGGAGGACCCACATGGCAACAACGCCTTTAGCCTTGCATTACATTGGACCAAGTCTTAGATTTATTTTACAGTGAATGTATGTGTGTGTGTGTGTGTTGAGGGGGGTTGTTGGGGGGTGCACTTACATGCTTAAACCCATCATTAGTCCAGGTTGGCATTAGATGTACTTCACCAAACCCTGCACTGCAGCATTAAGAGCCCAGTATGGGAATAGAAAACACTAGACAAAGTAGTGAGAGGCAGCCTGCCAACCTTCATTTGTCTTACACACACACTTATATACACACAAGCTTACACACACACACACACACACACACACACAAAGACAATCTCTGATTCATCCATGTTTGTTTATCAATCAATAATGGTAGCTTTGAAAAAATATGATATAAACACTACAGTGTGAATCTGTTCAGCAGGGACAGTCATCCTACACAAGCCCTGGATTTTGTTTTTCCTCTGCTGTACTTAAGTAATGTGCATCATATGCATTTGGTAAGTCTTTTTCATTTCCCTCTAAAAGGCAGTTGATTAATAAAAGCCCTGCTTTCACTTCTGGATCCTTCTTTTGGATGTATAGTCACTACCCTCTAGTGGCAGTCTGGAGTATTTTTTTTTTTTTTGAACCAGCACAGAAGAAGTAATGAAGTAGTGAAAGGACATTGTGTGCTTCTTCCTCATTTTCATTCTTAGCTTTCTCTCTATTTTTATGGTCTGTTTAATATGAGAATCCATCATCATTTATGCACAGATACAGAAGTTATTACTGAATAGATGGGCTGGGGTAGTGGACAACACCCACATTTACTCTGATTACAGAACTACCCCAGCTGTTTTAGACCTAACCTCTAGCTAGAGTTCCTTAAACTCAACGCAAAAGTTGTTTCTTTGTCCAAATATATACTTACAGTAGAGGTCAGTGCGCTAGATAAAACAGTATAGAGGTAAAGGCACTGTACTAAGCAACATAGCACATTTATCTAAGCAATAAGAGTCCAGATCACATGAAAATATATGCAAATAAACACAAATACAGGAAAAGGTTGCAATAATGTTTTTTTTATTTTTATTTTTTTAAAGAAAGTAGTAGCTTGATTACAGATTTCTTAAGGATGATTCAGCCAGAATCAGAAGTCAATGCCCTGGTAAAAAAAAAAAAAAAAACTTAATTGCACTTAAAACATATTGATAAACGTCTAGGTATGCTGTAAATATACTAACAGATTTATGTACTTAAAATATATTAAAAGTACATTAATATTATGCTTTAATCAAATGTTTGAAAGTAAACTTTGATCATACTTTAAAAAAAAGTACAATATAGTATACTTAAGTACAATACACTATATACTTACAATATAGTATATAGTGTACTTTTTTTCACTAGGGTGATCCAACATGATTAATAGAAAGTGATGTGTTTGTGATTTATATTTGTTAACAGTCCTCTAGAAACACACTATGTCCAAATGTTTGTGGACACGCCAAGTTGTGCCGATTGCTGACACCGTTATGCAAATGCACACTCATTCACACACACACACACAAACACAACTTGTCTAGTTCCTTTAAAGAAGTATTGGCAATAGAATAAGAGCAGATGGAGCGGATACACATGGACATATAGGCATAATGCCTAAAGCTAGGCATGGTTTAGAGGGGTATACAGCCCCCTATCATTGAGCTGTGAAGCAGCGCATCACAAAAAAAACTGAATATCATTGAAAAGTTATTTACTTAAGTAATTTAGTTCAAAATGAGTGATGATCAGAGGGATCTGCAGTATTTTAGGTGCTTATTTCTTTTATTCTTGATGATTTTGGCTTACAGCAATGAAAATCCAAAAATCAGTGTCTCAGAAGATTAGAATATTATATAAGACCAATTGTTACTTTTGGCAGTGTGGGCAGTGTGTGTCAAGTCCTGCTGGAAAATGAAATCTCCATAAAAGTAATCAGCAGAGAAAAGCATGAAGTGCTGTAAGATTTTTTTTAACTTGATATAACCCAGTGGATCAACACCAGCAGATGACATGCCTCTCCAAACCATCACGGACCTTTAGTAACTTTTGCATTTCATTTGGAAATCAAGGGACCAGAGTCTGGAGGAAGAGTAGAGGAAGGTCTGGTTCTTACTCTATGCTCTAATTAATACTAAATGATGTTATTTGTAAATGTAAATGTTATTTTGGGTTGAGGGGCAGGCCAGTCAAGCTTCTCCACATCAAACAAAGTTGTATTTGTGGACCTTTCTTTGTGCACAGGTGTGCAGTCATGTAGGAACAGGAAGTCAAGTTGGGAGTATAAAATTGTCTTCAATATCTTAGTATACTGAAGCAATAAGGGGACTGAGCCCCGCTCCCGAAAAACAACACCCCACACCATAATCCCCCCTCTACCAAACTTTACACTTGGAACAATTCTTTCAGACAAGGACCATTTTCCTGAGAACTGGCAAAACCAGACTCACCCATTAGATTGCCAGACAAAGAAGTGTGATTCATTGTCTCCACTGCTATAGAATCCACTTGAGAATTGCTTTACATCACTACATCTGATGCTTTGCATTGCACTTGGGGACATGATGCTTGGTGGATGCAGCTGCTCAGCCATGGAAACCCATTCCATGAAACTCTTTACGCTTAACTGTTCTTGAGCTAATCTAAAGGGCAGATGATGTTTGAAGTGAATTAGAACTAAGGGACCAAGCCCAACTCCATTATTAAAAAAACAACCCCACACCATAACCCCCCTCTACCAAACTTTACACCTAAAACAATCCATTCAGACAAGGACAATTTTTCTGAAAACCACCGAAACGAGACTCACCCATTGGATTGCCAGACAGAGAAGTTTGATTCATCACTCCAGAGTCATCATCTCCACTGCTCTAGAATCTAACTGAGAATTGCTTTACATCACTAAATCTGATGCTTTGCATTGGTGATGTGATGTGATGCTTGGATGCAGCTGCTCGGTCATGGAAACCCATTCCATGAAGCTCTCTACACAGTGTTCTTGAGCTAATCTAAAGGGCACATGATGTTCGCAGTAAATTGGAACTAAGGGACCAAGCCCAACTTTACACTTGGCACAATGCATTCAGACAAGTACTGCTTTCCTGAAAGTCTGATGCTTTGCATTGCACTAGGTAGATGTCATGAAACCAGCTTTCACAGCTTTCCATTTCAAATTTAGTATGCTTTATTTCATGAGTAAGCATGCAAACTCAATGGAATAAGGGCATAGTTGTAAAACTAGACATATCCAACAACTGTACTTCACTATGAAGCCTAGAATACTGACATGTAAGCTTAAACACATGCAAGTTTGGGTTCTTGGGTCAAGCATTGTCATGATACTGTAGAGCAGGGGTCAGCAATAGGCGGCTTGCACTTTAGTTCCCGACTGTTTTTGTTTTTCCACCTATCCTTCTCCTTAGGGCATTTTTTTCCTGGCCCTGTCCCAATTTACTAGCCAGGGCGGCGGTAGTGTATTGGACCCCTACCCTAAAGACACATGTACGATCCTGCGTGAGGAGCAATGTGTTTTATTATTATTTTTTTTCCTTTCTTCTTGGGTTTACCTGCTTTGAATTCAACTGTTCTGCAATTGGGTTCAACAACCCTCTGGGCTGGAGAGCTACTAGTCTGTAGCATTCCTTCACATTACACATTTTCTAGAATACATTTTTTAGGGTTTGCCACATAATGGCTTGGAAAATATCTGGCCCACGGCCAAACTTAATTGCCGACCCCTGCTGTAGATGCTAATGGTAGTATCGACACACCTCTGTAAAAAAAAACAACATGGTTTGATCTGGGGATTGTGGTTTTGTCTGCTTTTTTCTCTGCATTCTGCTGCTTAAACATTTCTAACCTCCTCTTTCTACCTTGTTTTTTTCTTTTACCTCCTTCTCATCCTCCTCCATCAGTCCATGCTACCTTCTTTGCTCCTCCTTCCCTCCATCATATCTCTCCCACATGCACACACACACACACACACACACACACACACACACAACACACTCCGATATATATCTGCGGGGTGTGAGTGAGTTATGGCTCTCTCCTCTGGCCCTGTTATGCGGCGACACGGATGGGCACTTCCTCCCATCATGCTTTGTTTTGTGTTGTGCCCGTGGGCAGAGTGGCCAGGCAGAGTATGGATGAGTCCAATATCTCAAAGCCCACTCCTTCATTTTCTCTCCCTCTCTCTCTCTTTCTATTTCTTTCTTTCTCTCTTTCTCTCTCTCTCCCTCATCAATGCTGTAGAACAGCAAATTGCTTCCACGCCCTTCTACCCTTTTCCATCCATGCTGGCTAGACTGGCTGTGTGAGCATATGTGAGAGAGAGAGAGAAGGAGAGAGAGAGACAGAGAATGAAAGAAAATGTGGAAAAGAGACGGACAGATAGCAGACATACAGACAGCATGACAATGCAATGTAGCCCAAGGCATTAGGAGAGAGGGAGACGAGTAGAAAGAGACACAATGAAAGTAAGTGAGAGAGATAAAGAGAGAGAGGGAGGGAGAGAGAAAGAGAGAGAGGGAGAGAGGCAGAGAGAAAATAGAATGAGAGGAAAGATCTATTGCTCTGCTCGTAAATGCACTTGGCAAAAGTGAGACCCTGAGATTCATGCCAGGAAAAGGTCAATTGAAATGCAGAGATAGGTTAAGCAACACGGTACACAAGGGTCTGCTTTGCTGTCAGCAAAGAGAAAGATAGGTGTGTGTGTGTGTGTGTGTGTGTGTGTGTGTAGGCACATAAATGTATATCTTTGAATGAACATCCATTATCGTATTTGTCTTGTGTTTGTATGTGGGCACATATTTATGGGTATTTGTGTGGGAATGTGAGCATATGTGAGTCAAAACACTTAAGGTTTTAGTTTTTTGGAATATCATATTAGATATAGAAAAATGCACGTAAATAAGGAAGAGAAAAGTTGAGTAAGAGCTTAAAAAAAGATGAGCCGGACAAGAGGAAATTTAAGGTGCACTCATAACAACTGTGCAAAGCTGACACTGAAAAAATGAAAAAGTCAAAATTTCAAGTTCGGTAAATGCTGTCTCCTTTTAGAGCAGATAAATCCGATTCCAGGTTATGTTTAGTCAGAGAGGGAGAGAGAGAGAGCACTCTCCACCGTTCAAACACCAATCCAATATTAATCCACGTTTTAGCGCGGACTTCATCGCATTCCCTATTGGCTTCAGAGCTTGCTTTACTCCTTCATTTCTTTGACTTTGCTATAGGTAAATTAGCTACTGAGCTCGGAGTTTCCCCTTCTGAAGTCTCCATTGCTCCACCAGCCACTCGTGTTCAGTAAAACTGAGCCGGATCCTCTTTCAGAAGCTGTACATGTGACGTAAGTACGTAAAGACGCGTGACGTGGCCAGAAGAACTCCCGCAAAAAGCGACCCAACACCCCAGTTTTAGAATGAATATACAGTATTAGGCTTAGCAGGGATGGTACATATGATGATATTTTATCCCTTCTCCACTCAGAAATGCTTCTGCTTTCAGTTTAGGAACAAAATAATACAGACTGCCACTTTAAGTTCAGATATGTTCATGTGTATAAAAGCCTAAAATATTAAGTCTCTCCAACTTAGAAATTCACTTTATGTTTTTAGTTGGCCTAATTTAAGTTTTATGAAATGTGTATTGTAAGTTCTGCAAGTTTTAGGATCAACAAAAATCACACATTTTATATTAATCAAACTCATTTAGTGGACGCAAAACTATATATTTGTTTTAAAATTTACCAAAAGTTACCAAAAAAAAACTTATTGTCAGTCATATAACCTTGTGGTAGTAAAAATATAGGTATACTCAGCAACACAAAACAAAGCAACTCTTACAGCTTTGAACACTGAAGTCAGGCAGTTATCTATTATATATTACACATATATAAATCCCTAGAGTACACCCTAATGGTGAGAGAGAGGTGGGAAGACATGCCCAATATGCAAATAGCATGACCAACATCAGGTGGTGCCCCTGCAGAATTGCTCCGTAGACCCCGTTTAACTAAAGATTCAAAATGAGCATGTGCAGAGTAGTTGGTTTGGCCTTATCTAGGTTTCAAATACAATTTGTATATTTCTGCCAACACAGATTATTTAGTTACACCAAGTTTAAAAAAGAAACTTAGTAATGTTGATTAAAGCAATTACTGTAGTTTGCTATAATATACAGTGCAATTCATTTTATTGTTCAGCTCACCTAAAAATTACATTAAAAAGAATATTTATTTTTTTTTAAGGAAAGGACAACTCAATTGATTAAGGGAATAAAAAAAAACATTTTCATAATAAACAGCTAATTACTACTTTATGTCCTCTATTTCTCTTTGTTTTCATGTTAAGTGCAAGCACATTTAGCACTTTTATTTTGCCTGTCTCTCTCTCACGCTCTCTCTGGCTCTTCTTCCACAGGAAGTGCTGCTGACTCCAGCACCAGCTGACCAATGGGAGGCCTGGTTGAAGTCTTGCGGGAGGAGCTCTTTTAAATGGAGAGTCCAAGATGGCTGAGATGGCTGCTGGGGAGAGAGTGGATTGTTGCTGTGCCAAGTGCTGTGTGTCAGTTTGGGTTTATTGTTAAATTGCTTATGTAAAAAATGATTAGTTTGGTTATTTAACCCTCATGTTCATTCTTTAGTTAGTTTTAATGAGTTTTACTCTGCTCTTTTAGGGATGTGCTTCATTTTAAGGTATTTTCTTGTGATTTCTAACTTTGTACTTTGAGTTTTTTTTTTTTTTTTCCTGCCTGGGGTTTCAGAGAGGTAAGAAAGGTCCTATACATTTTAAATCATGTAACTCTCTACTCTGTTTAGTCTACTTAGGCCAAAGGCAAAGGCCTCATTCAAGGTATTTTGGTTATTGGTCAGGGACGTTTAGTGTAGTTAGTTATTTTTTTTTTTTTTCCTCCCCTAGCTAGCTCTTTTTTGACAGAGTAGAAAAGTGTTTGTTCTGTTTCCTTATTTTTTTCTGTCCAGTTTGATTTTCTCTGTGGTACTTTAACTCCTTGTTTTTTGAATGTGTGACTGTTCTATGTTAATAAATAAAGCTCTTCTACTATTTCCTCATGCTTTTTTTCTGGTTTTATTGGGTTCATTGGAAAATGCCACATTGATTCTACAATCCTTGGATATAAAGTGCGGTTGTAACAATGTACTGCATTTTTCTGTTACTGTAAAGGACCTAGCTCCTAGGTCTTTTATGCACTTGTAAAAAAAAAAAAGTATTCGGTGACTAGTTTGATTTAAGTAGGCTTAATATATTTAGGATTACTTAACTAGTGAGCTTCAGAAATGCTCAAGCTTCTAAGACCAAACTTGTAAAAAAAATATATTATCCTCCTGACACTTCCTGATCTTCTGGTTAGAGACATGTTTTTTTGGTTTTGAACCTACCTAAAGACCCTGGGTAGGATACAGGAATAATACACTCTTAATTGGGTGCCAGGTCTTCAGAGTAACCCACACCAATTCATTCACACCTGAGGGTAAGTCCATGTTTTAAAGGTCTAGACATTGCAAACTACCAATAAGTAACCTAACCTGCAATATTCAAGAGTTATTTAAGAAACAATTCACCAAATTCAAGGTTAAATAAATGAACGTCTCTTAATACTGTGACTATGCAGAATTTTTCCTCTCTCCATTGTTTCTTCTAAAATCAGGAGTACAAAGAGTTAATCATGCATGTATTAGGCCTCAACTCTCAAATACTGTGCATAGATGACTTTCTACCAAAATTTGGTGCTTTGATGCAAGAATTTGAATGCATTTAATGTATTTCCAAAATCTCCTCTTTGGGGATCAATAAAGTATCTCTTAAAGCATTCAGTGTTTGACAAGTGTTCGTAAGGTCAATATTATTATCATTATTATCCCACCTCCCCAACTCATCCCAAAAGTACTGAGCAGTTCCTATGTCTAATAGCTAAATGCTATAGGATTTTATGCTTCTCAAGCCCACACATTGCATGGTACTAATAGTTAAAAAAATTCATGTTTATCTGCTCCAGGCCCCTTTACTTTAATCCAGGTACTACACAAGCTGTGTGCGCACGTTTATTTGTATATTTTTATATTTTGTATCGGCAATGGGCAACTTAGAATAGCTGGATGCATTAGCAAACATTTGGACATATCATGTACTGTATATGTGTTGTGTGTACATAAGATTTAAAGAGAGGATGCATTGCTATAATCCTGCTACTCAACTTCAAAAAGCTAAAGACTAACCCAGCATGCACACACACACACACACAGCCAGAATAGCACAGGCCTGCTGCTCCATTCACTCGTCCACTGACTGCTTCCTTTATGACTTTCGCTGCAGAAGTCGTCTCGGAGCTGCTAGCATGTTTGCATCAGCCAGTGTGTTCTTGAGTAAACAGAATCTCATTAAGACTCAGTGTGGGATTCATCGAGCAGCAGGGATGAGGAACATTAAACATCATCCTGCATAATTACAACAGTTAGCATGCTACGCTAACCCACAAGGCACTCAGAAACGCTTCCAGCAACAAAAACTTCTTAAACAATGGTGAGCTTCTGAGCAGCAAGGCCACTACAGTGCTTATAAGTGTGTGTGTGTGTGTTTGCGTGTTTGCGTGTGTGTGAGGTATAGACGGCACAACCAGTCCTCTGATGTTTGTTGTTGTGTAGGTTCTTTTGTTCTTCGTTTCTCGACTTTGGTTCTTAAACAGCGTAACGTAAAAGTTTGATCCAAAAGGAAGCAAGTCATGTTTTGTTCTTTCAGAGCTGAAACGCATCCTTGAATGGACAACTGACAGATCTGGCAACTCATTACTCAAGCCTGTCCAGCATTTATGAGTGGCATGCTTTCCTCCATCTCCCTTCTCACAAGCTCACTTTTGTTCTCTCATCCATTTCCACCGCACCTGCTCGCCCAGTTCCACCAAATATCTGGATGAATATTCTTCGCCAAGAAAAAGTTTTGTCAAAAGGGAAACTTTAGGTTGTTGATGTGTTGATCTGGGTTTCTTATCTTACAAACCAAAGACTTGAAAAATCAGCCAAACCTTCATAAACTTGATAGAAAAAAATCCATCCCAAGATACAATTTTGCTGGTTTCAGGTGGTTAAAAACATATGTTGTCTTTGACTGGCTTAGTCATGTTGGTCAATTACTATGATTACTGTTATTACTGTTGGCCATTCTTTTGTATGCATTAGGAGATGGGACATACAATAATAGATCTAATTGGCTTTATTGTGTCATTATTTCATAAGCAGTATTGAACAGAGGAGGATGGGTCCCCCTTTAAGTCTTGGTGTCACAGGTGTTGAGATAAGAGGGCAAACATAAATGCATGTAATACTTTATTAACAAATGAGTAAATCAAAAGCAAACCAAAGCAAAACACAGGTAGGGTAAGAAAAAAGGGAAGACTAAGGAAACAACTCAAACCCCAAACCAACTCACAAACCCCCCAAACAACCCCTAAAACTCCCCAAACAACTAACAAACTGGGCGAGTAGGAACACCTGGGGAAGATAATGACGGAGTGGGGTTACAAACGACCACAAGTGAGATCACTGATGACAGGGAGGGGCTAGGGTGGAAACAAGACAACAGCAAAACAGGGCCATGTGCTTAAAGAGCACATGGATAAGAAAACAAAAAGGTGAACAGAATAAGACAGGCAGAACAGTAAGACAGAAACAGAAAGGACAAAAAGGAAGATTTGTTTCTTTTGACAGATTTTTTTAAAGCTGCTCTGTGGTATCAGTTGTAAAACTGTATATGAATACATTTTATTTGATTTGATTGGTGAACCAGATAGGTGATGCTGATCACGTTGGTCAACCAGCTCAAAAATGATTGATCCACTTTGCTTAGATAATCATTCTGGTTCATTCTGGTTGATTATTCACTTCTGCAAAACATATCCTGTACTGGTCAAGAGCTAAGCTAGTCAACTAGCTGGCTGACTCTTTTTTCACCAGGGCATGTAGGCTGTTTTTGTTAATCAATTGTGCATGATTTTTTTTTTCAATCAAGGCCAAAGCATGATTGGTTGTCACAACCATCCCCCATGTCAAGTTTATTTCTTGTCAAAGACAATTAGAAATATGTGGAACAAATATGACATTGAATGTATCAACTCATGATCATCGAAACAATTCTAAATCTTAAAAAAAATGCTACATTACTAAATAAAAAAAAACTTTAATGCATTAAACAAACGTGATTAGGGTTAAGGTCATTTTAATGTGGTTTCTCTAAGTAAGCACTGCTGTAGGTTGGTATATGAGCTCAACATATTATCAAATAAAAACAGAAATTGTCCACTGGGCTGGTCAAAACATCAGTGTTATCAGTGCCAGACTCAGTTTTACACAAATATTACAGTTCTTACCTAATTTCCAGTGACCACTGGGTCTCAAAGAGTTAAAACATTTCCAAACCCTTTTAAATCTGCCTAAAAGCTAATAGCTAAGAGCTAAAAGCTCCAGAGAAACCTGTGATTACCAAGCTTTGCAAGAGAAGGTAGGGAAGTGTAAGGTGGTGCTGGGTGTCCCAAACACATCCTAAGTCTACTTCTAGACAACACATCATTTTAAATTGAGATTCTGCATGCAAAGGAAAATATATTTCCTGACTTGGCATTTTTCCTGTCTGGGAAACCATCCCTTAATCTCCCAGAGTACACAATGTACCAAGTTCAAATGAACAAAAAAAAAAAGAAAGGCAAGAGATAGAATCTGAGAGTTGAGTGGGCAGGGTCTTCGTGTTCTAAACGATGTCTTTGATTGGCGGGACTCGTTACTGGTTCCAGCACACTGGAATCGAATGCAGGTATTCTACATATGCAGCTGCTGCTGTAGATGGATAAACAAACTAGACCAGAGCAACAGATAGGCAGAGAGATAGATGGGCAAGTGAGCTTGCTAGCTTGATAGGGTAGTGTAGAGTGAGTGGTTAGAAGACTAGAATTTTGATCACAGAGTTGAGGGTTCAATACCCGAGCAGGCTAAGCGTGCACAGCCACGTCTGCTCCAGAGATACTGCAGCACGGCTGACCTTGTACAAGCAGTTAAATGATGCTACTTGATGATGCTACTTAAAGCAGCATTTATGTAAGACATAGTATGTTTGGTTTCTTGGCTCTTTTTCTACAGTCAGAAAGAGTAAAGTATAAAGGAAATGCTCTACACATGCATTTCTGGACAAGCTGAGAGACTTTAAATTTGCATTTAAATAGAAAAAAAACACACATGAACTGACACAGTAGAGCATATTACAGGATTTTACACAAATATGGGTTATGACTTGGGTTATGCTACCTTATTCAGTTCTTGTCAGTGTTGTCCCACTTCACCATTTTTTGCTTATTTAAGTTTATTCAGTTCAGAGTGGCATCAGTATGATTTTAAAGCAATTAAAATTTTACATAATGCTGCTTTAACTAATCCAGCATTTAGTTTAGCTGTCATTTTCTTTGAATAAACAGAGTGAGACAGTGCTACATGAATAGTTTTGCTGAAGCTGTGTGATGGGAAAACATCAGCCTTGGAAATGGTGGTAAAGGTGGTAAACACGATAAAATATTGAGGGTGCACACAGTTTTTAACAATTAAAATGATTCCGCTGAAAATGTCAAAACAAGCACAAGCCAAATAATTTATACCGAACAATGTCATTTTTCTTGGTGATGCAATCCAATGTCAACTGTCTTTGTAAATGCAGCAGTGGTGAAAAAGTAGTAAAATAAATTAAAATCTGCAGAAAATGCTCTGAATTTGGTATTCGGCCTTCAGCTAAATGTTTCATAGTGTACAGTTTCATCTAACAAATTTAATTTCTGTGTGTTTCTATTCATTATAAATCTAGTCATTTTTATTAATAGATTACTCATAGTTATTATGAGTCATACTTGTTAAAGTACTCAATCTTATTGAAGATGTTGTTGAACTGAACTTAACCTGATTGTACCATCTCTACCAATCAGCAGACGTACTTTAGGCTAATAAAATCCATTATATATTATTATTTTTTTTTATTTTAATAGTTTTTTATTTAATAGTAATGTTTTTTTTATAGTTCTTATTCCATAAATCAATCCACACATATGGATTGTTGAAGTTAAGCATTTAATGTTTAACATATTATAGTTTCAGAGGCTTTGATAAATGGGATTATGTAACTTTATACAACATAGAAAGTGTTATTAATATTAGGAATATGTGGTTAGTGTTATGTTTTTACCTCAAAATATTCCATTGCTCCTTATTGAGAACATTAAATGGGTACTAAACCCTCTCTGATTTTTGCTGACTTCACTCTCAGCTCAAATTTGAAAAAGGGCAAAAATGGGGTAGTTTAGGATGGGCACTGGGTGATGTATGGGTTTAGATGCAAAGCAGGAAGGAGAGCTGATTGGCTGAGCTGCTGCAGCAGCAGTGTGCCTCTGATAGAGCTGAGACCAAGATATTTGGACGTCAGCAGGGGGGTGGGTTTATTGATTGACTGATCTGCGTATTGTTAATGAATGAATGAATGAATGAATGAAGTTAAACTTATATAGTGACTTTCTAGAAACCCAAGGACACTTTAAAATGGTCACGTTTTACACACAACAGCTGTGAGAAGCGGCAGCTAATATATACATCAGTACACGGACACATCATCCTCGCCTATAGCACATCTGAACCACATTTAAAAGCATTTAATTTAATCCTAAAGGTTAGGAAATGTTTATAATTTTTTTAAGCAGTACTGGTATGTTTTACAACTTTAAAAAGAACACATTTAAGCTATTATTGGAAAATGTCACACAGGGGAAAGGCTACGAAGACTGGTGTAAATGCAGGTATAAATTTATTAAACAAACAAGATTTATCAAAGCAAAGCAGAAAGCAAACACAGGTAGCAAAAGGTAAAGCAAATAAACAAGACAAAGTAAACTGAACTACAAAATCTTGACAAAGAAAACCAAACAAAGAAAGCTAGATTAGGATAAGGATGTAAAACTAGGAAGATTAAACAGATTAGAAATATATAACAAGCAGCACAAAATCCTACAGACCTGACAGAAGCACTCAAAACATAAAAAAATACAAATACATGGCATAGTAGCACAGAAAAGACTCTACACGAAATACCAAGTGGCTTAAATACAAAAGGAGGGTGAGGAACACCTAGGACCAGTAACAAGGGGGGGCGGGGTTACAAGCAAGACACAAGGTGACAACACTAATAACTAGGGCAGGGCTGAGGCGGAGTCAGGACAGTAACCAAACACAGCTATGTGCTAAAAACTGAACTACAAAATCTAGACAAAGAAAGCTAGATTAAGGACATAAAACTAATAAGATTAAACAGATTAGAAACATATAACGAGCAGCACAAAATCCTCCAGACCTGACAGAAGCACTCAAAACATACAAAAAAAAAAAAAAACACGGAATAGTAGCACACAAAAGACTCCACACGAAATACTGAAACAAAGTGGGTGAGGAACACCTAGGAGCGTAACAAGGGGGGTGGGGTTACAAACAAGACACAAGGTGACAACACTAATACCTAGGGCAGGGCTAGGGCGGAGACAGTACAATAATGAAACAAGGCCTTGTGCTTAAAAGAGGAACCAAAAGAGGAAAAAACACAAGACAAGAGACACAGACTAAGGTGTGAAAGAAAAAAATATGGGTCAGGGTTTTAGTTTTAGCTCTTTAAGGAGTTAAACACCAATTTTTACTTATTATACTTCCTCCAAGTGTACCAGAAAATTGCACTGTGATAACCAACCTCTTATATTCATGTCTTATATTCTGTAGAATTGAGTAAACATATATATCTGTGCTGTTCTCTGTTGTAATGCAGAGTGAGCATGAATGGAGCAGGCTGGCTCTCTCACTGCTTAACAGATTTTACAGTCTAATAAAAATCCCAGTCCTAAAGCTGCTCTCCCGGGTCGTGTCTCCTACATCTTCATAACAGACAGAGGGAATTACAAGTGATCTACACACACACGCAGAACAGAAAGGTCACCAGTATTTGTAAAATTCCCTCATACTCAGAACTGTCATTCCATTAAGAGGCCACACATTTGTTTGCTCTGCAATCTCCATCCCTCTCCTCCCTTTTTCATTCTCACTCATTCATCTCCCAAAAACAAAATCCAGCGTCCTTGCTTTTCTCAACTGCTAAATCTCAAATAAAACTGTTTTATTTATTATATACAGTATTTTTCGTACCATAAACCGCACTTAAAATCAAAAGTGCACCTTATAATCCGGTGTAAATGTATTTTATGAATTTTACCAGCCAGTTCGTAAGAAACAGTAAAGTCACTCCACTGAAGTACAGCGTTATACAGGAGTTTCAGTTTAGTTCTCCAGCAGTGTTAGCATAAGCCGCTTACCACGCTAAGCTCTAGCTCTAGTTTTTCCCATTCAGAGGTGAGTATTATCAGCGTGTAGCATGCTGCTAACTCCGACTAGCACTGCTGGAGCAGCATTAGCTTTACCCACTAACTACGCTAAGCTCTAGCTCTAGCTTTCACCATTCAGAGATGAGTATTATCATGGCCTGTAGCGTGCTTTTGTTCATTTTTATTGGCAGTACTTCCCTACAGGAACTAGACAAGCAGTGTGTGCACATCTGCACCTATATGTGTCAACAATGGGTGCAACTTAAAAGATTTGAATAGATTTATCAGGAGAAGTGTTCAGCTTTTGGACTGGTATGAATGTTGGTGTGAAAGACAGGGATAAAATGAGAATATAAAAATAAATAATTAAATAAGTTACATTTTACATTTTACATTTTATGGAGATCATTTACTTTCACCAAGCATCAAAATTCCCAGACATTAATACATTTCTGAACAAAGTCTGCACAAAGAAGTGTCTCAGCCTGCCTTTATTGAGCATACAGTAAAAAAAAAATTAAGAGATTTTATTGTTGGATACCCAGTCCAACTATAACTCAACTACTCCATGTAGGAAACAGAAAGATGTGTTTCTGTCATGTTTGTCAGTTACGTCATTCCTAAGGGTAACCCCACCCCCTTTTCATTAAGCAGAAGATGGTTTAAAAACTGATTTCTTGGAGGGGGGAGACTATTTGAATTTGAATGATTCTGAATCAGTTTTTCTGATTTTGCTATTTACAGGTATATGTTTGAGTTAAATGAACATTGTTCTTTTGTTCTATAAACTACAGACAACATTTCTCCCAAATTACAAATAAAAATATTTAAGTCATTTAGAGCATTTATTTGCAGAAAATGAGAAATAAAAGTTCAGAAATCAATATTTGGTGGAATTAGCTTGGTTTTTATTCACCGTTTTCAAGCATCTTGGCATGTCCTCCTCCACCAGTCTTACACACTGCTTTTAGATAACTTTATGCCACTTCTGGTGCAAAAATTCAAGCAGTTCAGCTTGGTTTGATGGCTTGTGATCATCCATCTTCCTCTTGATTATATTCCAGTGACTTTTAATTTGGTAAAATTAAAGAAACTAAATTTTTAAGTGGTCTCTTATTTTTTCCAGAGATGTATATGTTCTGTTGGTCAACTGCCTGACTACAGTGTGGTTTAAATCAATACATTTGAACTAAATGGAGTAAATAAAACTGCATGTTAAGTGTACTTAAATAGTAGAGTAGTAATTGTAAAAGTAAAAGTTCTTGAAAAAAAATCATGAAAACAACATATACATTTAGTTAGCTTTTTTTGATTCTTATAAGTAAAACCAATTTGTACAGACATATTTAATTGACCTGACTGAATCTGAATCTATATTTTCACTAGATAGGCCATATATGTATTGTGATATATAAGGTATGTATTGTGATGTATAAGTTATCAAAGAGAAGAATGGGAATCAGTGGTCAGGGTCAGCGGGTTTCAGTCTGCTCAGATTTAAGCTCTGCTCTCAGAATCTCAAAAAAGTCTGTCTGCCCATCTCATTTTCCCCTGAATAAAAGACTTATCCCCTTCCCAAACTTCAAAAAGCCCCCACTTCTTCCACACAGATCAGGAGGAGTGTTGAAAAAGAGATAGAGATAAAAAAGAGAATGAAAGGAAACTGAAAGACGGAAAGAACACAGAGTCAATGAGAGTCAAATAAAAAGGATAAACGTGTGAAAGAAAGTTAGAAAGAGAGATAGAGAGAGGAGCAAGGGAGAGATACGGACTAAGAGAGAGCGAGAGAGAAAAGGAAAGAAAGAGAGAAAGAGAGAGATAGCTTTTGATCTGCAGCTTTAGATGAAGCTTAAACTGTTTTTTTTTTTTGTCTCCAGCTGTCAAATCATGTCCTGAATCAGGAATGCTGGCTCAGCACTTACTGAGAGCTACTGTTCTTTTTATTGAGTCTCTCTCTCTCTCTCTCTCTCTCTCTCTCTCTCTCTCTCAATCTCCCTCTCTCGTCCCCCACCATGTCTCATCTCACCTTATTCCTCCTCCATCATGTTTCCCTGTGTATCTAGCAGTCAACCGGAAAAGTGACAAATTCAAGTGACTGATTAACCTGTCTGTTTTGTTTTGAGTGTCTGAGATTCATTATTCTCCTGATCATGAACTTGGGATCGAAGTCTGATTTTCTGTTTGTTTTCCTGTATGGAGGAATGGAGTGAAACTAAGGAAAACTATAAAGTGAGCAATATGAGTGTATGACTGTATGGATTTTGTGTTATTTTATGTGATGTTTGTAGAGATGGCCTGATGATAGATATCTTTTCTTATACAAATATTTTTTTGTTAGCAGTATTTTTACTGTTTATTGTTTATGTTATGTTTTACTGTTATTTTAAATGTCCTTCATTTAAGATGTAAATGTGCCAAGAACTCATTAATAGAACTGAAAAACATGCAACGTAGAATTGCAGTATAAAAAGTGTAAACATGAGCTGCCAAACCTGCACAACCCATTGAACATCTGGGCCAGATGTTTCGTGCTTTCCGTAAAATAGAATAGCATAGTCATACCCGGTACAGTTGATGTCCTTATGATTGCCTTTAAAACTTAAGTTTCAAGTTTGTGGTCAGCTAGCTAAAGAGATTTTTGCCGGGATAGCTTTAAGCTTCACAACCACCTTACACCTATCTTGTTTCCCAGAGTTTGGCTTTTGGTTTTGGATTCAAGGATTCAATGAGATTTTATTGTCATTCGCATCACATCTGGTACATGAGGTGGAACAAAACAAATACACAAAAAAAATACATAATACATAAATAGGGAGAGTAGATGTCACGAATGAGAAGGGTGGACGTAAGTGCAGATATAATACAAATATTTTTAAAAACAGAAAAAAAATAAGAAAACAAACACGGGTATCACATAAACTGAGAAAATAACACTGGGAAGTAGATAAACAAAGACTAGAACAAAACTAATTGAACTAAACAAACAAGAAACTAAATAACTAGAAAAACACTAAGAGCATAAAATGAACAAACTTGGTACACTTACTGAGTTAACAAAACAACAGGGTGATAACACTAATGACTAGGGCAGGGCTAGGGCGGGGCTAGGGTGGAGACAGGACAATAATAAAACAATGCCATGTGCTCAAAAAAGCACACAAGAAAACAGGACAGGACAACAGAGGGAAGGAGCACAGAAAACCAAAAGAGGGAAAACCACAGGACAGACACAGGCTAATGTGTGACAGTAGACAGGTGGTCCAGATTGCAAGTTTTGCTATAGCAGCCTGATAATGGCTTTTTCTCTTGAAATTTGTGGGAAAACTCTTGTCTGAGGTTGTCTTCTTTGCTCTTTGTTTGAGGAAGCAGACATTGGAGAATAGTACTGATAAAAGCTGGGTATATAGTGTTAGCTTTTAGTAATTCTACATTTGATAGTTCACAAATGAACCACTCCAAAGAGTTTCTTTTAATGAACCAAGATCATCTCCTCTCAAGAGTTCCTTATTCTTATTTTTACTTTAACACTTTTCCACCATTGGGGCACTGATGCATTGTGATGAGTTCACCATTGCTGTTCGGTCACCAAAAATTCAGATATTTTAGGTAGTACCATAGAGACTTTCAGATTGCCACCATATCCAACATTGCTACCTGTCTTTAATTGGCTCTCAGTTTCTTCTCTTTGGGTGTAATGGATTGATATAAATGAATCTTCACAGTGTTGGGTAGTACTGAACTTTAGCTTTTTAAAGGTTAGGGGCCAAAAAAGTAAAACAGCACCGACTGCATTACATTTTTGTGCCATGAAAAGTGCAACCAATAGGGCACTTCATCTTTTTTTGCCACTCTAGAAGGCTTCTTAGTGAGACTTTTTCACCATTGGGGCACTGATGGGTGGGGATGAGTTTACCAGTGCTATTCGATCACAAAACAATTAGACCGTCTTCTCTCAGAAGTTCCACTGTGAATGTTTTTTAACTAAATTAACTGATTGTTGAGGCCAGTTGACCTCACACGACCTACCTTACTTCACTTTGCACCTTCACAGTGTTGGGTAGTAGTGAACTTAAGCTGTTTAAAGGTTAGGGGCCAAAAAAGTAAAAAGCCACCTACTGCATTACATTTTTGTGTTATTAAAAGTGCATGCAATAGGAGCACTTTGTCCCATTTTTGCCACTCTAGAGGGCTTCTTAGTGACACTTTTCCATGATTGGGGCACTCATGGGTGATTATGAGTTCACCAGTGCTATTGGGTCAAAAAAAATCTGACCGTCTCCTCTTAAATAAATTGATTATTGAGGTCAGTTGACCTCAGATGATCTACCTTACTTCTCTTTGAGACTTCACATTGTTGGGTAGTAGTGGACTCAAGCTGTTTAAAGGCTAGGTCCATCTACTGCATTGCACTTTTTGTGCCAATAGGGCACTCTGTCTTTTTTGGCCCTCTAGAAGACACTCTATTAACACTTTTCCACCATTGGGGCACTGATGAGTGGTAATGAGTTCACCATTGCTGTTGGGTCACCAAAAATTCTGATATTTTAGGTAGTACCGTACAGCCTTTCAGATTGCCGCCATATCCTACATTGCCACCTCTCTTTAATTGGTTCTCAGTTTCTTCTCTTTGGGTGTAATGGATTGATATAAGCACTGTGTCAAATTCCCAGAGAACCACCGCAGAGTAGACTATATTACACACCGCTTTGAGGAAGCCATAGCTCTGTAATTAGATCTACTCTATATGAGTTGAGGGAGCACAGCAGTCTGAGTAGATCACTGTCTGATTTCTCTAACCGAATAGAGAAAGTTCTGACCTTAGCCACACACACGCAATGTTCTCTCTTTCAGAAGCATAACGTGATATCATCTCTTTCACACACACACACACACATACACACACTGTGCTATTGTAGCAATGAAAAAAACTTGATTTCTGTACACAAATTCATATCCACACCAGAGAGAAAAAGGTGAAAGCACAGAGTAAGAAAAAAGCAAGTATCTGATCTGCTGCTCTTCTGCTCCCTTCTCTTCTTTCATCTGATCCCTTCTTGGTTTGATCTTTCGGGTTTTCCAGCAAGGAATAGCCTTGGCCCTGTTTCTCATATTCTGTTTATCTGCCTGCTTCACCATAGATCTGTCTGGGTCTTATCAGTTCATTAAGAAGAACTGACCTTTTCATGCTCTGCCCACAACGGTAGCACAGTGGCTAACAACACTGTCTCCCCTGTGGAAGACTAGGGTTCGATTCCCCAGATAGACCAATAAGAGCCAAATCTGAATGCCACTATGTATTAAATGTTCTGTATTCTCTTCTAGACAGCCCACAGAAAGTGGAATGTTTTACTGTATGTTTTTTTTCACATTTTGTCGGTTGGAATACACTCAAGGTACCCAAATGTATGAACCCAAATACTGAAAAAATGGAGCTCTTGCAAATACTGTTTCCTTTCATACTTTGTCTGGATGTCGATAAATCCTTGGCTTTGCCTGATCTGTAGCTCGCGATCTCATTAATCATTTACACAGTTGACTAGAACATGAATCCATATGACTACCAGATCAGACAAAATCAGATCAATCAAATCGAGTGCAGAACACTCTTTGGTTTTGAATACTGTGTGTCAGCACCATGGACAGCACCACATATGATTTCAGCCCACTGTGTCAAAATCAGGTAAACATTTTTATTTTTTTTGTAAACTACAAGGGGCAGCTTCCCAGACTTAAGCCCAGGGATTAAGCCCAGTCTTGGACTAAATATAATTTTGAATGGAGATGTACCATTAAAAGGAAATAAATAGTCTAGTTGTTCTGTCCTCCTTATACTCTGTGTATAATTTTATAGGCAGTTAACTCATTTCCCATTTACCACACAGAGGAAGTAGTTTACTTGTTTAATGTAGCAAGTTGAGAAAAGGTAAAACTGAAACAAGACAAACACAAAATGTGCTACAATTAGAGGATATCTAAATCACAAATGACTAGAATGAGTTTTGTATTACAGTTCTTACTTCTCTATTGTATATCACTAACATCAAAGTCTACAGAGATTAAAGATGCAAACTAACACCTAGCATACAAAATACTACATTGTACCAGGTAAAAAACATGTCAGAAACATTAACATACCAACGATGCTTGAAAAGAGCTTGAGCAGATGGTAGATGGAACAGGATTATTCGGCAGGTCCAACCATGCTTGCTTCACTGTATTCACTAACAGGCTACTAGTGATGATGTCATTAAAACTAGACAAATTAAATTAAATTATCAAAAAAGTCCACTAGGGGGCAGCAAAGCGCATTAAATCAAATCGCCACTGTAGGCAGCACACTAGTACTAGACTTAATACCTGTCCAGGAAACTGCCCCCAAGTGTCTTCCCCTCCACCCCCCCCCCCCCCCCCCCTTTGTTTTTATCCAGGAAAAAATGAAAACCTCAAAATGCATTTCAACAAACCGTGTGAGAAAGATCTCTCTGCTTATTGGTCAGATCTGTCTGGTGTAAAAGCAAGAAAGTAAATACAGAAAGAAGGTCCTGTGTTCTGGACTAGAGCTTAGATCGGGACCCAAACCAGCCCGAGCCCGTGCACGTTCTGCCCGAGCCCGACCCAACCCGAACCATGAACGGTCATTATGAGACCGAGCCCGACACGATCCACCCCATAAACTGGCTGTTTTCAGGCTGATTGAATGAGCGAAATCAGAATTAAGTTAATTAACACTATAACATAGAAGCATAGGACTATTATTTAATTAAAATGATTTTTAAGAACAGCTACACACAGTGCTGCAAGTCAAACGCGGAGGCGTTCACGTGCGCCCAGAGCTACGTGATTATAACATTTTTCATTTTTATTATAGTTTAATTTTATTTTGTTTTTATTTTTTATCCTACAGTTCAGTAAGTTTTAATTTGTTTTTTAGGGTGGGCTTGCTAGTTTTTATTAGTTTTCACACATCTCATCAGAGAAATCAATCTAAGAAACGAGAGAGAGAAAGAGAGAGAGAAAGAGAGAGAGAGAGTGAAAGTGATTTCTGGTATGAGCTACTCACAGGTAAAGGTTCTCACACACTGTATCTCCTGTTTCTCTTTCATCTGCCTTACGCTCATATTGTAATCCCATACATAATTCTGCAGTTTCTCAGTGTATTCTGTCGTATTTTGCGGCTAGCGCGATTTCGGGTCGGTCCTCGGGTCAGGTCGGGTTCGGGCAGAGAATCTAAGCTCTATTCTGGACTAGTGCATATTTTTGTGCAACTTAACATAAAGCAGTGGCAGAGACTTCTTTTTGTTCAAACTGAGAGTAATTATCTGGAAATTCTACCAGGTAAAACTGGTAGAAAACTGAGCAGGGACCGCATCACAGACAGTATGATTTCAGTTTACTGTGCTGCTGCCATGAGGCAAGTTTATGTAAACTGTGATCCTCAGTGGATTTTGTTAACTTCGCTAATAAAAGGGGTAGATTTACTTACAAAACTTCATCATTACTTGTTGACCAACAACTATTGAACAGCCACAATAGGACCAAAGGTCTTCTAATCTAGATCTGCTGTCATTTTTTTGTGTTTGCTTCATATGGTGAATACAATATCAAGCGTGGTGCTGTCCGTGGTGCTGATTTCCAAGTTCTGCTATAAAAGCTAACATCACTTCTTTCCTAAATAACACTAGTGATTGTTACTTATTTCATAACATCCTAACGATTTAACTCAGAAAATTTCCTGTGAAAGACAGGCATGGCTAAATACACCTAGTAAGTAAGGAAAACATATGGAAATATGTAGTAAACATAAAAAGTGTTTGTCCTCCACAATCCCCTGACCTCACCTGATGAACTGAGATGGTGATTTGAAGTGATTAAGGATGAGCTGGAGATTCACAGTGTGAAGGAAAAGCAGTAACTATTGTTCAGCACCTCCGGGAACTCCTTCAAGATGCAGATCTAGGGCGCAGAGTGGTCCTGCATTCTAAAGCGCTGCCACTATGAGCAGCAGGTCGCAGGTTCGAACCTCGACTTATGCAGCTTTGCCATCAAGCTGCTGGCGCTCAGAGGGAGCAAAATTGGCCCGGCTCCCTCCAGGTGGTTATATGGCGCTCTCTTCCCTAATCACTCCTAGGGTGATGTCCGCAGCACAGGGCAACTGTGAGCTGATGTATCTGAACCAAGCCGCTGCGCTTTCCTCCGAGCGCGCTGTGATGCTGCTCGGCAATGCTGCATCAGCAGCAGCTAGAAAAGAAGCAGAGGCTGACTTCACATGTATCGGAGGAGGCATGTGTTGGTCTTCATCCTCCTGGTGTGTTGGGGCATATGGCACATATGGCAAAAGTCACGGGACACGATTTCCAGTTGAGTCCCTGTCCTTCTGGCATGTTAGACAAAGTGATACAAACTGTACTGATGCTCACTGATACTCAGGCATTGCTTTATATTATACAATCTATTATCCAGTGCTCCTTACTGAATGTAAGAAGCCATGGAAAGTGTTACCAGCAGCATTTGCTAAATCATTAAATCACGCTTTTTTTTCTCTACCAGCCTTGCTGCAGTTTATATTGAGATAGCAGCTCATATTCTCATCAGATCTACAGCAACCTTTTCCCCCTGTCTGAGTGCAGCAGGACTGCAGTTAGAGAACTGCTTGTTCCATGGCATTTTCAGCAAGACCCATTTGATAGAGCATGCACTGAAGAAGAATGCGCACTATTTCTGTGTTCGTGTGGCTTTAGAAGACCTCAGCCAGACTGTACTATTACAGATGGACTGAGCACATCTACGATGTTTCCCTTAGACGCAGATTGCAAGCTTTTCAGCGGTCCTAATGACCTCTAATCACTGGAAAATTGCTGCTTGGCAGATGTTATATAAAGCTTAAACTGCACTGATTTGTTGAGAAAGACGCGGTGTGAAACTTTTCCCGAATCCCTGTAGGGATGTTACCTGATGAATCTGCATTTCTGCCCTGTAGTTTGTTGCTAACTCATCAGGATGCAGGCTAGGAAAATTCTTGCAGGCCTTTTAGGGGCTAGGTATATATATATATATATATATTTTTTTTTTGTGGCTTAATCTAATAGCTTACCATGGCATCCTGATCTGCATAGACAACAGTTCATAGCCTAAAGAAGCGCTCCTCCCAGAAGACCTTTTTCTTGTTTATTTTGGAGGCAAAGCTCATATCGTCGTAACCCTTGGAAGTTTCCAGCGCTGTGCTTTTCTAAATGTGGTTTTATTACGGCTAAACCCTATTTGGAATAACAATTAGCTGCGGGTAGTCTGCGGAGAACAATGCTCCGGATTTTATATGCAGGGAAGCGAGCGAACTTAATGGACTTTAAAATGGGCAAAGTGCACAGAATCACTCATTAATGGAATCCCTTGCCTTGGCTGCACACGTTTTAGAGTAAAGGTCAACCTGAAATGTCAGCACAACATTGGAAATAAAGTAGCCTCCACTTTCATATTGCACATACACACACGCATGCACGCACACACACACTCACGTCACTCAGATAGACCCCTGGAAGTAGAACACTTTAAGGTGAGAGCTATGGAGAGGAAACGTACACACACTTCGCTTTTTAATGCCTTTTTTGGGAGCATTTCCATTGACCCCTGAGATACATACTGAAAAGTATAGCGCTAGATTTGCTAGAATTTGCTAGATTTAAAAGTGTATATGAGTTCCACAAAAAGGGAAACTGTGTGGCTTTAATAGGTTTAGCTCATATATCACATGTGTTCATGTGATTGTGAAGTAATGTGATGTTTTAGTGCTCTAGCTACAGTACGTTATACTATATAGCTTCTAAGCAAACACTGCTTAATTTTTAAACAGTGTTACACAGAACCATTAAAATAAAAAATAAAAATAAAAATTTCCAATGCGTATAAATTGAACTATGAATTGTCGTATGAAGTTGCCAAATCACTGCAGTGTAAGAATTGATAAGTTGATTTTACATATTAGAATTTAAGAAAACAAATTGACTTAATTTCTACTCTTTACTTAACCCTTTCAGACCCTGCGTGCATTGCAATGGGCAAAATCTGTGGTTTTCTTTTTTTGTGTATTCTTGCAATAAACACTAGAATTAGAATAGACATTTATTAGCCAATTTAAAAAAAAAAGAAAAAGCAGTTTAGCCTCACTTACAGTATTGGAAAAATGGAAGCATCCCAAGTTAATGATGCAGAGTAATTTTTATGTTCATGAGTTTATAAGTAACTGTTTATAAGTTTAGCAATGCTTAGGAATGATTGTGAAATAAAACAGAATTACTGAATAAAAATAACAGTCATTTCAAAATGCAATGAACATACAAAATACAAGTAATGTATTGGATTTTAATGTATTTACTAAACTTTTTCGAGTGCATTAAAAACAGAAAGGTGCATTATTATATAGTCTTCATCACTGGAACATAAATCAGGTCTAAAGGTCATGCCACAGGAGGACAGATTAAAACACTAACCGGACTATGTGCAATAATTTCTATTTCTAAAGACTGATTAAAACATACCCAAACTATGTGCAATATTTTTTTAAACTTAGTGCAATAATAATAATAATGTACAATATCTCTCTTTTTTATATATTCTTTTCAATTTTCCTTTTGTATGTTCATTGTTTACTGTAATGATGCTGCTGGAAATTTAATCTATCTAAAGGTTTAAAAGTGTTCTCACACACTGCTTCTCTGCACATGCTCACTGTAAAACTTAAACGTGTGGAGTGTAGTTTACTCAAGTGTGTTTAGTTCTATTCTTTTTTTTATATAGTATGAAAATGTATTTGTTGCACTGTATCTGTGCATATTTTTAATTGGTTGCTTAAATTTTTGTGCAGGCCACAGACACAACGTTTTATTGTGGGTTAAGTTGGTCATGAGTTGCCAGATATTGGGAACACCTGGTCTAGACTGAACTCTAACCTTTACCTCAGCAAACTAGTTTTTAATAGTTTTGCCCTTTGATTAACATCTGGTATCGTTGTAACATCTGGACAAGAAAATAAACTGTCGATTGTCCCTGTTCTGCTCTGCTCGTCAGAAAAGTTTGTCTGAAGAAGTGTGAAAACAAATGCAAATAAGACTCACACTCACACACAGATAGAGAGACAGGCAGCTGAAAACAGAGAGATAGGCTAAGAGAGAGTGTAGAAAAAAAAAACACTGGTGCCAAACGCTAAGCAGAGGACGAAAAGTGATCGAAAAGCGAGAATTCTCCGGGAGAGAGGAAGAGCAGGCAGAAGAAGACGAAGGGAGTCGGAGGGGGGATGATTGCAGAAGCCCCTCGGGCACACTGACTGTTTCTGCCATGTTTAATTCGCTCCCCTAATTGCGCGATAACTGCCTTCATCCCGTACACTCTTCCCTCTCCAAATGCGGGCCTTGATCGCACCAAGCCGGCCGCCCAGCGTCCGCTAACAAATTCAGTTTGTCTGTTAGTCGGGCACAAATTGAACGCAGCAAGAATGCTCCTAAAACCCCCATTAAGAGAAAGACAGTGTTTAAAAATGGAAGCATTCAATAACATTGAGAGCCTGCCTACGGGGGGCTTGATTCGCCAATCAGCTTGCTTGCGCTCTGTGAAAAGGGACTCATCAGAGAGTCCAGATGTTGCTCATGCACTCGAATGTGCTCTTTTATATCTCTGTGAGCAAAACATTTCCTTTCTCAAATCATAATTATGATCTCGACATCCAAGCCGTGTTGGAAACAATCAGTTTTTAGAGGTTTTGGGGGGCTTTGCTGATGCTAAATGGGAAACTGTAACACATATCCGTAACACACATACAAAAACAGCTAGACAAGTGTGTAAGTAACAGCTGTGAGTGCACGTCAAAAAAAAATACGCAGAAATTTCTCAGCTTTACCACAATTTAAAAAGATTACCTGATCGTTTTCTCAACAACACAGAAGCTCAGCACTCTTTCACTCAGAGTTTGAGTTTTTATCAATGAAGCAGAGGATTCTTTCACAGGCTCATGTGCAAGAACATGTGTTTTTGTGTTTTGCTAAAAAGATCTGTGATGTCTGATGCAAGAAAAACACCAAACTTCATACGCTGCATTCAGAAACTCAACGAGCGCAAGTCCCAGTGCCTCTGACACATCATACAGCAATGCAATTATAATTGCTTCACTATCTGCAAAGAGTGTAAAGAGATAGAATATAACTTGTGCTCAGTACACACTGTCTGCAAGATCATTAACTGAGAGCAGCATTATATACTGTAGTATAGACAAAGGTTGGTGACATCAGCCTGTTATTGATGAATTCAGCCGCATTAAAGTTCTTCCACTGTGAACAAACGTGTTAAATTCCATATAAATCGCTTGTATGATCTGCGCAGAAAAGAATTGACCAACAGAAATGGATGATCACTCTAGCCAGAAGACTCTACTTCCCACTTGTAAAGTCAGAACTATGAGCATGTCATGTCAGAGTACTTTACTGTTGTAGTTTGTTGCACAAAAATGACACAAGCGAGGTTTGCAATATTAAAAGTAATTATTATTATGTACCATCCAATACTGATTATGTCCTTTTCACCACAACTTATGGAATTATCTCAGAATTTCCCTGCAGATTTATGGCTTCAGTGGGTGTTCGTGTGCAAACTCCATAATTCCAATAGCATTGCTGCAAATATAAATTTGTGCAAGTGTGTGCAAGACTACGACTAAAAACGTACTTCCTAAATGTACTATCAAATACACACAAGTGCAATACACAACCTGCCATGTACTCGAAGAAGAATTGAGATCAGTTTTGCTGATGCTTCATTTTTCCTCCTTTTTTTTCTAAATGGAAACCCATGCATAAACTGTATGAATTGCATTCTTCTTCTTTAAAAATGGGTTACATTTAGGTTAGATTAAGACCCAATCCCATTTCACCCCTTAACCCTTTAAATTGAGATTTTTCAGATGCACACTACAAACGAAGAAATATGAGAATCACTGGTAAGAAACCCACAGATGTAAATAGTTTCCTTGTAAAAAGTGACGATTAGAACTATATTACCATATTTTAATGTGTAGTTTTTAATGTTTTATGGCCAGATTCTTTATAACAAGCATAAAAAGATTGCTCGTAGTTTGTCTCAGTAGCTAGCTAACTTTCCTGTTCCACCTTAAATGGTGCAACACATGGCAGGGGCTGCAGAATTTAAGGAGGAACAGAAAAATAAAATAAAATAAAAGCTAATCAAAGCTAAGTTAAGTTCCACAACATATAAGAATTAAGGAATGGACAATAATAATTCATTTCTGCACTTTACTTTACTGAACTTTAGCGATCCTGATGTCGTACCATGTGCTTGAAGGGTTTATCAATTTCTAGGTGGAGGATTTCACCCCTTACCCTTCTAACTCTGTTCCAAAAGGAAGAGTTACACTAGAAAACAAGGGGTAGGGGGTAAGTGGTAGGGGTAAGAGGTGGAAAAGGATTGGGCATAAGGCTAGACAGTTTTATAGGTGTAATAAGTTAGGTTTAGGTTAAGATGTAGTATAAGCTTCAGTTTAGGTTGGATGTAGGTTAAGTTAAGGTTAGGCTATGCTTAGAAATAACTTTATGCATTGTTTAGAAGTAGTTAAGTTTGATAGTTAAGGTTTGGTTTAAAGTGTAAAATAAGTCTTAACTTAGTTTGAGGTGTAGGTTAAGTTTAAATCCAGTGAATTTCTCGAATCCTGATAGCGAGATTAAGTGTTGAACCTTCCTCAAATTAGAGATACAGTTAATGAGTAAATGTATCAGAAGGGATACAAACCCCTTTTTAAAAGCTTTGGTTTTTAGAAAAAATATCAGATGGGTGACAGTAAATAATGTTATTCTAATAAACAAAGCCAATGTCTGTCTTTTTTTAGTGTATATAAAAACTCACTTTCTACTAATTAGTATGATTGGTGCCTGACTGGTGCAGGCCAGTGTACGATAGCAATCAAGTTCATATACAGTATCAGACACCATGACAAAAACAGCTTTTTTGAAAGTAGTTTTAGAGCGTATGTGTCAATTACCAGTAAGTAGCACAAAGGGATACACTGTATAAAAGCACAAATCTGAGAACAGAGTGACAACATCATGTTGGCTAATTTAAGGGAAAAAAACAGATTCTGTAAATCATGCTTAAATTACAGAAACAGAAACATATTTTAGCCACTGGCTGTTAAAGTATTAAGCAGGAGGACTCAAGTACTTCAGTGGTGGAGGTTGATCATTGAGATGAGGATAACATTAGAGCAATTTGGACCAATTTCACTGTATACGCTCAGTGACGCCAATGCAAATCATGACCTTGAGTGTAAGTGCATTAATATATATTAGTGTACATACTTATGTACATAAATTAAAAATAGATAAAAATCCATCTAAATATTTGAGTGTCTGAGTTGCGTGACTCAGCATTGCTACTTGACATTTCTCTTATTTCAGTTGCTACTTTTTCTGCCCAAATAACTCAGCCCTTGAAGCAATTTCATACTCCCACCTTTGTGGTAACAGTTTGGGGATGACCCCTTCTTGTTCCCACATGACTTTCCCATTGTAACTGAAAAAACAGAAAACAATTCCCATAAACACACTCCTAAACTTTGTGTAAAGCCTTTCCAGAAGTGTTTAAGCTGTCACAGCTGCATGCAAAAGGTGGGCTGACAACATATCAAACCCTATAGATTTGATATGATATCAGTGATGTCAGTAACGCGTTACTCTAATCTGACCCTTTTTTTCAGTAACGAGTAATCTAACGCGTTACTATTTCCAATCCAGTAATCAGATTAAAGTTACTTATCCAAGTCACTGTGCGTTACTCTCTCTCTCTCTCCACCTCATCTCCTCCACACACACACACACACCACTCCCTTACCCATTCCCCCTCCGCTCTTCCCCAATCACACGCGTCTCGCTTTCTCCCCTGTCTCTCTCTCTCGCGCTCGGCGTGTCTTTAGTTTCCGCCCGTTTTCGTTTTTCGCCAGTTCTCGGGCTCCCTATCTCTTTATAAAGGTGTTTTTTTGCGGCTGCGTCCCAATTCACTAGCCAGGGCAGCGGTCTGCCACAAATTTGATTGGCAGAGGAGAGCATTTAAAGATTTTACACCACACGTGATTGGAAGTTCACTGTGGCGCAGAGCGCGTATACCGTAAAGACAAGAAAAGTTCCGGTGCTTTAAATGAACACTGTCAGAATTAAATCTTTCTCAGTAGTTGGGTCCGGTATGGGTCCGTATTGGACAACGTCTGGGTCCGGACCCGGACCGCAGTCTGCAAATATGTGATCCCTGGTCTAGACCATATACACGGTTCTGTTTTATAAAACCACTCCTTGCTTATATTTTTTATAAAAACAAGTATTTATGTTTAGTAAAATGAAAAAAGACCATATTTTATTTTTTATAAAAAAAATATTTATGTTAAGTTAATTTTTTTATTTTTATAAAAAAAAAACTTATTTTTTTAGGAAATAGTTCAACTTAATAGAGATAAATTGTTGCTGTTAAAAATGCATTTTCCAATAAAGGGAGTATTGGCAAAACTGGTTATAATGTTTATGTTAAGGCGGCGGGAGGTGGTGTCTGCAGCTGCTGAAAGTAACTAATAAAGTAACTTGTAAAGTAACTTAGTTACTTTTAAAATCAAGTAATCCATAAAGTAACTAAGTTACTTTTTAAAGGAGTAATCAGTAATCAGTAATCGGATTACTTTTTCAAAGTAACTATACCATCACTGTATGATATGTGGTTCATCAGGAGAGCGCTGGTTTGAAACCCAGTCATGCAGCTTGCCATCAGCTGCCGGAGCCCTGAGAGAGCACAATTAATTGGCTTTGCTCTCTCTCGGTGGGTAGATGACACTCTTTTTTCCTACATCACTCCAAATGGTCTGTGAGCTGACGTATCGGAACCGAGTTGAAATGCTTTCCTGCATCAGCAGCAGCTCAAACAGAAGTGATGATTGGTGAAGGAGGAGGAGGCGTGTGCTAGTCTTCACCCCTTCTTGTGTTGAGGCATCACTAGTGATGGTGGATATACAGCTGACTAGAAGCTGAATGGGTGGGGAAATTGTCCTCATAAATTGAGGAGAAAAATGGGAGACAATTTGAAATAAAAGACAAAACATTTGTGTGGAAGGTTCTCTATTAAATTGAAAGCAATGCAAGCAATGCAAGGAAATGTTTGTCAGGTGTTGCAACATAAGCAGGGTGGTCCTATCAAGCTATTGCATGATATACCGGTCATGCAGATATTACCATAACATGCTGTTGCCGGCGGTGAATAGAAAAAAGGACACACCATCAGCATAAAGCATCTAGTAGACCTACAGCAACCATAGAAAGAAAGAACTGACAAATTGTCCAACATGTGCAGAGTGACACACCGGCCATGATTGCGAACATTCAGCGAGCATTGATGCCCTGGAGGTGTAATGGAGTCAGTCTCTTTATGATACTGACCGTTGAACCCAGAGTGACTGGTGAAAACTCCATATCAGAGCATGCGGTACGCCAGAGAAAGAGAGAGAGAGATAGGGAAAGAGAGAGAGAGCTAGAAAGAGAGAAGGGAGGTGAGGTAGAGTTTTAGTCGGACAAGCCGAGTGATAAGAGGTGATTTTTGTTGTGTTACTGGCAAGTGAACAGTGCCTGTGGACAAATCTACGCGCTGACAGGTGTAGAGCTATGACAGAAGCACACCATCACTGTTTGTGTGAACGGGGCAGGGGTGAAAAAGAGTTTGCATTACATAAAAGCCTCTAACGAATCAACTAAAACAGACAGGAGAGTAAGAAAGGGGCACTGACATCCATGTTTATGACAACTCATGCTTTTCATTTTTATAGATAACAGCATGTCTTACAGTGCCACAAAGCTCATAAGCAAGTCTGTTCGAGATTAGGGATCTACTTAAGCACTTTGAGTTGAGATGAGTTGGGTTTGCAGGATGCATTTCGCTAATCAGGGAAAATAAATAAGTTTCCACTTCTTTCTAGCAAGGCGGTTTTAAGGCATTTGGTGTCCCAAAGCACATTAACATATAATCAGCCTATTTAAAAAAAAAAAGTTGCACTAACTAGTTTTTATTACTAGCATTGGTTACCAGGCAGGTAGCTAACATTAGCTGTCTTTTTGTCATTTTATTCCTATTCCTATCCCTTCTCTTTTTTCTTTTCTTGCTTCCCTGATTATGTTTTTGAAGTTTCATGTTTTGCCTTCTACAGGAATCACAAACCTGGCTGGCTGGCTACTGTCGAAACTAGTGGGACCTTTCAGAATTTAAAGGGTCTCTCACAGTTTGTTGTTGCTAATGTTCTAATCCATATTATGGCAAGAACTTCTCAGCTAAGCAAAGAAAAAAATACTTTAAGAAATGAAGGTCAGTCAATCCTAAACATTTCAACAACTTTGAAAGTTGCAAAGACCATTAAAAATGTTATGAGGAAACTGGCTCTCATCAGGAACGCCATAGGAAAGGAAGCCCAAGACTTATCTGTGTTGTACAGCATAAGTTCACCAGAGTTACCAGCCTCAGAAACCACAAGTTAACTGCATTCCACATAAGAGCCACCTAAATGATTCACAGAGTATTTTGATTTGTTTAACGAGTCTACTCTAGTTTTTGGTTAAGAGAGAATTTGATTTATTTGAACCTATGTGAGCTGAGTTCCTGCTAAAATCCTTGAATATAGGTGAATCATTTTCTACACATCTTAAAGAAAAAAAAAATGAATCTGCAATAATTTTTGATTGAAAAAAAAGGACTAAATCAGTTGCTTAATGTGCACTGAAAACTGTAAATGATAATCAAAAATAACACCCAGATTTCTAGTAAATGAATAAACTTGATGTGAGTGAACCAGATGCCAGCTACAAATCCCTAGAATGTTATACGTAGGCAATAGAACATGGAAGGGAGTGTGTTATCGTGAATAACATCACGGCTGTGATTTGGTCGTAGGCATGAGAAAATAATAAAGAAAATAAAAGAACCTCAAAAAATTGGTAATGAATATGCTTTAATACAGACTGTGCCTTCCACCAAAAAGTAGTGAACTGTAACACAACAAGTGAACTGTAACGGAACAGTAACTACAAAATATCTATGTGTATGGTTTATACAGGCTAACACCACAAATGTTAGTTTAAAATCAGTGAAAGTTAAGGTGGTTAGTAAACGTTAGGACTGTGAAATAACACTGAAACTCTCCTCTCCTGCTCCTCAGAGTCGTCTTCATGTGAAAACATTTCTGCCTATTTGCTGGGTGGTGTTGGTTAGCTAGCTGGCAGGCTAGCTGTGCCTGCAGGACTGTGGTTAGGTTAGCGTAGCTTGCTTTAGCTCAGCATTAGCTTAGCTTAGCTTAGCCTAGCCTAGCCTGGCTGGTTACCGTTCCAGAACCTCAGTTTTGTCCTCATTTAACTTGTGCAGTTTAAACGTTCAGTTCCTTTACATCTTAAGAGCCTTAATGCACTCAGTTACATTAGCTACTCTATACTGAGGTCATTACATTTAAAGGAGATATACAGCTGCATAACATCCATATAGAATTAATATAAGGAAATTTTAAAAAGTCAAATTAAAAGTCTGAGAGGGAGCTTGTAGAGTAAAGTATGTCAAGGTATTCTACATGTAAAACCTGACATATTGTTTCCCAAAGAAACTGACCATTTTCTGTTAGATAAACAAGATAAAATCCAGTCTAGTGCATAGGCCTGTCACGATAAGATTTTTTTTTTGTGTTTATTTTAAGACAATTAAATTCCACTGACATAATGATAACAGAATAGCATCAAAAAACAATTATACACTTGTTAAAGACAAAACAATTTGAATGAATTATTTATTATAATTAGTTTGGGAATTGTATACTTATTTCTTCACATACTTTAGTCCACACTGTGTGTATGGAGTCGCAGTTATTGAAGCATGACCAGCTAAAATACTGTTCACTGTTATATATGTGAACAAACATACAAATAAACACAATAGACGATATCACGATTATCAAAAATTATTACGGTCATGTTTATTTATTGGATGATAAATCGATATTGAAATTATTGTGACAGACCTACTAGTGCTCTCTCTGATATACCAACCTTAGCTCCAGGCTCCTGATTTAATCGATCATTACTCAATACTGTTGTAGTTTAACTTATTTCCAATGACTCTAACCCATCCTATTGTTTAACTCATGCTTTCATTTTCACAGCGTGTGTCCATCTTTCTCTCTGTTTTCAGGCACGTTTCTGCACGTGACATCCAGTCCTCCCTCAGGGAATGCATCTCCTGCTCTGGTGGCTCTCTCTCTCTCTCTCTCACCCATCTCTCTCCCCCCTCAGGTTGTTGATGGGTATCTATGTCTCAGCTTGGTGTTCATATCCAAACAGACAGCAGACAAAACAGTGCCCAGACACTCAGTGCTTCTGTCATTCTTCCAGCATGTCATATACTGCCCTACACGTACAAAACAATACACACACTCGTCCTCGCACGCTGGTATGTGTACATGAATTCAATTCCATGTTTGATTTTTTTTTTACTTTTACAGCCCAAAGGCATTGTGTACGGTATGACTTTTTATATGACTAGTCCTTAAAAACTACCAACCACTTTAAATTATATCTTAAAAACATGCTTCACAAACCTACAACTAAAAGTCTTAGGGAACCCCAAAGCATCATGGGAGTACTCCTATGCCACAACGTCATCATGTCACTGTGATGGTCAGTGTGTGGAGTTTGTGTACATGCAGTAACAGACAATGTCAAAAGCTGCTGTAAGTGGCAACTGGCAGTTGGTAAGTGGCACCTGTTAGTGGCAGCAAAGCCAGGATGGTAAATTTAACTGGAGACATTGACCAATTTAGAGATGGATGGATGGATGGATGGATGGATACTTTATTGATCACAGAGGGGAAATTCTAGAGAGCATGAACTTTAGCATTTAGCATCACCTTTTGACTCCACAGATTCTATACTTCTTGGCAGGTGGAGGCTATTTACGGCTCTATCTCTGCCAAGTCATGATGCTAATACAAACATTATCACACCTATGATTATTAATTAATTAATCAGCTATAATATCAGTTCATTACCTATTTATTAAGCTACACTTACTATAATATAAGAGGCCGATCTACCATGTTCCTTAGTTACAGATCATGAGTAGCTACTTCAATTATTTACACTTAAATTATTATTTTACTGCACTACCTCATACCTACGACTCATTAGTTCCACACTTTGTATAATTTTTGTATTTATATATTTATGTATATATTTTTTAAGTCTCAGTTTAGAATTTTAATTTTATAGTTAAGAGTCTTATATCCCTCACTGTGCTCTCTTATTGTACTACACTTATTGTTTGTTTCTACTGTGTATTGATTTTTTGGCTGCTAAATTTCTATCTATCCATCCATCCATCCATCCATCCATCTCATAACATCAGTGGACTGTTTCAACTGTCCAGTAGATAAAGAACATTCAAAATCCTTAACCATCCAATACATTAGTAAACTTTAGTGCCATCTAAGGTAAAAACTAAACATAGAGAAGAAGCATTTAGCTACTATGCTGCTCTTAAATGAAACCAGTTGATAGAGAGCATTAGAAGAGACCTAACATTAGACACTTTTAAATCCAGGCTGAAAACCTTCATGTTTGATCAGGCCTTCAGCTCAGTTTAAAAGACTCCCCCCTTTTTTATTCTGTAACCGCAATTTTATTCTAATTCATTTTGTTTATTTTCCTTACTTTCCTCACTTTCTATTACTTTTACAGTAAATATATTTTAATAAAATTATTTTGGTTTTTTTTTTGTTTGAATCATGTTTTTATTCGTGCTTTATTCTTATTTTATTTTTATTTCCAATTTATTTAAGAAACTTAACTTTTTCATGTTTTTATTTGACTTCTCTTTCTATTTTCTAATTTGTAAAGTACTTTGAATGACCGTTGTGTGTGTGAAAGCTGCTATATAAATAAACTTGGCTTGCCTTTAACATTCTTACCTCTCCAGCAGATCAAGATACTTAAACAGTGTGAACTACCAATAGATTAGGAATATTTTAAATGTTAACCCATCATTTAAAATCCTTACCTGTCCAGTAGATTAGGAAAATATTCTAAATTATTACACATGCATTAGATAAAGATTTAAAATCTTTATTCATATATTAAATAAGGAAGATTCAAATTTCATACCCATCAGTAGATAAGGAAACATTTCATCTTTACCTGTTCAAATATTATTTATTTAAAATTCAAAATTATAACCAATTGAGTACATAAAAAATCCTTACCTATCCATCCCAAAATATTTAAATGCTTACCTTTCAGTATAATAAGAAAATTGATTCAATGTCTATGCCTGTTCCATAAATTACAAACACTGAAAACACCTTTACATACTATTCAATAGAATCTGATTTTTTTTTTTTTTTTTTTTTACCAAATATTACCAAAAAAAGAATGTGTTTTCCCCAGAAATTATCTCAAAAAACTTTAATATTCAGTTTGGATCATCCTAACAGCATGAGTCCACTTCTTGGCATCTTTTTACCAAAGAGTTCCTGCTGCATGTTATCATGATTAACTGTATCTGTGGAGCTACGATCTGAAATTCTCTGTGAGTTGAAGAGGAGAGGGGATTGTGTTATTGTATCGACCGTGATCTAATAGATGTGAATAGACAGAACTGTTGGCTGATTTGGGTTTGATGCGTACGGCGAAGAAAGCCAGGTGCATGGAAATGACAACTGTGACTAGCATGGCATTGAAACAATTAGCTTCTGAAAAGTTAGTTTGTGGTTTTCATGGGAAGAAAAAAAAATCTGATTAAATAGCACACTTTCCATGCTTTGCAAGACAAGTAGACTTTGTTGGCTTTGGGTTTGTGTTTTTCTGCTATTTGTCTCTATATTTTCCTGCACGTTGCGAAGTGCTCTACCCCTACAACTTCTCGTCTTATGTCTAAGTAAAGAATCTTATTTTTTAATTAGACAGCACTTAGTAAGCTCTTTGGAGGAGCGTTCGCACCAATCTGCCTGATTTATCCTCGTTTATCCTGTTACTCTGTAGAACCCGTGGCTTTTTACTTCTCCTTCTGTCTCTTTTCCCTGCGTTCCTGGATGGCAATAAATGAACCAATTATTTCGACACAATCGAGCACAAATTTGGGCCGGGAACAGTCTGTTCGTATTAGCGAGTGTAAAACTGTGTGTATGCACGTGTGTGTGTGTGTATGTGTGAGCGCGGTGTTGATTGCACATGGGACACCACCGGTGTTGAACAATGAGGGGAAAACATGAAGGCCGTGAGGGACAAAGCCTGGCTGATTACTGCTTGCGGCGCAGAGCGTATTGCATTCTGTGTGTAAAAAAGCTACATGTGCACCCAGAAGCGGAAAAACGACTGAATCCACACCTCAGTTCCTGCTCCTGTGTTGGACCAGCCCCTCCAAGCATTTCGGAGTACGGAATTACTGCGTACGTTAGCACCAGACTAGCAGCTCTCTCTGCGGTGGACACGTCTGTGACTCAGCATCTTTAACTTCATTTATTAATGCATTTTCTGTTGGAAGCCATGAGAGTTATGGTAGGGACGGGGCAGACACGGGTAGCAAGGTGTAAACAGAATTCTTCATTAAGATAAGAGGCTGAAGCCCAGCCCTGATAAATGCGGGAGCTGCTCCGCTGGGGTTATTTGTCTCGTAGTGGCACCGGAGGTTTCATCATTGCTATTTTCACTTACTTTAGCGCCTCTAGCTTTCCCCCCTTCACGCTGCCTCCATCTCTTCCTGAGCTTTTCTCTTCCCAGCCATTTTACTTTTGATCTCATGCTCCACTTCCCTTCCCTTTGGTTTGTCATCTTTTTCTATTCCGTTGTTCGGCACAAGGGCGGCCAATATGATGATATGTTATTGTTATGTTGATAAATGACATCTTTTTATGCTTTTCTGAGTACAGTCTTAAATAAAAAACAAAGGTGCTACAAAGGGCTCTTTTGAGATTCAGGATTCAAGAGTCTATTGTCATATGCTGCACACAAATACAAGCAGTTGCTCTGTACAAGAAAATTGTAAATCTGCACTTTCTCCAAGACTACAAGCTCTAAATAATACAGTATACATAGTTAGAAACACAAAATAATTGTGTAGCAGAGTGAAGCAAATATCCTTTATACCAGGGCTCGGCAATTAAGTTCGGCCGCAGGCCAGATATTTTCCCAGCCATGAAGTATAATGTGATGGAGTGCTACAGTCTTGTAGGTCTCCAGGCCAGGAGGTTGTTGAACCCAATTGCAGAACAGTTGATCTCAAAGCAGGTAAAACCTAGAAGAAAGGAAAAATAAATAAATAAACACAACGGATTTGAACCCATGTCATCAGGGTCGCGGTACAATACACTACTGCCGCCCCGGTTAGTGAACTGAGACATGGCTGGATAAAAAAATGCCCTTATAAGGCAGAAAAGCGAGAACAGGCATAAATAAAAAATCATGCCTGTTGCTGACCCCTGCTTTATACAATCCTGTATCATACACATGCCCAATATACATGGGTGTACAGCGTTCAGAGCCCTGATGACCCAGGGGAAGAAACTGTTGGATAACCTGGTAATTTTTACAATTCCTACTGTACTGTATTATCTGCCAGGTTGGAAGAGTTTAAAGGGGTTTTTGAGGAGTATTGTCCTTGATGGTCATGTGGGCCCTCCTGAATGGTGAGAAGGTTATTCCTGAGATTGCCTAGGCTGTGCTGACCACTTATTGTAGACACTTACAGTCCTGCATTAGGCAATGTCTAAACCAGATTGTGATGGAGCTGTTGAGAATCAGCTGTCAATGATGCACCTATAACAGTTCCTCAGACGTTCCTTTGGCATTGCAGCTTTCTTCAGCTGCTTTTATCAGTTTCTTTATTGCACCTCCACTATGCCATATGTATCCAACTATTTTGTACATGTATTAATGTCTCCTCCAATCACATGTGCTCTTTCTGTTCTTCTTTCTCTAGCAAATAGCCGTGATACAATGCAGTAAATAATTGAATAAATCTGACCCAGTGTGCTGCTCTGAAATGATCTCACTTGTTATTTCCCTTCGTCCCATGGCATCTGCCCACATAAATATTTCAACATTGGTGTTTTTGTAGTGGATGTTAGTACAAAACAATATTTTTACAGATACTGGAGGTGTTGGAAGTCATTAACTACTCATGTTTATTGGCAGAAATATGTTTTATCGTAATCTATAGATTATAAAATACATAATCTATAGATGAAATACTATCAGTAGTCAAGTCTTTCTATGAAATGGAGGCAATTTAAAAACACATCAACAAGAAAAAACATCTTTAAACATTTTATATCATTCAGAAAATTCTCATTTATATTAAAATTGGTATTTAAACATGGGAATCATATTCACAGTAGATTGTGACGTGACATTTATTACAAAAAAAAATTGCTGCAGTTTTTGATGTTGGCATTTTGTAACCTATTACACATGCAATCCATTTTTAAATGTTTTTTGCTATAAAAAATATATTCTCTAAAAAAATTCTCTATACAGCTTGTGCATGCTAGGGATGGTTTGGGATTGTCCACACCTGTGAGGTGTTATCTTGTGAGTGGGGCTGAACATGGTGGCAGGTGACATGACATTCAAATGAGACCTGACAGTGGGTTCCAGATCAATGTTTCATTCCTTTTTCCAGAAACAAAAATATTTATGTAGTGCTACTTTAGATGCCCAATACAAACGCGCCAGAGCACACCTGATTGGTTTATTTCACGTTACGCCCCAAAACACACCAATTTTTCATGTTTTGAGCTGTCCAAGGTGTACTTTTTGTGTCGTCACTATAGCTAAGACACACTAACACATGCTAATGCGATGCGCGATTGACGTCTTGTCTATAGGTTACTAAAATAGGACCCATAAAGATGCTTTTTATCTTTGATCCTGATCTGCTTGTGCCCTTGCTCTTTCCCTCCTGATTCCTTAAATTATTTTTGTTTTTATTTTTTATTTTTCTTATTATGCACTTTAGATATGTGCTTATGTGTTTTTAAAATATTTCAATAATTTTCTCATGCATTTGCTACAACTTGTAGCTCCTCTGCTCATATTTGATCCTCAAAGACTCAGGCTTCTTTAGACACTGCTTTTGTACCAAGTCAACTGCCCTGAAATTGCAGTGTTACAGGACTGAAATGCAGGAATTAATGTGTATGAATAAATTAAACGATGCTGAGGATTAAAAAAACATAAAAAGTTCTAAAATATGAGTCAAAGGAAATGAAAGAAAACACTTCAGTTTTTTTATTTGCATTTTGTATACTTTCCTAGTAGGATGAATGTAGCAACACTATTTTCTAATTTTTTCTTTAAGTACATGGCAGACATTGGTTGTATGTATTTGGTCTGTAGAGGGGTAGTGAAGGCTCACTCAAAGTTGCCAGATTTGCAACATTTATATGTATGGGTAAAAATTCAATGATCACAGGATGTGTTTTTTGTTTGGGGAGGGTTCACCAAATTGACCCTCGTCACCAAAAAAAAAAACTCCTTTGCAAACTGCATCTTTCATCCTTAGGCTTGTGCCTTTGCCCTTTAGGCTCTAAAATTGCTCCATATTCCTTAAATGGTTTAATTATATTACTCATTATATAGATGCACTATTAAATATTTCAATACTTCTCTCATGCATCTCATCATTACAAAGTGGACATCCTGTGCTCATCTTTGCTCTTCAGAGACTGAGCCTTTTGTGGATACTGCTTTTGTACCAAATCAACTGCCTTGAAATGACCTTGTGCTACAGGCCTGAAATGCAGAAATGGATGTATTTTAATAAATTAAATGATGTTGAGCAGAAAAAAAATGGAAGAAAAACTGCAGCTTTTTTTTTTTTTTTTTTTTTTGCATTTTCCACACTGTCTCAACTTTTCCTGAGTTGGGGTTATGTATCACTGCATGACTACGGCATTCAAAAGGCCAAACACTGGCCATCAGTAGAAACCCAAACAACCACTTAGCGACCTGTTAGAAGGTAGTTATGTGTGATAATTAGAGCAAACTAGAAGCCTGAATGCATCCGAGCGTACAGGAGAAGTCACAGCAGTACTTCTCCTGACAACAGCACACAGTGTGTTCCAGCTCTGTGATGAGACTACACTATCAATTATTAACCAGCTATAAGATTACCCGCCACTACCCAATCAACAGCCTTCCTCACCCATCGTTAACACTCCCATCATTAACCGCCGACGAAAACAGGCCCGGAGCCGCAAACAGCAGCCCAGTCACCCACCACTGTCCCTGGCTTGTTTATGACCTGGATAACATGCCTGAGTGTTAACAGTGGGGGCTAATGCTAATTAAGACCAGAGGAGAAGTCTCGTTAGTGGCGAGACTGTTTACTCACAGAGAGAGCCCAGAGAGAGAGAGAGAGAGAGAGAGAGAGGGGGGGGGGAAAGGGGTTGCTTGAGTCAATTTGGCAACGAAAACTAGAGTGGTTGCTAAAAGCCACAGTGGTCTAAGCAAGAATAGAGAAGTGGACTGTGAACTGAAGAAAATAAGATTTTATTTTATAATTCACTGCCATTTTATAATGAAAGACATGCTGAATAATATTTGGATCTGAAATCAGAAAAGGCAGAAAAAGGCAGGTTAAAAGCAATACCACGTAGCCGTTTTAACACAAAATGGCTTAATTTACTTTAAAAGTCATTTAGATTGCACATTCAGCTTGTAATATGAAAAAAATCCTTTCTGTAATTGCCAAATCCAGGTCTGAAATGCTGCAAAAAGCTGTGTAACATAGGTTGATTTGGTGTAAAATCATGTAATGTTGCTAAAAATTACTAATTTGTACTACATTGCTTATTTTTGATGCAACCCAGACGAGCAAAACTTAAATGGTTTCAATGTTACAAAGAAGCTAGTAAGATTGCTTTAAAAAATAAATAAATAAATAAATAAAAGTACACTTTATAATAAGGTTCTCAAAAAAAGAACAATACTTCCAACATAATAAACATCTATTAGGTCTAGAATGCTGCTACTGCACTGTGTAACTTTGGTGGAGCTGCATAATGCTGTGTGATATGAATCAATCTTATGTAAAATCATGTAATATTACTCTACAGCATCAACTCACAAGCTTCTTTCACTTCATGATAATAGTTCTGTATCTCTCAGCTCAGAAGAAAATGAACATTTATAATATTTATAGCACTTAATTAGGGGCAGCTCCAAGCGAGAATTGTATTTACTGAAATAGAGATAATCAAAAAACTTAACCTAAGTCAAAGCTAACTCAAACTCTAACCATTTATACTCTTTCTGAGTTTGTCTCCATTCATTTTATTGTAGGAGTCCAGGAGTGGCCGGCCTACAGAAATTATTTTAAAAGGGCATGGACAGCTCATCCAGGAGGTCAGAAAAAAGAACCCAGAACAATATTTAAAGAACTGCAGGTCTAACTTTCTTCAGTTAAGGTCAGTGTTAATGGCTTATAATTCTTAGGACTGACGTGACAAAAATTGAACTTTTTGGAAGGTATGTGTCCACATTACATCTGGTGTAAAACTAACACATAATTTCAAAAACAGAACATCATACTGAATGTAAAACATGGTGGTGGTAGTGTGATGGTCTGGGGCTGCTTTGCTGCTTCAGGGCCTGGACATTTCGCTGTAATAGATGAAACCAGGAATTCTGCTGATAACCAGACAATCCTGAAGGAGAATATCTGGTCATCTGTTTGTGACCTCAAGCTCAGGTGTACTTGGGTTCTGCAGCAGGACAATGATCCAAAGCACACACATATATATTTTATCTTTAATAATAACATTATCATTTAAAAAGTGTTTTTTTATATTTACTCAGTTTATGTTAGTCAGCACTGAAGTGAAAATTGTCAAGTATGTACAATGTACAAGCCTTAGCAAAGCAAGGCAAGGACTAGCACTGTCTTTATGTCTTTAAGAATAAAGTATAAGCATATTCAGTGTGATGCAGGCCTATACATAAACACTCATATTCCTCCAGCTGCTCTGTGGTTGACTTGCTGTTAAACATACATATTCAAACATTGTACAGTGCCATCTTTTTACTGGGAAGAGCTACCATACAGTCTATACATTTGGGCATTTATTTCGTAATCTCTTCAGGCAGTCAAATCAGGCTGCAACAGGACACAGTGTAACTGCCATTCTGCCCAACCCAAAGCTACACAATACACTAACAAGACACAAGACATAAGCTTCACAAAACTCAACCAGCATTGCAACATCTTGCCGATAAAGCATTTGTCTGGAACAACTTCTGCTCGGATGATGCCCACATACCAAAGTTTAACTCCGAGAGCCGAGATAACTTACATAAACAACATCTAGCAAAAACAACATCAGCATCTCAAACCTAAATGTCAAGCATGCTAAGCTAAAGGGCCCTGTCATACCAGGCAGCAAAAAGTGTATATTTAATGGCCTGTTGCAGGAAAGCATGAGGACACTTGCTTCGACATAACCTGTTCTGAATCGTACAATGGTAACAAAACAGTGACTTTAAAACGAAGAAAATAAAACCAGGACTGGATCTGACTGCCCAGGTATTTTAGACACATTCGAGAACATTGTGAAAGGTGTGGAGACAGTTTTAAAATAGTATTAAATTAAATTAATGGTGTGAAGAATATTCTAGAGCAGTTTGGCAAATGAAAAGAAAGGGATATGTTCTAAAATAGTTTGACTGGTGGAAATAATTCTAGAATCATGCAAATGCTTGGGAGATAAACATTCTAGAACAGTGCAAAGTGTGAAGAAAATGTGCATGAAGATGAAAACCTGATGGAAATGATGCAAATGCTGGGAGATAAACATTCTAGAACAGTGCAAATTGTGAGTAAAACATGTGCATTAAGGTGAAAACCTTTCTAGACCTTTGTAAATTGGAGGAACTTTTTAGAACCATGTGCAAGATGATAAAACATTCTGGATCAGTGTGAACTATGAGGAAAACATATTAGAACTGTGTGCATGATGATGAAAACATTCTAGATCCATGTGCATGATGGGGAAACATAATAAAACTGTGTGAATTGTGAGGAAAACATTCTAGGACCACGTTCCTGATGAGGAAAACATAAAAAAAAAAAACTTTCTAGAACTTTGTAAATTGGGGGAATCTTTTTAGAACCATGATGAGAACAACATTCTAGATCAGTGTGAACTATGAGGAAAACATTGTAGAACTGTGTGCATGATGGGAAAACATAATAAAACTGTGTGAATTGTGAGGAAAACATTCTAAATCAGTATGCATGATGCATGATTTTTCTAGAACTTTGTGAATTGGGGGAAACTTTTAAGAACCATGTGCATGAGGATAAAAACATTTTAGATCGGTGTTCACTGTGGGGAAAACATTCTAGAACCATGTTTATGATGAGGAAATCATAATAAACCCTTTCTAGAACTTTGTGAATTGGGGGACACTTTTAAGAACCATGTGCATGATGAGGAAAACATTCTAGATCAGTGTGCATAATGGAAACACATACTAAAACTGTGTGAATTGTGAGGAAAACGTTCTAGAACCATGTCCATAATGATTAAAACATTCTAGATTGGTGTTCACGGTGAGGAAAGCATTCTAGAAGTGTGTGCATGATAAAAAACAAAACCATAATAGAACTGTGTGAATTGTGAGGAAAATATTCTAGAACCATGTGCAGGATGGTAAAAACATTCTAGAGGAGTGAGGACAATATTTTAGGCCATTGTTGAAAGTGGTGAGACAATTCTAGAACATTGTGAAAGATGTGGAGACTGATCTAAAACAGTGTGAATGGTGGGGAGAACATTCTATAGTATTGTAAAAGTATTTATATTGATGAAATTGCTAGGGAGAACATTCTAGAACAGTAATACTAAAGGGAAGGAGAATATTGTGAATATTGAATATTGTACTGTGAATGCTGAGGAGATCATTCTAGAGCAGTGTGAGGAAAGGAATCTAGAACAGTTTGAGACCTGACATTTTTAGACCAAAGTGAATTCTGTTGAGAACATTCTAGAACAGAAAAAAGACCAGCAAACAAAAACACTGCAGTGTGCGAGGAAACAGAATCGTATGAGTACTTCTTGTTTTTTTATGCAGCATTGTTTGGCACCAAATGCTGTGATACTATATTCAAATTTATGTACTTGTAAAGAATGCATGTGTGTTATGTTTTTTCTAAGCGTGGGTCACGCTGAAAGAAGAGCAGTTCTGTGTGTGAGTTACTGAGAGCGAGCTGGGATGAGGGAGAGGAATGGAGAAGGAGAGAGAGAGAGACAGAGCGAGAAAGACTAAGCGAAGGAGAGAAAAGGAAGAGAATGGTGATGAATGTTGTGACAGATCAGGTTAAGGCATTAGTCAGGCTGGTGACGGCGGAATATCTGACAGCATAAATACAGCAGAGAATAAATGTGGCCGGGGTTTGTTTGCTAAATGCATTGACGGGGCATCTCGAATGCAGTCACCGTGACAAAGTGATGTTGGAGGCTCCACCAGTCCCATGAGTCTCTGTTACTGGTGCACACGCTGTAATAACATTTTAACAAGCATTTTAACATTTCACCACAACTTCCTGACCAGAGGCCCCATCAGGGCCCTCAAGGACTGAACTGAAAGACGAACAACGGAAAAATACAAGCACTGTTATTATTTTATACATTTTATTATTAAGTATTGAAGTGCTTTAGTTTGGTATTTCAGGCCAAAATGGTTCACACAATTTTTCCTTATGTAGTGTAGTATATGTATCTTCCTACTCCAAAGTTTGCTAAGGTAATGATCACAATGATGGGTGTTCAGTAACAGACTATAATAGACTAATAGACATATATTTAAAACTAGTTTATACAAAATATATTTAAAAAAGAAAACAGTCTAATGGTTTATTTAGTGGAGGGATGGTGCTCAGAAGAGTACAATCTTGTGCAAATTGTACTGTAATATATTGCAATTCAGTTGATGACTTTATAATCTTAACTCTTTTTTTGTTACAAACAAATACTGACACTTTAATGTCCTGAAACTTTTTTCTTGGTATTTATTTTTCATTTCTCCAGGCTATTCAGGATTACTTAGACCTAGCAAGTCTAGAAACTAAATTTTGTCTTTGTACAGGAAGTTGTTTTTTGCAAAAAAAAAAAAAACAATGTGATATGGGCACAGTAGTTTATTTTATGATTTTTTTTGTAAATGATCCTTAACATTTGGGATCAGAGGGATCAAACTTTTTGCTTTCTACAGTAAGTAAATAATAATAAAAAATAAATTAATTAAAATCATAGAGCAGAAAAGCAGAAATGTTATATTCTTTATGAGGACGCAAGGTGTCAAGAGGTTATGATTACACTTTTTTAAGGTTCTTAATCATTTTTGTATATATAAAAAAGAATATTGAGATGTCCAGGTCCACTAAGCTACTACTACAGATTGAAATCTGATTGCTATGTAGGATAAAATATGCAAATTCACCCTTTATTCTGCAATTATTACTGATGCCTTGACTGTAATGGAGTATGTAGGGTTCATATGCTTCTCAGACCACCTCCTAGTCCATATAAAAAGTGATTTAAGTGAATGACTTTGACAGATCTGTTTTACAGTAAATTCATCTTGCATTTTTATGTAGAGTTTGACCCAGAGACTGTAAAAAAGATGGACGCCGTGTCACCGTTCCCATTCATTTAATGAAAATGAAGCCAAAATCTTCCGCCATGTTGGCGATCCTGAAACCCGAGTCTGCGCAGTAGAGACCAGAGGAGGGAGAAAGACTGTGGAGAGTCAGCCTACTCATTTAAATAACCCCGCCCCTGAGGGCTGCCTCAAGGAAACAGGCTGCAGAGAGGGGCGGAGCGGAGCTGACGGTCCGTTATTGGTCCCGCCCATAACCAGCCCTTTTACAATAACCACACCTTTTTTGAATAGAGCTGAATAACGTTGTTAAAAAACGAATTCTGTGGGGATATAAAAATGTGACAATATAAGCAGAGGTTACACTAGCTGCTGCATTTAAATAATGGAGGTAGAATTACAGTATATTTTGAAAAAAAAAAAAACGTGATTGAAAGTTGTCTGTTTTGCCATTGAAACCTATGGGGATGGGTGGGGTTACACAGCTTTCTGCAACCGAACAGCAGGGGCACCCGACCTGTGGTGGCTTCACTTTTGAGAGACGATGCTCTGTCCAGCTATACACAGTCTATGGATTGACCTTATCCATACATAATTCTGATATTCAAGTTGCATGAAGTGACCAGGTGTGAATACTGCATATCTTTAACAGATTGTTTACTGTTATCATATACAGGAACTGAGTGTGAATAAGTAGACACCAGCACCAGAAACTAATGTAAACATGCGAAGGTCAGAGCTACGTTAATTTTTTTTATTTTATCTGTGGAAGGATTCACTGTTTGATTTGTGCGTCTCTTTTGTAGCGCCATTATAATAATAACACACCTCCCTTTTCACATTCTTTCTCTTCTTTTTTTTTATTCAGTTCAGTCTCACTTTCTGTTAGTCACATTTGCACTCACTTTGTCTTGTCTCGCTCGTTCGCTCGCTCAAACACACACACACACATACACACATACACACATTTGTGCTATCTTCGCGCTTCATTGTGAGCTTTTTTTTTTTCTTTCTTTTTTTTTGATGATGATGATGTGTGATCAAAGATTATCTCACATCAACCCTGTATTGTCTTTCAGCTGCTAATTAGCTAGTTGTTAGGCGGCCAATCAGACATCTCGGCATCCAACAAGGGTCGCTATATTTACATCAGATAAAGGCATAATGGGGCGGGGGGCGGGGGGGGACGTGTGGGCGGCGGCGAGGCTGGGGGAGTTTTTGCGGAGGTGTTGCGGCGATGCGTATTACGATACGGAATCGGGAGTCCTCTGCCAAGTGAACAAATGGCGTGATATCATCAAGCTTATTAATCCTGATATGATAAGCCTCATAATGACTCATAACTCCCCCAAATCCCATCCCACCCGTGAATAATTCAGAGAGAATAGCGGCTCATCCGCTCGCCGCACACATATGTTGCCTGGGTGCCTCCATGCCCGCTCTACATCTTGATTAGATGTATCCCACTGCATAACTTAACAATGGGTATTTAACCTCTGAACGCCAAGGAAGGCGTTCGGGAGGCCCAGAGAGCCAATTTCATGAAGTGAGAACAGTAAATTACCATATCAGGCTATAATCGCGGCAGACAAACAAACAGGCCGTGATGAATGCAATTTGCCATAATTTGAGGTAAGACTGCGGCCCTCCATTCCACCAGCCCTGCATATCACTTCAAACACAGCCTCCGGAGCACTGACGCTTTTTTTTTTATTCCAGCCCACAATGGTAATTTTCGGCTCGCCGGCTCCAGGCCATCGGGTGCCGAAATAAAGTCGCATGCCCAATTTGAGTGGCCGATATCCAGGTGAAGCGGAGTGAGATTGAGCCTTGTTGTTTGTGCTGTGGGCACTATTGTCTCAATTTGATTACATCAAGAGCGACAGTCCAGTCTGGAAAAGATGGAGTTGTGTTGCAGGAAAAACACACACACACACACACCTATACACACACACACACACACATATATATACACACACAGGGAGTAATGTGGCCTGACCGAAAGTGTGATTAGGAAAAAGGAAAGGAAAAAAAAAAGAACTTTGGCATGTTACGAAAACAATACTGCACACTGTGTATGCACACAATGTATCCCTGCAAAAAAAAATCCAAGCAATGTTACTGTGCCTCATATATACACCCAATAACATGCCACTGCACCACAACAGCATCGCTACTGTGCTGAGATTAAGTCCCCTCCAAAAACAAATCTACAAATCTGGTCAGTGTTTCTTTACGATTGTAGTTCTTTTGCATTGATTTATGGCCTGATGCAGTATAGTAGAAAATTTCTCTGAAAACATAATAAATATTATAATTTTTTGCCCAAAATCAGAATCAAAGACAGTATATACAGCTCTGAAAAAAATGTAAGAGACCACTTCAGTTTCTGAATCAGTTTATCTGATTTTGCTATTTATAGGTAAATGTTTTATTGTATAAACTACAAACAACATTTCTCCCAAATTACAAATAAAAGTATAGTCATTTAGAGCATTTATTTGCGGAAAGAAAAATGACTGAAATAACCATACAGATGCAGAGCTTTCAGACCTCAAATAATGCAAAGAAAACAAGTTCATAAAATGGTAAGAGTAAAGAAATCAATATTTGGTGGAATAACCCTGGTTTTTAATCACAGTTTTCATGCATCTCGGCATGTTCTTCTCCACCAGTCGTACACACTGCTTTTGGGCCACTCCTAGTGCAAACATTCAAGCAGTTCAGCTTGATTTGATGGTTTGTGATCATCCATCTTCCTCTTGATTATATTCTATATATTTTTCAATTTGGAAAAAAGTCAAAGAAACAAATTTTTAAGTGGTTAATTTTTTTGCAGAGCTGTATATGAGAATGAGTGAAAGAAAAGGTGTGGAAATGGATATTTTAGGAAGTTTTTTAAGTTACTTGTCACAAAAAGAATGTTTCGGACCAAAGTCCTTCATCAGCTCTACTAGTAAAATGCTTCTGAAGCTGTTGGGGGTGAACCAATTGATATTCAAATTTTATGATGTTTAAAGCAGAACGCTCATTCTAAAGAGTTCCAATGCACTGAGTATGTAGATGAGTTCCTTTCTTTCTTACATCGCCTCAATTCTGCTTCCATAATAACTGACAATGTTAACAGCGAGGTCATTAATATTATTCCTATTGCTGTTAAAATGTCTATAAAGTCTCTGAGCGTAAAAAAAAAAAAAAAAAAATTGATTCCGGTGCTTCAAAGACGCTCAACATAACAATAATAATCTTTTTGTTCTTTCAGTGAAGAGCTGCTTGTTTTTCCTGCAGAAGATGCAGTAAACAGTTCACACAGCCAGACGTGGAGTGGTGGGTGGCTGATCACGATTTAAAGGCGCCCTTGACTGAAAAACTGTATTTTTTTGTTTGCTTAGTTGAATAGTGAGAGTTAGAGCACAGGGAACAAACATACAATGATCTTTAAACACTGTTTGAGTCCTCTTTTATAAAAAAAATCATGCATAATCAAGAAATAAAACAGAGCTATAAAACAAGCTATAAAATCTCAATGTTAGACAACATTTTGGCTATATTATACTTATTCACCCACAGTTTACATAAACCTAGTCTTAGAAAGTAAAATTACTAAAAGCATTTTGACAACTAAAGTTGCACCATGAAAAAAAAATTCAACTGACACAATCTAGGCCAGGATTATACATATATAATTATGTAGAATATGCAGATTATTATTATTATTATTATTATTATTATTATTATTATTATTATTATTATTATTATTATTATGCAGAATATATAATGTATAAAATATAACCTCTTAACAGGCCTTGGCCCATATACAAGCCAAAAGTGTAGATTATAAAAAAAAAACCTTTTTTTTATCATAGACATAAAAACTAGAAACAGTAATGAAATTAAAGGTTTGGAGGAAATTAAATGTTTGAGTTGTATATAGGAAAAAAAAATCGATTTTAAAAATGTTTTTAAAAAGTTCAGAAAAGTGCCAATTTTATGATTTTTATTCATTATATATTGACATTACATGGTGAGTTATTTCATTGTTAAATGTTTATTTCTTTTTTTCTATTACAATTACAATTAGGCTTAGTTCAGTAACATTTCCTATCACACATGAAACCTATTTTTTTAAATAATGCTTGAATAGAAATCCTCCAGATATAGACATGAAATATCCAACAGATAATGGACAAAAATCCCTGCCTGTTATTGTGATAAGTTTCTCGAGGATTTTTTAGAATTCTTCAATTTAAAATCGTAAAGGAACCAGTTAAGGTGCTTTGAGGAACATTCAAGAAATGTTAAGGAACTTAAATTTTCTTTTGAAAACTCTTTCTTTAATCTTTAAAGCACAAAAGGGTTCCTCCACGTTCTCCAAATTTCAAATTGAAGAATGCCTAAGAGTGCCTCAAGAAACCTTTAATATTAACAGTGATAATTACCAGAAAACAGATCCCTATACAAACCAGGCTACATGTATAACTGCAGTTTAGACTGAAGGTGAGGTTATATTCATACTAGGCTAGAAGCTAACCCTAGCCTTTATTGGACTTACCCCCCCCCCCCCCCCTTTATCACTAGTGATGCCCCAACACCAGGAGGGTTAAGACTAGCACAAGCCTCCTCCAACACATGTGAAGTCAGCCACTGCCTCATTTTGAACTGCTGCTGATGCAGCATTACAATGCGCTCGAAGGAAAGCGCAGCGACTCGGTTCTGATACATCAGCTCACAGATGCCTTGTGCTGATCGACATCACCCTTTGGAGTGATATGAGGAGAGAGTGCCATCTACCTATCCAGAGAGAGCAAGACCTATCGTGCTGATAGCAAGCTGCATGAACGGGATTTGAACCAGTGATCTCCTGATCATAGTGGCAGCGCTTAGCCTGCTGGACCACTTGAAGCCTTTCCAGCAGTATATCAACACTACTCACTAATTCAAAAATAAAGAATGTTATTGTTACAGTGCTAAAAACTGTATAAAAAACTGTGTGAGCCTAAAAGTGTATAAAAGCCCCCTTACTAGCACTCTTGTTGCTCAATGCAATCAAATCCTTACAGAAATTACTTCAAATATAGTACAGAGTTCATTTTTGTCCCAATATTTTGCCCATACCATGTATATAGTGCATTAGACAACAACTATTATATATAATATCATAGTAAAACAAGCTTATAAAGGTTTTATTACTCATTTGGTTTCAACGTTTACAATCTTTAATCCCCAAAGCTTCCCGGTAAGCCCTTTCCCATCTCTTTGATTAGAAAACAAGCTCGCTTTATTTACAGTTAATTCAGTAGACTTATCCAATATGTGCAGAGTCAGCTGAGGGCCATCAATAAATGATGAGTTCACAAGACGTGTCATTTACTCAGTGGCCCGGGTGCCTGAGCCCTGTCGTTTTCTGCAATCCAAAATAAGGGTGAACTGGCCTGTGCTTGATCCAACAGAAGACTTGCAGTAATAATAGCTTTCAGAGACGCGCTGCATCTTTTATGAGCAAATGTTTGAATCATACCGGCTCCATCTTTCTTTTTTTAATTGAGTTTTCTGAGGTGATGTTTTTTGAAGGCTCGGTTTGGTTAGAGCAGTATTGGTTTGCTTTGCTCTGTGAGTCTATGAAACTGCTGGAATATGTAAATAGTATACAAAATATTTTTATCATTATAGCAATATCAGATTTAACAATAAAACTAACTAGAAAAGTTAAGGTAACACAGTGAATAACAGCAAACTCAAATTGCATTACCTGCGTGCAGTTAGAGAGGGAGCTGTTTATGATGCAGACTGTGCTCATGTGTAAAAGCTGGAGGCAGAGTGAGGCAGAGTGTGATAAATGAAGTGCAGGCTACATCAGAGGATGAAAAACCTTTAATAAAACTAATGAAAAATCGGAATTTATTGTGTTTTACGTCAATATCGTAATATCCAACAGCATTATTGCAATGCATTGCATTGTTTGTCCATATTGTACACCCCTAATAAATGCCATAATCCTCATTGAACTGGCCAGCTATTAACAATTTAACTTGACAAATCTGTAGATTTACTTTTAATGTCCTAAAATTTGTATTTCTGCCTGAAACTCTTGTACATAGTGAACTGTGGTATACTGAGATGTTGGTGTGGTCATCTTGCATCATGCAGATAATCACTTTGTATTATGTTCATGGAGTGTTTTAGGGTGCTCTCATGTCTATGTTACCTTCTGGCTCTCTCCCTTTTTAGTTAGACTGTTATAGTCAGGTGTGCTATATTTTCATATTTATATTTTATTTACTTTATAACTTCAAGCATAACTAATTATCTGCATCTTTTCTCAAGTTAATAGACTGCCCCCTTGTCCGGCCTGACACTAATGGAAAATTTAAGCATCAGGGTCTTCTGCTACTCTGTTTTCTGGATTGTTGTGGTCTTCAGCTAGCTGCTTCCATTACCTACTATGTTTACCTGGACTGTAACTGCTGCTCTTCTTTCTTTTATTACTGTTAACCAACATGATTACTATCAGTATTATTTATTTTACCTAATACACTGAAATACACAAATGTACACACAGTATTTTTATGTTTTAAGTATAATTCTGACAACTTCTGCTTTTAATTGGGATACAAAAGCACGGCATAGGCAAAAGAGGCACATTTTTTACTAAATGCTTTAAATTTGATATCATTCTAATAGGTTCTCTCACTTCCCATTCTACACATTTAAAGCATCACCTTCAGGTGCTGTCATCATGTAGCATGCAGATAATCGCTTAGGTTTATGGATGGTGGAGTGTTTTAGGGTGCTTTTTATGGCGTCACATCAATGTCAAAAGTCGAGGGTGCAAAAATACCAGGTGAAAAAATTTTACCTTTGTGTAAATGTACTGATTGCGACCGCAAATGTGAAACTTGCAAGCAAAAAAAAGGGACTCGAGCGCACACTGAACAAACTAGCGCTCTCAAACTTCATTGGTAGTAGGTGGTACGTCACAAACCCTGGAGATATCGGCCAATAGCATTCGCTGAGGGAGGTGACCCTGAACCCACCCCCAAACTGTCAAAACATATCTATCCCATATCTATACTCCAGTGCAAAAACCTCATTCGAGCAAAAAGAGTCGCTGCAGGTAGTTTGCATGGCGCACGAGGAGAACTGTGACTTTGAGAGGGAAAAAAAAAAAAACACCAGAGAAGGAGAAAAATAAAGCTTTTTTTTTTTTTTGCTCGTGAGTTTCAATTTTGAAGAAATGAATATACGCACAAAAACTGTAAAAACATGCAGGTTATTTTTTTTACATTTTAACATTGATGTGACGCCAAAGTTTTTGTGTCTATGTTCCCTTCTGGCTCTCTTCTTTTAGTTCTTATACTGACTCTTTTACTGTAGTCAGATCTGCTGTAATGTTCACATTATCTGTACCTCATAACTCCAAGCATAACTAATTATTTTCTTTACTTTTTTTTTTATTTTAGTTAATTTCCGCCCACTTGTCCGGCCTGATGCTGATGGAAAATTTGAGCATTAGGGGTCTCCTGCTACTCTTTTCTTTTCTGGATTGTTGGGGTCTTTAGCTTCCTGCTTTACATTTGATACCTTTACTGCACAGTATCATTAGCAGTTCTAATGGGTTTTCACATTCCACATGCTACGCATGTGAAGCATCATCTTCAGGGTATATGCATACATGTTCACACACATACACTATACATGTTCAACGCCAGGTATCTCACTGAGCTACTGTCACAACCTTCCTCAGAGTACCAAAGTCAGTGTGGGGTGTGTAACACCCTTATTTATATCAGCGCTCCCTCACTTACTTAACTCCTGCCATATGGTAACCTTGAAAGGAGGGAAATAGATACAGCATATGCAAAACTGCATGCAGCAAAGGAGTCGAGTGTTAATAGGCAGCAACCGCGCACACACACACACCGTTCACATGTGCAAATACACAGACTCTCTTCCTCACACTCACATTGCTCACATGTACATACATGTATACTGTCCCCGCACACCCACCTGTTCACGTTCCTACGTTCTTATACGCAGTCTTTCTTCCACAGGCGCCCATAGTTGAGTGACAAGGGTGCAAAAGTGACACATTTCTCTTTGCTTTGAAAATCTTGACATCTGGCTCTGCTCGAGGTGTCAGAGTCTCTTGGTTGTCATTTATAACCACGCTAATTAATTAGAACAAAAGAAACTAACGAGGGAAAAAGCACAGGTGTGTCACACGAACCCTCCGTCTGACTGATGGAGGGCTGTATACTGAGGCTAAGAATAACGCTTCTGTGCATGCCTCCTATCTGCAATCTGCTAGCTATTGTTACGCAAGCAGACAAGAACACAGAATAAAGCCAAAAGACATAATTCAGGTAAGGAGGCTACAGGGGTAACATTCATAAAAACTTTATAGGATCACTAAAGGATGCTTAGGATCAAAACAAAAGGAGTAAACTTCGGCTACGTTCACATTATCAAGTTATATTATTGTGATGCTGAAGCACACAGAATCAGATTTGCAGACCTTCTCCTAATCCGACACGTATCTGCGGGCATGCAATGTGAATGTGAATATTTTGAATTTAGGCATCTTTTTCAAAGGCATAAAAAGTATTGACATTCATTTATGTTCATGTTATACAGTGAAATTTTCATTTTCATCTACTTTTATATACTGTTTAGCTGCCAGGCTGCCTCTGTGTTGTAGGCTATGAGAGTCAGTTACCATTATTCAGTGTATTTTGATGTTGGTGTTTGTGTGTTTATTCTTATACCAAACATAAGCTGGATTATAACCTAAGACTTTTACAAATATGAAAAATGTTTTTAAACTGTGAGATTACAGTTTACATTCACTAATCTAAATTCCCTAAACCCTCAATAATTTAAATAACCATAGAAGTAATAAAAAAAAAACTTTGTGAACAAAACTTCCAGCCATTTTGTCACAACAAATTCACTTAAAGGAGATGTAAAATGGACTTTTGGTGTAATAAAACACCTTTCAGACTGGGTAATATGGGGCATATTTTGCTCTGATAAATCACTTTTTCCACCGTTATCCAGACTCAAAGTAGCTCCACACCTTCTTGCTAGAATACGGAGAGCCCTGACATTTAAAACAAGGAATTAATTAATTAACTTAAAAATGCACAAAAAGCTTATTAAAAACACTGTTTACATCCTATAATGCTAGCTTTAGCTCCGAGCATCACCATCACTGAACTGATAATGACAGACATATAAACATAAAATCTGCATAGGCTTCCTCCTGGTGCCAGCTGCTACGATATGCGGAGTGTCACATATGTCTACAACATTATCAGTACAATGATGGCGGCGCATGGAGCTGGAGCTTCTTGTGCACTTTCTTTAAGTTTTTAATGCCTTGTTTTAAATGTCAGAGCTCTCCGGATTTTACCAATAACATGTGGAGCGACTTTGGGTGTCTCCCAGTCTGAAGGGTGTTTGGACAAACTGTTAAAATTCTGGATCTCAGAACGCTGTGGGAGAATAGAGGTGTGCTGTTCATTAAAGGTAAGTACTTTTTATCATGTTTTACTACACCAAAAGTACATTTTACACCATATTTCTCCTTTAACTAATCTAGAACAGAGGACCTTCTTCCTGTATTTACCTCCTTGCTCCTCCCCTAGATATGTTTGGCCAGTAAAACATCCTTCTGGTTTGGTTTGTTTTCAAATCCAAGTTTACAACTTTTTAACTGATTTGGATCAGAACAAGTGAAATATAGGTGTGAAAACACTGCACAAAAGTGCAAAGTGAACAGAGTAAAAGCATACTATTTGAAATAATGAGGAAAGACAATGTTATAGTATGAGCCTGAAGTGATATCATAGTCATGAACAATAAAAAAAAAACAGGAAGACAAACGTTTAGCTTCATTTATTTATACAATCTCACAGAGTCTTACAATACATTACAGGTTTTGACAACATCCTTAAGTGCAGGATTAGAATATTTGAAAAGAATACAAAATGCAGGCAGCATCTAAGTGATGCTTCATCTACATAAAAATGCTGCTGATAAATATTTAAAGTAAACTGGGCAGCAAAAGCCCATGCCTACCCTCTCAGAAGTGTATTTATTATTAAATGGTCTTGGGTGACTTGGAATTCTGCTTATTGTAACAGTATAATAGGAAATACTTCTCCTGATGGTGAGAGTGGCTTTAAACAAGATTTTGCACATTTCTGATAAAACGCCGCTTAGATTGTAAAATTTCTAGATGCACTAATTATAAAACAAACTCTGAACCGGTCAGTGGTTTATGATTATCAAAGTAGTGTCTGAACTGACCTCAACTACACCCCAATTTATGCAGGGAAATTAAGCTCCGAACATCTGCCATAAGATTATGTAAACAGTTGCCTCACATTTGCATAGCACAGGACTAAAAAAAAGAGGCAATGACTCGTCTGTAGGTAATACTGTGTGTTTTTGTAATGACACAAGACTCTTAAAAACAAGAACATTTTACTATGGAATACAAGGATATGCCAAATGGCAAGGGACAGAAACTACAGAATCAAAAGTCAAAAGTCACGGAATACCCTTTTATGTCAGAAATGAAAAAGAGAAAATAACATGTTTGAGTACTCTAGCATATACCATATTTTTTGCACTATAAGGCCACTTAAAATTCTTTAAATTTTCCCATAAATCATCAGTGCACCTTATAATCCGGTGCACCTTATGTATGAATTTTACCAGTCAACCTAAAGCAGTAGAAGCAGTAAGAGCCACTCCACTTAAGTACAGCATTATACAGGAGTTTCAGTTTAGTTTTCCAGCAGTAACAGCATTACCTGGTAACTGTACTAAGCGCTAGCTCTTTCGCTGTTCAGAATCGAGTACTATCGGCCTGTAGCCTGCTGCTAACCCTGGCTAGCACTGCTGGAGCAGCATTAGCATTCGCCACTAACCTTATGGCTAAGCACTAGCTCTTTCGCCATTCAGAGGCGAGTATATCAGACTGAAGCCTGTGTTTATTGTGTTAAAACAAGCTACATGGGACGAACCGCTAGCTAAAATCTCCCTAGCTTTCAGGGACACTCAAGTTTCCTCATTTTAGTGCTGTTGGCTGGCATTAGTCCCTAACCACTGCTAGCGCTAGCGGTTAGCTGCTAATGCACACACTTAGTAGAAAACTGGAAATCTTAGCTTTAAACTGTTAATGAACAGAAGTGCTTGACTCACCCAAATAAAAAGTTTTCAGGAGAGAAATCTGTGTATTCTTGTTTAAGAATTACAATTTTGTTTACTTAACTTTGCCACCCAGTGGCGAGACCTGCTAAAATAAAAGGGAAACATGGAGACACCCATGTGCCTTACTAGTGTTGCATAATGCACTTTATGTATAAAAAAGTAGACGTTTATTCAAAGTGCACCTTATAATCTAGTGCACCTTATAGTGCAAAAAATACGGTAATGAGAAAGGGGGCATATATTTTAGACTATATCTGGAACATGGCCACCATCATAAATGCAGTCATATTTTGTTTCTGTAATAAAAGGGTGTCCTGCAACTTTTGTCTCGCACTGTCGTACTGTATCGTGTTCCATGACTTGTTGCCACGTCCAACGGAAGCAACAGAGCCTGCATGTGGGGCCTCCTGCACTGAATGCGTTTGTCTGGCTGCATCAGCCTGGAACTTTTTAATGCAAACAGTCACGATCATCACCACCCACTCAGTGCTTTGCCCTCTTTGCTATGAGGAATGTTAGATGCATGCAAAACTTTAGAACCGGAATGTTCCATCCATCTGGCACCAACAACCAGGCTTCATTTGAATTCCTGTCGATAATTCACACATGCTGTCCAGTGTTCTACCTCACTCAGAAGATAACACCTCACAACTTACACAAGAGTGGACATTCCTAAGATATCCCATGCCGGGACACTTCGGCCCAATCCCATTTCACCCCTTGGCCTACCTATTATAATTATAATTACCTATTTCCTGATTCTTGTAAGGCTGGAGGGCTAGGTTAGGGGAAGGGATAGGACTTGTTAGCCCTTTAAATGGAGATTTTGCAGATGCACACTTCAAACAGTGGGGTATGAGAATCACTGGTAAGATGAACAAGCGGAACAAGCGACCAAAGAAAACCACAAATTTAAGCATTTTACTTGTTAAAAGTGACAATTTTCACTATATTACCATAGTTTAATGTGTAGTTTCAATGTTTTATGGCCGAATTCTTTATAACAACCATAACAAAAGATTGCTAGTAGTTTGTCTCAGTAGCTATTTAGCTAGCTAACTTCTCTGTTCCACCTTAAACAGGGCAACAGATATCAGAAGCTGCAGCATTTAAGGTGAAATGGAAAAATAAATTTAAATAAACACAAATCAGAGCTAATTTCAGTTCCTCATCACAGAGGAATTAAAATGGACAATAATAAATCATTTCTGCCCCACTTGCCCCCGTTCTGAAGACATACCATAAAATACGCCCTAAAGTTAACTACATAAGCAGCAGCAGCAGCTAGGTTGCTGAACTTTACTGAGCGCTCCTGATGACGTATCAGGTGCTTGAAGGGTTTCCCAATTCTTGAGGGTAGGATTTCACCCCTTCCCCCTCTTACTCTGTTCCAATTGGAAGATAAAGGGTAGTGGTAATTGGTAGGGCCAAGGGGTGAAATGGGATTGGGCCTTCATGATCAACTTGCTACTGTTACTGCTTACCATATTATGTCATTTTGAGGCATCTAAAAACATCGGCAACACTTTATAACAACTTTCACTAATATATTTTTAACTAATCATCAGTAGATGTGAACAAAGCAGTAGTTCATCAGAATTTGAATATTATCAAATGCTAACACATTTATATTATTCCTCCTATTCATATTAAACATGTTAGCAAATCATTAGCTCATCAGTATTTGAACATTAATGCATCGCTAGTAAATGCGAATTTTAAAACTAGGCGAAGGTTTATCAATTGCAGTTCATGTTGCCAATGCGTTCATTAGTATTTACAAATATGTGATAGCCACTTTTTAGTTTCTAAAATGTGGAAAATAACAGTAATTAATAAGTAATTAATGGTATATTAATGAAAGTTATTATAAAGTGTTACCAAAACATCTATTTTATTAGGAGTTATGAGTCTCTTAATTCACTTTCTTCTTCTGTCATCACAACATCCAGCAATGCACCTCTATAGAACAGCTAGATAGACTGATGCTGCTGATTATGTTCTTTTGGAGTTGATTGAAGTCACCGGGTAATGCTTTGGTTTTAGTCATCCAAAACATGCAGGAAATAAATATTTCTTTTTTTTTTACAGCTTTATTTGCTCTACCTGAGTCATTCTGCCTTGTCTGCCTTGACATATTTCTAGTTTTGTAAAAGTATAACCTAGAAAAGTAGAATTTCTTTCTTTCTTTTTTTCAGCTCTCTTTGGCAGCACGCCCTGTTTGGTTGAGAACAGAGCTCAGTTCGTTGAGAAGGTTCTGTGGCATCTGTGCTGCAGCAAATCCAAACGCAGGTTTCTTTGGTTGAAGTTTGCTGGGAATATCCACGTCTGGATGCGACGGCCTACGCGGAATTTGAGGTGGTCCATCAGAGGTCGTTCTGTCGCTCGGGACAGGGGGACAGTTTCCTCCACTGGTGGCTCTTTTGTGTCCTAATTTCAAATCCCCTTTTTGGTCTTTAAGCTTTAAAAGGCTCTCCAGAGCCGCAGACTTATGCTTATTATCAGCCTCCGCTGAGTTCTCGGAGGTCGCCGAGTTCTTGGAAGTGGCATTCACGGGAAGCATCCTGTTGTCCTGTGGATGACAATAGAGAACAAGCATTCGTGATCATTGTCATGTTACGTTGCTATATATGGAATCGATACTTAGCAGGGAACACTTGTATAAGTGGTCATTATGTGAGCACCACATCTGTACTTTCTCAAACTAAAGTGCATAAGACAGGAAATATAAACTCCACAGCCAAGCGGATAATGCTATTTTAAAAGGAGTTTTGATGTGGAAAGTGCTTTGATGTTGACCTCCTTGCTTTGTCTTCTTCTTGTGTTCGCTGACCCTCGGAGAGCAGAACCGTGCGCCGCGCCGCTAAGTTGAACTGAAAGCTTGCTCTTCTCTTTGCATGTAGGCCATAAGTCTCCTCCATGCTATATGAATAAATAAAAGCAAGGTTATGCTGGAGCAGAATAAAAGAAACCAAATAAATTAATATACACAAAAAAGGAATATACAAAGGCCATATGAAATACAAAAGAAGCCTTGTGATTGTGTATTTAGTAACGCATTGAATGTATTAATGGCTGCCCTGGAGAGTAAATGCATTTTAAACATTTTGAAAACTTGTGTTCCATGACTTTTGCCATATCCCATAAAAGCTAAAGAACGCTGCACTGACGTGTCTGAGATATCTGCATTTAAAGCGAATGTGATTTCTGCCAAATTCAGTTGTCTGTTCACACTGGCAATGCTAGCCAGAGGCTGCCAGTCACAATCATCACCATTTACTGTAAGTGGTAATGCCTTCTAAGATGTATTCCCGACACTTGAACTTCCCGATATTGGCGTAGAAAAAAGACCAATATACAGCTCTTGAAAAAAAAAAAAAAGAGTTTCTTTGATTTTACCAAATTGAAAACCTCTGGAATATAATCAAGAGGAAGATGGATGATCACAAGCCATCAAACCAAACTGAACTGCTTGAATTTTTGCACCAGGAGTGGCATAAAGTTATCCAAAAGCAGTGTGTAAGACTGGTGGAGGAGAACATGCCATGATGCATGCATGATGCATTAAAAACCAGGGTTATTCCACCAAATATTGATTTCTGAACTCTTAAAACTGTATGAATATGAACTTGATTTCTTTGCATTATTTGAGGTCTGAAAGCTCTGCTTTTTTTTTTTCAGTAATTTCTCATTTTCTGCAAATAAAAATTTCAGAGAAATGTTGTCTGTAGTTTATAGAATAAAGCAATAATGTAAATTTTACTCAAACTTTAAAAACTACCAATAAATAGCAAAATCAGAAACACTGATTCAGAAACTGAAGTGGTCTCTATTTTTTCCAGAGCTGTGCATCTCAAAAATTAGAATATCATTGGAAAGTTACTTTATTTCAGGAATTCAGTTCAAAATGTGAAACTCATCTATTATCCAAATGTATCACACACAGAGTGATTTATTTTAAATGTTTCTTTTCTTTTTTTATTGTTGATGATTATGACTTACAGCCACTGAAAACCCAAAAATCAGTATATCTCAATGTGGGCAGTGTGCCGAGTCCTGCTGGAAAAGGAAATCCGCATCTCCATAAAAGTTGTCAGCAGAGGGAGGCATGAAGTGCTGTAAGATTTTTCGAGAAAACACTGCACTGACTTTAGACTTGATATAAAACACAGTGGATCAACACCAGCAGATGACATGTCTCTCCAAACCATAATTGATTGTTTAAACTTCACACTAGACCTCAAGCAGTTTGGACTGTGTTTTTCTCCACTTTTCCTCCAGACTCTGCTCACTTGATTTTTCTAATGAAATGTAAAATTTACTGATGGTCAGTGATGGTTTTGAGAGCCATGTCATCTGCTGGTGTTGAGGCTGGAAAGGCATGGACAAGATATTTTATCTATTTTGCAGTGCGAATTGGAGGTAAGCTACTTAAGGAACCTTGACAGTGTTTTTTAAGTAGGAGGATCGCTCTGTGAATTCTGTGACTCACAGACAGATTTTGTCAGCTGGCAAATGCAATTTTCAGTATCAGTAATGTAACTGTCTGTAACCAGGGCAATCTGCAGGGTGCAGCTTTTAGGAGAAATGTGGTGATGTTGAAATATCAGGTTTCACTGAGCTTGTTTGGGCAGTTAATCAAGTAACATTTCTCTTTAAAACTACCCATCAAATGTCAGCTGAACGAGCAAAAGTTCTGACCTGCCTTTATCATAAAGTTTTTAATAAGGTTTTGTAACTAATATTTTATTTGCATTTCTATTTATTTATTCAACCAAAAACAACAGACTGTACATTGATATGTGCTGAAAATGCTTCAATGAAAATAAATAGTTATACTTTAAAAATCAACCCAATACACTCACATGCCAGAAGTCATGGGACAGCAGTATGTAAACTGACCGTGAAGTGTTACCTCAAGCTTTAAACTACACCTTTGGCTTTGGCAACACCCACACCAGTGTAAGTTGTGAGGTGTTATCTTGTGAGAGAGGTACTAAAAGCAAGGCAACGTGAATTATTAGTTGAGTTGGAGCTCAAATGAGGACTGATAGCAGGTGCAGATGGAAGGTCACATGACATGTTGATATGCATTTTAGTGTTGTTACTTGGGCAGAGACGCTACTCACTGCTACTCACCACTCTATTGTGTTTATCATCTGTATATGTTTTTTTTTTGGCCCTTTGGCCTTATATCGAGATGCTTCCCGTACCATCGAGTGGTCACATGACAACATTATGCTCAAATGAATGAAAACAAGATGGTGGAAATCTCCATCGAATCCCCATCCTGATCAAATTTTTATCGAATTTTATGTTTTAAACTAGCTTATTTGCTTACTGTAAAAAGGTAAGGATCATTTTTAAATGTTAAACTACTGTCCCCTTTTTTGCATAAATGACTTCCTGTACAAAGACAAACTTTAGTTTCTATACTTCTTATGTCCTACCAAAAAGCTAAGAGAAATTAAAAATGAACACCATGCTAAAGTCTTAGGTCTCAGGAGGATATAGTAAAGCATATATATGTGTATATAGTATATGGAGGTGGGCCACTTGTTTTTTCTTTCCTTATTTTGTCCTCTTTATAACCCGCTGGCTAAATATAAAGCCTTTTATGAATGAGTTATTTTAGAGGAGAGAATACACTAAAAGCTCTTAGTGTCAAACTGCAAGAGAAACAGCACGAGCAAAGTGTTCCACATCAATAAAACGTAGAGAAAATGCTTGAACAAGCACATTTTCACAAACACTACACTTATCCACACAGCAGAACTTCTATCTCAGTTCTAGCACACACACAAAAAACAACAACTTTAAGACCTTAATGATGTAGGAACAAATGTGCTGGAACACTTCGCACCAGTACCTGGGTGAGTGGAACGCCCTCTTTTTCCCTCGCTAAGACAGCTTGTACTTTTCCTGCGACTCGCTGGCCTCTGATCCCGTTCCCGGCATATATGTCCCTGTTTTAGCAGCAGAAAGGGCTCATCTACCTGTACCTTTACCTCTGCATTGTTCCTCGGCAGTTTCTATGGAAACCACGCCTCAGAGAGTGGTGGTTAAAAAGATAGGGGAAGAATGCGAAAGTGCTTCAGTCTGAGGGTATCAATTAGTCTACTTGCTGGGTTGTCTCCAGTAGTCACAGCCTACACAAGAAAGATTCACGGCAACATGCTTATAAAAGTGCCGAAAAATCTTCAAACACATTTATCTCTGTCTCTCTCTCTGTGTCTGTCTGGCTCGTTCTCTCTCTCTCTCTCTCTCTTTAATACACACACACTTCAGCAGAAGACCAGCCTACACTTAAGAGAAGCACTATAAAACTATTCAGGGCTCTTCACCTTTTAAGCTGTATCGCATGTGATATCACAGAACAAAACCACAAAAAGAAGGACAAAAGACAGAAGAATAGGGGGTGGGAGGAAGAGGGTGGAGAGTGTCTAAATCATCACTAGCCTTTTTTCAATCTGTTCCCTCAATTTCCCCTATTTCAGTATTAATGCATTCTAAGCTGACTCAGAACTTTGGTCTTTCAGAGACACTCTATCCACAGTGTTCTGGTTGTGTGTGTAGTACTAGGAATACAGCATAGAAGGCTAGAATTACCACCCTACAGTGGACAGTGCAGTGGATAGTGGTGATGATCATGACTGGCGATGTCTGGCTAGAACTGTCAATGTGAAATGAGAAGTGATTTTCACTCCTACTGTACAAATTCCCACAGATCAGAGCAGCGTTTCTTTTATTATTTTTCGAGCTGTATTGTCAGATTGGAAAAAGAATAACACAAAAAGAAGGACAAAAGCTCACAATAAAGTAAGAGACCTGAGGGAAGTAGATAAGAAGAAAGCACTTGGGCAGAAGAAGAGAGGGAGAATGAGGCTAGCTATTTCAATGTTCCCTGTTACGTGGTGTGCACTGGAAATACAGCATAGAAGCCTGGTATTACCACCCACAGTGGACAGTGCAGTGTAAAGTGGTAATGACTGTGACTGGCGGTGTCTGGCTAGAACTGTCCATGTGAAAAGAGAAGTGATTTAGTGCAGAAAATCACGCAGATCAGTGCAGCGTTTCTTTTATTATTTTTTTAGCTGTATCACCAGATCGGAACAAAACCAGAAGAAGGACAAAAGCTCACAATCAAGTAAGAGACCTGAGGGAGGCAGATAAGAAGAAAGCACTTGGGCAGAAGAAGAGAGGAGGGAAGAGGCTAACCCTCCTTGTCAAACTGTTATCTTAATGTTCCCTGTTATGTGGTGTGTACTGGAAATACGGCATAGAAGCCTAGTATTACCACCCACAGTGCAGTGTACAGTGGTAATGATCGTGACTGGCGGTGTCTGGCTAGAACTGTCCACGTGAAAAGAGAAATGATTTAGTGCAGAAAATCCCGCAGATCAGTTTCTTATTATTTTTTTAGCTGTATCGTCAGATCAGAACAAAACCACGAAAAGAAGGACAGAAGCTCACAATAAAGTAAGAGACCTGAGGGAGGCAGATAAGGCGGAAGCACTTGGGCAGAAGAAAAGGGGGTGGAGAGGGGGGGATCCAGACAACGTCTAAATCATTGCTAGCCTCCCCGCCAATGCGTGCCCTCCGTTTCTATTATTAATGCACGGTGAGCTGACTCAGGCCTTTGGTCTGTAGCTGCACTCAGCTGCTGAGAGAAGAGGGTGATGGAGCCGGTGTGATTGTGGCAGTCTACATGACCTTATTTCTGCTAAAAGACTTTTCCGGATAATGTGATTTATGCTGGCAGAGAATGACCTCAAAAACTTTCCCCTTATTCACATAACTAACCACCCCCCCCCCCCCCACCCATCCACAACACCATCATCCCGCACGACCGTCCTTTAGCTGGGAAAGGAAAGGAAATGCTTGGCTAAAACAACAGCAGGTTCTCGTTCATTCCAGCCTGCGCGGAGCTGAAGTGAGTAAACACATTTCTCACCCAAGGAAATATGTAATTAGGAAATCTAAGAACAAAACACCTGTTTGTGTTGTGAGTAATCGGCACAGAAACGCCGTTAATGCGCTTTAATTACGCATTCGCGCAGTGTCTGTGTAAGTGAGCTCACCTTGCTTCTGATAATGGAAATCACCCAGTCCAGCTGAGAGTCTTTTCCTTCACAGCAGAAATACCTTATTAGGGGGAATACAAGGTCAACACTGAACTTACCACACTGATGCACCACTTTACAGCTTATTAAAATAGCAAACGCCTCTTACGTACGAGGCCTGAAAAAATTAAAGCGAGGAATGAAAGAGGAACAGCATATAAATGCTGCTCTTCTGTGAGGGACTGTGCAATTAGGCCAAAATAAATTGCTCTTACCATTGCTGTTTTTGAGTGTAAACAGTGAAGCCCCAACTGTTGAGAGAAAGAGAGAGAGAGAGAGAGAGAGAGAGAGAGGGAAAGAGAGAGTTAGAAAGAGATGAAAAAAAGAAAACACACACACACACACACACACAAACCTTTAGCCTCCCAGCATTTCACCAAGGACCCCATATCGATTTAAGTTTATTCTCAACTCTCTCCAACAGTCGCAGAACGTGACCCCCAGAGGATTGCTAAGGCGCTAAGCAACCGTAAAATTCAGCTTAGCTTCCTCCACAGCGGCCTAAATAAGACCTAAATGCAGTTTAAAGAGCTGGTGGGTGGAATAAAAGCCCGGGCTAAAGGAAGGCCCCGCTGCTCCTTGCTCTCTGGCAATAGTTCAGCACATGATACTAATGGATTCAAACTGTACATGAAGCCCGTGATATGCTGAGAATAAAAGCACTCCGTGTTCTCAGAACCCAGGACACACAGGAGCAGGGAAGGGGGTTAGATTCACTCAACTAGGATTCACTATGTCCAAATAATTATGGTTCAATTTAGGCGTTTTGACTAATATGACCAGGTGTTGCACGTGGGCTAACGGACTAAATGGACAAAAGAGCAAAACCTAGATCATTGGAAAACTAAATGTCCTTCATTAGAAAAGTTTTGAAGTGTCAGACCCTGTTTAGACCCCTGGTCACTTCATGCATTTTGATAAATGGAATTTTATCTGGATAAGGACAAGCCACATAAGCGTAAGCCGATACTATCCAATTACTAAACAGGGTCGATTGCCACGTTTACACCTGGTCACTTCAGGTGATTGTACATGGGTTGTCTCCTGAAAGATTTTAACCACATCTATTTAGACTTGGTAGTGAAATGTGTAAAATCTCTGAGCTCTGGTGTTTTGGTTTGTATAGGGAGGAGTTTTGGTGGTTGAATGTGTCTTGGACAGATCAATGCATTACACTGCTATATTATTTACCGTATTTTTCAGACTATAAGTCTCACTTAAAATCCTTAATTTTCCCAAAAATCGTCAGTCCACCTTATTAATCCGGTATGACTTATGTATGAATTCTTCCAGTCAGGTTGTTAGTAGCAGTAAAGCCACTCCACTGAATTACAGTGTTTAAGGTTGTTTCTGTGAAGTTCCTCCAGCACCGAGGCTGAGTGCAGCAGCATTAGCAACAGCTGCTAACTGCAGTGCTAGCTCTTCCACTGTTCAGAGGTGAGTATATCAGACTCTAGTCTGCGTGTTTAACATGTTAAAAAAACAAGCAACAGGGGATGAACCGCTAAATGAAAGTGTCCTGGCTTACCGGACCACAGGGTTCCTCAGTCTACCGCTATCGAGTGGCATTTACTAGTGCTAACTGTGTCTGGCTAGCGCTGCTAATCGTGTCTGGCTAGCGTTGCTAATCGTGGCTGGCTAGCGCTGCTAGTCGGGGCTGGATAGCACTGTTAACCACTGTTCCAAGCTTACTGTAAATAAACGGAAGCACTTTACTCACCCAAATAAACAGTTTTCAGGAGATAAATCTATGTAGATTAACATTCAGTGCTTGTTTGACTTTGAAAGAAAACAGTTTTTTTTAAGAATTACAGTTTTGTTTACTTAGATGCCCCCCTTCTGATTTAGATGGAAAATATGGCGCCATCCTTGTTCATTTCAAATAGGAATCCTCACTAGTTTAATATGCCTTATAATCTGGTGTGCCTTACTGTCTAAAAAATATGGTACTCAACTGCATCTCAGACCACACCCTGAAGTGGCTTGAGCAATCAGATCTCTATCTGTTTTAAATGGTTCTTGGGTGTGTTTAGATTTCAATGTGTAATTTTTATGTGGCTTGGTTTTATCCAAATATACAGTCCTCTCTAAAAGTATTGGAACAATGAGGCTAATCCTGTTATTTCTGTTGTAGACTGAAAACATTTGGAATTGACATTAAAAGATGAAGATGAGACAAAATATCAGCATTTCAGCTTTTATTTTCTGGTATTTATATCAGGATCTGATACACAGGCCAGAAGACACTACATTTTGTCTTAACCCTTCTTATGAGAAAAAGTATAGAAAATATTAAACTAAACTTAATATAGATTAAAGTGAATAAAACCAAACAGAACACACCTGGCAGTCACAGGTTGCAATACTTTTGCTCACAAGAAAAAATGGTTGGGTTCAGAAAAAGGTGTTATCTTTGGAACTGTATTTTAGATCCAGATGTAAATAACTGAAAATAAAAGCTGTTTATTTATTATTCATCTTTTAATATCTAACCCAAATGGTTTCAGTCTACAGCATAAATAAAGGGATTGTCCTTACTGTTCCAATACACCAGGAGGGGACTGTGTTTGAGACACATTAGATTAAACCATTAGATTAAACCAGTGTAAACCTTTATCTCTCAGAGACGCATTTGACAACCAAATTTCTCCCAGTACAACCAAAACACCAGCAAATGATCATCACAGCTAAGATACAATCCAGATACCAGTCATATAAAATGGGGTCTTAAGACTTAAGAGTTTCAAAAACATATCAGTTCATAAGTCTAGATATGAACAAAACATGCACCAAAAACCTTTACATTTGCATCCACATATTTAGCTTTAAGATACGTAGCTTCACTAATTTACACTGAATTAGAATGTTCAGTGAACATGTTAAAATGTTTCAGAATAGAGAAATCAGATGTGCACCTTTAAATAAACAATTGTGTGTGTGTGATTTTGGTTATAAAAAAAAGTACAAGACACAAGAAAAAACATACAGTGTGTCCTAATTCAGCTTCCAAGGTATTTTTTATTTTTTTTTTTTGCTTTCATGAATCTTTTTCTTCTTCAGCAAGCAGATAAAACATATGATCTATAGATCTATAGAATCCTGCAGTGAAAATACTAAAAGGAAAACTAGTAACACCAATACAACTGACCCTTTTGAGGTTCCAGATTATTCTCTTTTGAGATTTTTCTTTTATTAAAGCATTCAAACGTACTCTGTTTACAGCCTCAGCTAGAACACTATAAGAACACAACCATGAAAAAAAAAACACACAATCTGAGCCAATATAAATAAATGGCTCAAGGCCAACCTGAGCGCTGTTCTTCATTCCTTCTATACAGCACCTTTGTGTCCGATTCTTTCACTGAGATGACTGGCTGTTATAGACAAGGCTTCTTTAATACTGCATTCTCCCAATCGTTTCAGTCGTATCCCATCAGGCATAATGAAAACACGTATACCATCATATACAGTATATTCATTCCTGCACTGCAGCAAAACAAAAGCAAAATAAAACAAATAAAACCGACGGTTCAGCCCTGCATCCCTCTCTCCCTTCTCTCTTTCTCTCTCTCTCCTCTCTTTCTCCCAACACTGCGCTCAATGCCTCAGATCGATTTTCCCTTTAATCTCTCCATCTCCGTTCACTCCGATTCTTTCACTGTCTTCCTCCCCCCGTCCCATTTGAATGCGAAGTGCGCATTATAATTCCAGACACATAGTTATCGGGTTTGTGTTACACTCGCATTCAGAGAAATTGATTCAAATGATAACTGGTAAAATGTTCTGATCTGCTCCGAAAATGATTAAAGTAAAACAAATCTACTGCGCCCGCGTTCCCCGGAGGAGCGGACAAAATGGATAATTTGTATTTGTTAAAACCCAATTACGTTTAATCAATTCTGTTATTGTGATATAAATGTGGTTTTGGGGAAGCCTTTCAAGCGTTTTCCCCAGATAGGGACTTGAACTAAGCTGAATGGGTCATGCATCTTTGGCAACAAGCTAGCCTGAGACAGGACCAGGCCCCCAAGTGATATTAACGAGGACGGAGGATAACACCGAAATAATTGTGAATCCATCTTAATAACACTCTCGGAAATATTAATACATCTCTCGAAGTGGCAAAACCTAATTTGACTAATGTATTTTATTCTGGCACTTCTGAGTTCAATGTACTGCATCTCAAATAGATCTTTAAGGACATTTTCACACCTAAGTGTCCAAAACTAGGTTCATGTTTTTGTTGCATTATACACCCAATATTTGTCTGGTGTCTGGTTAGTTGCGTTTCACAGTTTTGTCATTATCATACACAGTACATACAGGGGTTGGACAATGAAACTGAAACACCTGTTATTTTAGTGTGGGTGGTTTCATGCTAAATTGGAGCAGCCTGGTGGCCAATCTTCATAAACATTAATTGCACATTGCACCAGCAAGAGCGTGAAGAGTGTGAAGGTTCAATTAGCAGGGTAAGAGCACAGGTTTGCGCAAAATATTGCAATGCACACAACAATATGGGTGACATACCAGAGTTCAAAAGAGGACAAATTGTTGGTGCACGTCTTGCTGGCGCATCTGTGACCAAGACAGCAAGTCTTTGTGATGTATCAAGAGTCACGGTATCCAGGGTAATGTCAGCATACCACCAAGAAGGACCAACCACATCCAACAGGATTAACTGTGGACTCAAGAGGAATGTTTGGGTGCTAACCCGGATTGTATCCAAAAAAACCACGGCTGCTCAAATCACGGCAGAATTCAATGTGCACCTCAACTCTCCTGTTTCCACCAGAACAATAAATTAATGTGGTCTAAAACCAGGTGTTTCAGTTTCATTGTCCAACCCCTGTATTTAAAAAAGTGCAGTTTTCAGTGGCTAAAACAGAGGACAGAAGGTCAAAACTTAAGGAGTCAAAAACCTATATTTAAAAAAAAATATGTGTATATCTGTTGATGGGTTTATGTGGATGGGGAGTTCTGATGACTGTAGAAAGTGCTGCTCAACCTGTCAGTCCAAAACCCCACACAGGTATTCAGCTGGGTTGAGATCAGGACTGAGAGGTCATTGTAATGTGACTGACTTCATTTTGTGAGTGACCCCTCTGTGCCCTGTGAACAGAGTTCCTGCGGTTTCTACGCCACTGAACTGTCAAATTTGTATTGTGTTCGACTTTGCAATGATGGGTTTATGCACTGCAGCCATATATACACAGCTGTGGACGAACTGTTCCTGCACTGACGTTCTCGGCCTGATGAACAGTTCCTCCTGAAGAACGTGTGCCTTTTCTGACTACTTCTTACTGGGTTGATTCAGTTTCTCCCATGTCTTATGCAATCTCTGTGTCCCGAAGCTCTGCCATATACATGCCCCACAAGTAATGAACCCCATTTTAAAATGACGGCAATATATTTTTGAAAAGGGCGAAGTACAAAATTTGAGTAGAAAATTCTAACTGGAACACCTCCACAAGTTTTAAGAGCCTCTTTCCCATCCAAACTTCAAAATCCATGCAGTAAAAGCAGTAGAATTACACAATTTTATTTGACTACCTATTTATGTCACATTAAATTGGTCATATACAAAAAAAATAAAATAAAATAAGAGACCACTTGAAAATGTCTGTTTCTTTAATTTTACCAAATTAAAAACCTCTGGAATATAACCAAGAGGAAGATGTGTGATCACAAGCCATTAAACTAAGCTGAACTGCTTGAATTTTTGCCTAGTAAAGTTACCCAAAAGCAGTGTGTAAGACTGGTGGAGGAGATCATGCCAAGATGCATAAAGATTTTAACTGTGATTAAAAAACAAGGTTATTCCAACAAATATTGATTTCTGAACTCTTAAACCTTTATGGATATGAATTTGTTAGCATCTTTTTTTTTATTTCAGTCATTTCTCATTTTCTGCAAATAAATGCTCTAAAGTACTTAAATATTTTTATTTGGAATTTAGGAGAAATGTCTGTAGTTTATAGAATAAAACAACTATGTTCATTTTACTCAAACATATACCTCTAAATAGCAAAATCAGACGAACTGAATCAGAAACTGAAGGGGTCTCTTAAATTGTTTCTAGAGCTGTATTTTTAGCAGTTTTTTAATTGTTTTTATATGTGAAAAAAATATGTTTAGACTATTTAATTAATGCACTGGTGAAAAAAGTTGCTAAATGAATAAAATAATTGTATGGTATTTAGTTTTCAAACCAAGGCCTTTTCCAAAAAAAATCGTTTTGGTGCATCTCTATGTAAAATGGTGTTTAACATCAGTCTTCTGAGATAAATGAAACACAGCATTGATCCACTCGATCCAACAGAAGGTCAAAAGGTTTTTAAACATGCTACATGTCTAGAGCATAGAGGGATGTTACCTGCTTGTGTGCATCACACAGTACAGCTAATCCGTGTGCCTGCGCCTCCACTTAAAAGGAGGCAGAATTTGGCACAACACCTGCCAATGCTCCAACATAACAGACCCTTCTACAAACCAGTCAGTGCAGCATAGGTATAGGAAGATGCGGTTCACATACTGTAAACATACTGCAAAGTTCTTTTATTTTACCTTCGAATTTCTCAGCTATTTGTATATTATTATAGAATAAATGAATTGAATAACAAAAAAGAGATAAAAGAATAATTAATTCTCAGTTCTTACTTGCTTGTCGACTTCAGCTTTTTTCTCAGGCCTAGGTAGCACTTCACAGACTCCACAGGAACCTCTCTCTCTGGCTTTGCACTCTGGGGAAGGGATTGCATGTGACAATATCAGGACACTAATTTGACCCAGAAAAGTTGCGGAACATGATTCATAACTCCGTAACAAATCTACACTCACGGCCTATACGAACTCCTGGAATAAGTTATGTACCTTTACACGATTCTGCGTAATCCGATATGGCTGCAGCCCCCTCGGTTGATTATATCTGGTAGGTAATAACGTCGTCTTTGCTTGAGGAGATGACAGTGAAAATGGGCTCCATCATATTGCGCCGCATTTTCCCAAAACTATCAGTGTAAGTGCTGGAATTGAGTCAGACTTGCAGTCGGAGCGCGAGCGGCTCGGGCTGAACTATCCGTGATATTTCTTTTTATTTCCTCTTGTTCATTTCTTTTGAGAAGAGGAAAATAGCGCCAGTATCCTGTGCACAGCAGTTCCAAGCCCAAGGGCCTTGTTTAAACTAGCATATGCCAACAAGACTGTAATGTTGCCTTGAAGGGATGCATTTCACACATAATGAACAACACGGCGCAGCCGGAGAGGAGCGGGATGATAAAATGAGATTCTCTCTCTCTCTCTCTCGCACGCACGCACACTCGCACACAAACCTTATGCCCACTCACTTGCCCGAGAAAAGGAAACTTGAAAAACAAAGGCATCAGAATATCAATTAAATTTCTGCTTCACAGCTGATTTCCACCTTCTTCGCTCGATAATTAGGAGAACATTCTGAAGCATTCACATATTACACTAATTAAGCAAAGAACAGCCTACGTTTAAAGTGTCCAAACCCCCCCCCCTCCGTACTGATACACACACACACACACACACACATGCACGCTTCCTTCCCTCAAATATCAATTATTAACATGCAGAACCGTCTTCACGCGGCTGTGTGTCAGCTTGAGCTCTGCGCGAGTGTGTGTGTGTGCCCCAGAGGGAGAAATACGCTTATACCCACGCTGCAAAGGCAGCGGAGAACAACACGCAGCGCAAATTACAAAAGCGGAACTGTTTTAATCACCATTTCAATTCCAGAGGAAAGAAAGAGCTTTACACATCTTTACTCCTCCAACTGCAGGAACAGGTGCATTATCTCCCCCTCCACATCGCACCGCAAGTGGGCCATCCAGTTGGCCCAGAGAGGAGCAGCTAATTTCATCATACCTTTCCTTTCCTTTTCTTAATCATTAGCTCATCTGAAAAGAAATCGAACACCGGTGGCATGAATGGCCAAACCCAAGCGTGAAAATCGGCAAGAAAGTCGCGGTGGCGAGACGCTCGGCAGATACTGGTAGAGCTACTGATGGCGATCAAACAGGACGGAAACTGAGCTACTGCTGTTATTCCGCCACAGGCAGGAGGACTCAGATATTTTCTACCAAACCTCGCTGATTGGTTACGGGGGGGAGCCGAGGTTGAGGTGATAATTAAAGAGACAAAGAAGTGGAGAGGGACGGAGGATTAAAAAGTGGGAAGAAAGAAAGACAAAAAAAGGATGCTAGCACTTTCTGCTTGAACTCTAAGGCATTCATAAAGGGAGAAAGGAGCTGAATAAAGCCCAAACACGACCCAATAAAGCCTGATGGGTACTAATCAATACGAAACCTGAACTTGACCAGAGCCCATTACTTTGTTAAAGAAAGTAAAAAAAAGTTGAGAGAGGGTGCAAGAAAGATGCTTTATGTGAGTGAGACAGAATGGAGGCTCAAAAAAGAGTGAATAAATGAACAAGCAAGGAAGAAACGAGGACAGGAACCAAAGAAAATAAGAAAAGAAGTGAGACAATAAGCAAGGAAACAAGCAATCTAGCAAAAAAGGATGAATGCACAGAGAGAAGCAAGAAGAAAGTGAGTAAATAAGGATGCATGGCAAGAAGGATGCAAGTAAGCATAGAAGGAAGAAAGCAAGCAAAGGAAGGAAGCATAGAAAGGAAAAGCACATAGAGTGAGGCTGTGAGAAAGCGCCTTCATGTCCAAGAGCCCACTGGAGCATCTGTCTGCATACAGCCAGTGTAATGGAACAGGAAGACCCTGTGACATCTTCTCAGGTCTCTCAAAACAAGTGAAAGTTAGCTTCATTTCTTTAAGCTCTGTGACACCATTTACCATCTCTGTGATTGTTGCCTACTGTGTTAACCACAGGGTGCTTCTGCTGGAGATACAAGAAAGGAGCTTCTCACTGTAGATCTGTAGTCAGACTCTTACTTCCCAAGGAAGTAAGAAAGAAAGGAAGGAAAGTCAGGAAAGAAGCATGTAGAACATAAAGCTGAGAGAATCCATGAAAGAGAGAGAGACAGAGAGAGAGAGAGCCTTCCAGCCCCAGAGAGACAGAATGAAGAGTAAAAGCGTAAATATGAAGCTAAACCCAAGCAAGAAAGGAAGGAACCAAGAAAGGAATTAAGCAAGAAGGAAGGAAAGAAGCAAGGTAGGAAACAAGAAAAGAAGCATACAGAGAAAGCTAAGAGAAGATCCATGCACAAGAGAGACAAAATGGAGAGTTAAAGAGCAAATAAGTGAGTTTAAACTGAGACTAAGTATAAAAAACAAGTAAGAAAGAAGTAATAACGAAAGAAAGGAAGTGAGGAAAGAAGTATATAGACTAAAAAGTAAAGAGAAATTGCAGAGGCTTAATGTATGAGAGAGACAGAATGGAGAGCAAAATAGCAAATGGCAGCAAGGAAACAAGGAAGGAAATACGCAAGGTAGGATGCAAAAAAAGAGAAGGTAAGAAGGCAGAAGGGAAGAAAGGAAGGAATCAAGGAACAAAAGCAAGAAAGGAAGCATATAAGAGAAAGACAGAATGGAAGGTTGAAGAGATGTGAGCCCAAGCATGTTAAAAAGGAAGCAAGAAAGCAAGGAAGGAAAGAAGGAAGCAAAAAGGAAATAAATGAGGAAATAAGTATATAGGATATAAAGCAAAAGAGACAGACTGGAAAGTAAAAGAGGGAGGAAGGAAGGAAGGAAGGAAGGAAGGAAGGAAGGAAGGAAGGAAGGAAGGAAGGAAGTTGAGAAAAAATATATGAGAGGCATCAAGCTTAAAGGAGACAAAATGGAGTAAAACAGCAAATAACAAGCCCAACCTGGCCCAAGCATGGAAGAAAGGAAGGAAATAAGTAAAGTAGGATGCAAAAAAGGCAAGGTAAAAAAGGCAATATAAAAGAAAGGAAGGAATCAATGAACAAAGGCCAGAAAAGAAGCATCTAACAGAGATACATAATGGAAGGTTAAAGAGCTAGGCAAGTGGGCAAGTTCAATCTGAGCCAAAGCATGTTAAAAAGGAAGCAACAAGGCAAGGAAGGGAAGAAGGAACTCAAAAGGAAAATAAGTATATAGAACATAAAGCAAAGAAAAGTTCATGTGCAAAAGAGACAAACTGGCAAGTAAAAGAGGAAGGAAGGAAGGAAGGAAGGAAGGAAGGAATACTAGAAATAAAGTTGATAAAAGATTTTAGAGAGGCTTCAAGTGTGAGAGAGACAGAATGTAGACTAAAAGGGCAAGTAAGAGAGACCAACAAGGCCCAAACAGGAAAATGCAGGAGAAAGTAAGCAAGTACAAAAGGAGGAACACAAGGATTGATACAAGGAAGTGACGAAAGCAGGAAGCAAGGTAAGAAAGCTGTAAGGAAAAGGAAAAAAAGGCTGAGAATGGAAAAGAGAAACAATGACAGAAATAAACAGATAAAGTTTTAGAAAATTTAAGAAAAAAGATAAAGTGATATTCATATCCATACCTTTGCGTCTTTGTACAGCAGCAGCTTCTTGTCACGTAGTACGAGATATTTGTCCTGAAACTTGTGACCTGAAAGCAGCTTAGTGGAGCCATCTTTAAACTTCAGTTGCTCTCGTTTAGTGATATCCATCGGGTCATCTAAACCAATCACCACACACACATTCAAACAAGATCAGGCATACACAATCATCAGTAATTATTATTAGAGCCGTGGTTTCAGCCAACACACACTCCCACACTGGAGTCCTAAAATGAGTTTAAGTATCAAAAAGCTTTGATAAGGGCACAGCCCACATGTCTAAATAGTAGTGGGAGTGACAGGTACTGCAGTAATCATTCAGAAAGATGATTAATCACTATTAATACCATTTAGTGAGGTGTGAAAGGGAGGCTATTACTCTGAGTGGGTAAAAGGTTGCATATGAGATGCTGGTTCAGTAATAGACTATTAAAGGCTAAGGTGCTCTCCTGTCTGCTATTACTAATGTTTGGAATGGCTGAAGGAGCAGCAGAAAGCAACAGCTAAATGAGTCCTGCTTTAATGTGGCGAATGATTCAATTCACCGGCAAGAGAGAGAAAAGTGGATCAAAAAGTTCTCTTACAGAAAAGAAGATGAAACTTTTGGAAGGAAGCCTACATTTACATTTACACAAAAGAAGATGTGCATGTAGGAAACATGATCTGATCTACTGAAGAACCCTTCTCTAAATCAGTGAATCATACCTGGGTTGGAATGGGACATCTTGTGCCCAGGAAATTTCCTGATGAGCACAAAAGCTGAGCTGGGATCCTCCAGAGCATTCCACTCTAAAACCTGCTCCAGAACTTTCGCCTTGTAGTGTAATGGACGTTCTGAAAGACACGCACAGACATACACGTACGTCACGATGTGAGAGTGAGACACTAAGGCCTCTGACGTGGGTTTCCGATGCTGTTCAGACACATTCTGGTCGGGTGTTACGTCTGAAAGTGGCGCACATGCCTAAACATGCAGGCAGGGTATGGGCTGTGTGTGCGGCAAAACGTCATGCATATGCATTGGAGGTAGGATTGAACAAAACACACAAAGATCTCTGAAAAATATGGAAGGAGATATCAGACAGATTTGCAGCTGATAATATATTCCTCTTGATTAATTTTAAGAGGTTAATTGTGTGTGGATTTTCTCTGCTCTGTATTTGTGCAAAATTAAACAGAAATTATATTAAACAGAAAGAGCAGAAACAGCAGTTTTGTTCAGCACCACATTGTTGGGGATATGAATGAAGTATGGTAGGAAATAAAGGTTCATAGAGCAGAAGGCGGGGAACTTTGAACCCCTTGCCTGTGATTGGTCTAAATAATTTGTTCGGCCAATCAGTGTAGAATGTTGCTTCACTGTGTCATATTTAAGCAATAATACATGAGATGAAGCTCTATAACATGTAATATTGGCACCTTCTGCCTCGTGCACAGCAGTGCCAATATTACACGTTATAGCATGAGCCTCAAGTGTATTTTAGCGATTATACCACAGTTCCATTATTGCTGTTTATTGAAACATTTCGAGTTAAAGAGGATGAGAAAATATGATCAGTTTGGGTATAAACACTCCGTGATAGAAAATAGTTCCATTGCTGCTCTGTTTGTAGCTGCTCCGTTTGGCTTGTAATACATGGAGAGCTTCGGTTATAGTGCATTACCAGCTGATAGCAGCAATCATAGAACACCTCTCAGCCCATTACATTGTAGGGTCGAAACTAACTGTGGTATGATTCATATTAAATTACATTACATTATATTACATTTGGCAGACACTGTTATTGATGTACATTTAGTAAAAGAGGACATAAACGTTCAAGACAAAAACATTTTTAGATAGGATCTGAAGGAGGCCAAAAGGAGGGAAGGAAGTAAATGAGTTTGGAAGTAGTTATTCTTTTAGAGGTGCTTGGAGAGTAAGTGCTCTTTGAAGAGCTCTGTCTTCATGGGTTTCTTAAAGATAGCGAGAGATTCTCCTGATCAGGTAGTGGAAGGTAGTTTGCTCCACTATTGGGGAACTAGGTAGGAGAGCATAAATTTAAGAAAATCTCAACTCCATTTGTTGCTTGAGGCTTTATCTTCTGCTACATGTCGCAGCTACATATCGCTCCCTCCCATAAGAAATGAATAGTCGCCTGTCACTCTGTCATCTGTCAGTGTGAATGCAGGGTCATGTGTACACCAGAAATGCAACATAGAAGACAATGCCACAAACAGTGGACAGCGCAGCAAGTTGTAATGAATGTGGCCGGCAGCTTCTGGCAACCACTGTCCTTTCAAAATGAAAAGCGACTGCTTCAACTCAATGTCAAACCTTTTAAACTCAGCTTTAACAGCTGCAACCATTGAATAGAATTGAACTGAACTAAAGTTTAACTGTTGTTCTCTCACTGGATGCTGGTATTTCAGGGTGCCTCCGTGTCTATGTTACCTTCTGGCTTTCTCCCTTTAATTAGGCTGTTTTGTTCAGATCTGCAGAGTCATTAGCCACACTCTGGTAATGTTTTATATTCTCTGTTTTACATAAATCCAGTTAAAACTAATTCCATCTCTCTGCTCTTCATCCGAGTTACTGACTGCCCACCTGTCTGACCCGATACCGATGGATGTTGGACCCTCAGGATCTCATGTTCCCTGTTCAGCCAGACCGATGGAAGTTTCTGGAAGTCATCCTTCCCCATCCATTACCCAACACAGATCAGCTGCTCATCATCCAGTTTATTCGTCTGCCTCAGACTAGCTGTTCACTCTCCACTACTGATTGCATTGAAGTTTACATGAACTCTAATTGCTTTCATTACTCATGTTGCTATATACATGTAATGATATGTTCAGTGTTTTGTCTGATTCCTTGTTCTGTAAAGCTGCTTTGTGACATCAGTTGTAAAAAGCGCTATATAAATTAATTTTATAATATTATATTTGAATTTTAATGTTTAATACAATAACGACATTCTAACTTCATCGACATATCTTAACTTTGTGAATAAATTATGCTTGAGTTTCATGAAACCAATCAAAAGGATACTAACCCAATAAGCACAAGATCAAAGAAGAAACTAGACTTTTTGCTCAATTATCAGCTCAATTACCCAAAGAGAAAACTACACTAGAGCTTTTACAACAGTGTGACATTTCACACACATGCAAAACATAATCTGACATTAATAACACTCCAAAAAACGATTTTAGACAAGAAAGAAGTTCAGAGCAGTAATCTCTCTTTCCCCCCCAAAATTCGCCCACAACTTTGCAACAGTGGGCACAAAAGGTCAGAGCATGGACAGGTCAGTTCTGTTTCTGTAGAACCGAAGAACTCATTTGACCTATTTTTATCCTCATTTCTTACTGTGAGACTCAATAAAGCGGAAGGTCAATGAGAATTCAAAATGCCGAGATGCTTGCTTGATTTGTGTTTGCGTATTTCTGTGTATCTGTCTCTATGGAGGCATGTGCAAGCTGAGATATTACTAGTGGGTGGCATCTTTAACAATTTAACTCCAATCTTCCACAAAATTAATCTCCTCAACTGTGGCAATTCTTACATCAGTTAACTCCAACCCTAAAATGTCATCAGCAAATTCCATCATTACAAAAAAAAAAATCTATTACAAATTAAATGCTGTTTTTTTTTTTGCCTCCATGTGCACATAATTACATAGTGCAAATTTGCAATTATCCTCAGCCAATCTGAGCCTGATTAGAAAACACACTCAAGTGCAAAATAGATCTATTATCCAGTCCTAATTTGCAAAAGGGGGTAACACAGTGCACACTATTGGCAAGCCTCATGCCTGCTCTCCCTCTGTTCCCCCCACAGCTTCAATCCCATGACACTCATGTAATAGTTTTTCATAACCAGGAGGAAATGATTCTAATAAACAGGCTGAGCACTCATGTATGCAACATGGCCGTTTTTAATGCAGCACCACATCTGCTACAGACAGCGAGGCACTGCCAAATGATTATTCAGAGTTTAAAAAGGTTGTAACCAACACTATTGACTTTTAAGTGGTATGACATTCATAAAGAAGCTCAAATCCTACAGGGCTCAGTAACATACTGACCTGCTCCGCTTTAAGCCTAGAGCACAGTAGCCCAATACTACCCAATAAACTCCAACACACATGTAGACAGCTAGCTTTATACTGTGATAGAATTAGAACCGAGAACATTAAAAAAAAAAAACATAAAATAAAAATGAATCACTGTGAATATAGAAGAACATTTTTGGAACAGTGTGAATACCCCAGTTAGAGAGAGCGATGGCACTTATGATCTCTCTTGAACTCTCAAACACGGATGGCCGTGGCTGTGGGATCTTCAATTTACCTCTATGAGCTTTCAGGCTTTATATATTAAAGCTTAAAGAAATACGGATTTCTCCCTACTTATTTAAAACACATAAATATATAAAAATTGCTATTTAGAGGTATATGCTTGAGTAAAATGAACATTGCTGTTTTATTGTATAAAACACAGACAAAATTTCTCCCAGATTCCAAATAAAAATATTGTCATTTAAAGCATTTATTTGCAGAAAAAGAGAAATGGCTGAAATAACATAAAATATGTGGAGATTTTAGACCTCAAATAATGCAAATAAAACAAGTTCATCTTCATAAAGTTTTAAGAGTTTAGAAATCAATATTTGGTGGAATAATCCTGTTTTTTTCACAGATTTTATGCATCTTGGCATGTTCTCCTCCACTAGTCTTACACACTGCCTTTGGACAACTTTATGCCAGATTGGTGAAAAAATTCAAGCAGTCATCTAAGCAAGGTGCAACTTTGAAGAATCTAAATACTACATAATCCATATGTTTTTCTTCGTAGTTTGAATAACTTTTGTATTAATCTACAATGCAGAAAATTGTAAAATTAAAAAAAACACACAATTTGTCCAAACTTTTGACAAATACTGTGCATTTTCTTTTAAAACTGAACATAAATGACTGAGACGGATATGAATATTTGAATATTTGATTTAAACACTGCCATAAATTCCAGAAAACAGCATCTTGTCTGTGTCCACAGATAAAGTTTTATCAGTCTTATTATTATTAGTCTTGTAACCCACTTACAGTCATAATGATGATGATTTTTTTTTGTAATAATGATGGACATTGCATATTCCAGCAGGACTAAAATTACAGAGGAACTCTGGTAATTATTACATTACATTACATTACATTATGCTACCTCCATGTAAAACCATTTCTATCTGAATGGGGACTAAGCTTTTTCTTATTTTGTCTGTGTCTTGAGTTTGAACAGACCAAAAGTGATGTGTAGGCACTTAAGCATTGATAGATTGCAGGTTTGATCTCCAGTAATAGCTATTAGACAGTTAGTATTTTTCTTTAGAGAGAGAGAAAAAGAGAGAGATAGAGGGAGAGAGAGATGCATATCTGATGCTTTAACTTATTTTTTATGCAACACATATAACAGAAACTGCAATACAACTAGTTGATTTGTCAGTGTGACCTACAATTTTGTTGGTTTTAATTAGCTTTGTGTGTGTGTGTGTGTGTGTGTGTGTGCGTGTGTGTGTGTGTGTGTATAAAAATGCAACATACCCAATTCTCCATTCTCAATGACCTCAAAAGCTGTCCAGAAGTCCTGTAAGCTCGTCTCTATGCCCTTCAGGTCTAAAGTGCTGTCAACCAGTTCATCAGAACTCATGGTGGGAGAGACCTAAACACAAAGAGCATCACAGTCTTTATCATTCTGAGAAAACACCTACAGCATTTAGCACAGGAACTGCACACACACACACGCACGCACACACCCACGCACACACACACGCACACACGCACGCACACGCACACACACGCACACACACGTACGCACACACGCGCACACGCGCACACGCGCACGCACACACCCACACACACACACACAGTTTGCTGGGTTCCACACCTGCACAAGTGCATTACCTGCAGCTTTCCTCTACTGCTGATAAAACACAATTACTCACAATTAAATCAGACACTTCTTTGATTAACTCCTCTTTGATTTGGTCGGTGGCAGTTATCGCCCCGGGTTTAACACACACACACACACAAACATACTCACACACACACACACACCTTGATTAAACAACAGTTTTCCGGCTCCTTCTTTTCCAAATAGACCTCAAAGATCAAGTCACCAGCTGGAGAGAACTGTAAAGAAACACACAACGAATTTGTTTCACATTCAAATCACATAATCCTCAAACACATCGGAACACAGCAGAGGAACACAGACATACTGCACAGCTTCACTCAAACTGTATTCTGTGAGTTTGTGGGAAGAATCAAAATAATGTCACTGAAAAAAAAAACATGTAATTTTAAGTCAGCTAGTGCAGCAATACAAACTTCCAGCTCTCTTCACCTTCAACCTCACCTCAACCAGTCCATATATACTACTGCTGATTACTGTGAGAGAGAGAGAGAGAGAGAGAGAGAGAGAGAGAGGATGGAGGGAAGGTATGGAAAGAATTGGGAAAGTAGATCACTCTTAAAAAGAGAAATGAAAGAGAAAGAATGATACATATAACGAAAAGAGCAAACCGAAAGAAAGAAAGAAAGAAAGAAAGAAAGAAAGAAAGAAAGAAAGAAAGAAAGAAAGAAAGATTGGAATTCATAAAGAAAATCGTAAATTTGAATAAACAAAAAATAAATGAAGAAATAATAAAAGATTAAGAATAAAAAAGGGACAGTTAGAGAATAAAAAATAAGGAAGAAAAAAATATAGTAAAGGGATCAAGAAAAAAACAGAAAAAAAATAACAGCAGATAACAACAAGAGAAGGGAAAGGGTGAAGAATTGAAGAACTGAGAATTTAATTGAGAATGGAAGCAAGAAAAAGAATGAAGGGAAATGCACTAACAAGTACTGAAAAAAAATAATAATTAAGAAGAAAAAAGGAAAGAAATTTAGAAATTCAGAAAAAAAGAAACACAAAGGAAGACAGAAAACACAAATAAAAAGAAATAAAATGAGGTACATTTACTGAAGGACACACATCTCTATTGTGGTGATTGTGAAACTAACAAAGAGTAATCAATGCTCCATTCAGCTCACATTGCTTTGTGTGTGCTATATTTGTGTACTGTTTTGCCATGTCGTGTGTGTGTGTGTGTGTGTGTGTCTAAATGATGTAGAGCTGGAGTCATACACATCACTCAGCACTAGAACATCACAGAAGCACAGGTTTGGCTCTCTGAGCCTCGAGAGCTTCATTCATTTCTAAACACCCATCACAGAACAAACAGAAAAGACAAAAAATATCCAGTTCTAAACACAAACACACACACACACACACACACACACAAATACTCTATAAAACACATTCAGCACAAACTTGGTATACGGTACATGAATTAATAAAAGACTCAGAATAAGTGCCTAACCCTTTCCCTCAGCCCCGCCCGCCCCCTCGCCCCTCCGCTAAACACTCCGCTGCCCATCCTAAGCATTTTCCTCTTTTCATTTGTCTTAGTGGGTTTCCAATTTTCCTCATGACTTGAGGGGACAGTAACAGAACTGACCCTTCGAAGAGCTGACCTTCTATTCTGCATGACTACACTCCAGCCAAACTCTCCCCCCTGCACTTCTACAGAAAAACTGAAAAGAAATAATAAATAAACAAATAAATAAATAAATAAATAAAACATTTTAAGAGTTGAGCAGATTAATTTCTTTTAAGTTTTTTTGTTTTTAAGCAAATAGTTTTTTTTGTGTTACGCCAACCAAGCATGCAGTGTGAAGACAGGAAGGTTAGAGACAGAGCCAAGAGATTCCTTTCTGCCCCACATGAGCCCATACCTACAGTGAGGCGCCACTAAATAACACACACACACAGCACACACATATACACACACACACACAAACACACACACACAACATGGCAAAACAGTACACAAATATAGCACCTGGCAGTGCACTTACTTTGGACACACACACACTTAACAATGAGGTTAAAAGGGGTGATTTACCGTAGTGTCCTTCCACCTTGTGATAAAGCGGTTCTCTCTCTCCATTTGCCTGACTTGCTCTTCGTTGACCTAGTTTAATGAGCACAGATAAACAGTAGCTAAAAGACAGCGCCACACACAAACACACTCTACTCACAGCCCAACAGCACAGTCCACACACACAAACATACACTCTAATAGGCCATTTTCCCATTCATTTTAGGATTATTACCTTTTTTGTGCTGTGGTAAGAAATGTCATTAGTGCCTGAACATATTAGTGACTTCATTGCATTAGTCAGTGAGCTTTATTTTAATTATTAACTGCCTTTTTTGTTTATTTTTGAGGTATATTGCATGTAAACATCAAGTTTACCTTTGTAGAAGAAAATTGTATTAAATATATGTTTTAAAAGTATATCTAATATGGAAAAGTACATACTTTTAAAAATTTAAATAAAGGTTAAAGGTTCTATTTTGGTAACTTAAGTATATTGCAGTCGTTATTAAGCTATATTTAAACACAACATAAAAGCATTAAATTGTGCTTTTGAGTGCTTTTTTGTAGAATTTCTGTGAACTTAAGTTGATTTAAGCATGTGTTTTTTAAACACCCTTTTACATACACTTTAATACAGTTTAATAAGCTTCAAATTGATGTATTGATGTACATATTGTGTACACCTTTATGCTACTGGGACAAATACACTAAAGTGAACCTATGTATATTTTTCTATCAATACAATGTATAACTTAAAGCATATTGCTTTAAAATACATTTTATGGAAATAGAGAGAACATATATTTAATGTATATTTTTTTAATGAAGTATATTCAATTGAAAATGAACTTTTAGTATTATTTACCAAATTTGAACATAATTTTAATGGTCTTAAGTATGCTTCCTTTTCAGAAAGGAAGAAGAATTTGGTAAGTTACAAATGGATCAAAATACTGTTAAATTTGGAGAGAAGTTTAAATATTAGGGTACATTAATTGAGAAGGATTTTATGACAAATTTGTGAGATTATGGGTGTTAGCATTATGAACATTTTGTGAACCCAATCTTAGATCATTAACAGGCAATATTAGGAGAATAAGGATACCTGGATTAAACAAATTGTTGAAAGTTAAATGACAAGAACAAGAACTGCAGTATTGAAATGCTTTAAATTGTACTAGGAAATCTTAAAATGATAACTTTTACAATTTCAATAATTTGAGTTATTAAACAATAAACCAGATTTGGGATTAAAATTTTATACATGCTGCTTTCTTTTCATTATTATCTATTTTTAATAAAACAGTACAAAACAACCAGGACTTACATTCCATACCTCTATGTGGAAAACCTGTAATATGGGCACAAGGTTGGGCTCCTGTACTTGGCAAGAACGTACTTGGTAAGTTTGGCTGGTGAGTGTATACTTCCGAGGACAGGAGGACACGGGACTTTTATTCTGTAATTGGAACAGCTGCGTACTTGATGACATCACCCACTCACTTTTTGTTCCAAAAAAACGAAGGAGCACATTTTCACATAGTCGATTTTTTTGACAAATTAATCACATAATGAACTGAAGTCTAAACCCCTAAATTCTCACCTAAAAGTAAATTCAAACTGTATTTTATCACACTGCAGTACTATTTTCAAAACATATAACTTACAGGTAGGTACTGTCTCTTCTGCCAATACTGCTGAAAGGTGCATTTTTATGGGACTGGGACTGTTATGGGACTGTAAGAAGTCCACACAAGTCACCTTGGATGTATTTTCGATAATGTAGGAGAAGCAAGAATACATCTGGGTATATGTAGTGTACTTGGCTAACTAAGAGCTTTTAAATGGAGCAGTATTTGAGCTGCGACTGATGACGTTTCCTGAGTCAACAAGAACACGAGTACAGACAAGAACGCAGATTGAAAAAACGATCATGCACTTCCTCTTGCTTTGTATTGAAATGTGTGCTTTTTACTGGAAGTTCCAGGCTTTTGTTTGTTTAATTTGAAGCTTATTTCCCACAATAAACCTCATTTCTCACAATGACGTGCTGCACACTGCATGTGTGTGTGAATGTACAAGAGGAAATTAGCACAGCAGACTACTTCAAATCCAGTTTAATAGGTAAAAGTCAATATTCAACAGCAAAACCATCAACATCTCTACTGACTGCACTGTTTGAGTATTACATCGATATTCATCCCCCTTTTCTTAACACACTGAAGCAGGAAGGGCCTGATAGATAGTGCACAAGTCTCCTATATAAAGAGAATAATTCATGCTAGAAAAGGAACTTTTAGGAACTCTGACAAAGCACATATTAGAACGCGCTAACAGATGATCCTCCGAACTTGGCTCCACTAAGACGGATGATTTGTAATTCTGCATGAGTAAAAGCAATTGCAAAGTCAGTTCTGCTGCTATCTTGCTTTAGGCAATCCATTGCTTACTGAGGCAAGGGGCTGCTTGTTCTTGTCTTCTCAGCCAAAGGAACTTGACACAGCGAGCAGAGGGAAGCAAGGATGTTTTACAATGATGCTCTGGTTTTAAAAGTGCCTGGCTTCATATTTCAATATTTACTGTCAAGGAGATTATTTTCGGGCTCATCTTTCAAAAGAAAATTACCGCCAGTGCATGAAGCATAGAATTTTTCATTAAAGTAAATCAATGATTGCTGCCAACAGACTGCAAAGAAGAATATAAAGTAAAACAGAATTAAAGATCATAGCCTAAGTTCTTTTTTTTTAATTGACTGTTTATTTAGTACAGACAATAAAAAAATTTAAATAAATAAAAAAGGGAAAAAGTATTGTGGTATTGGTTGGTACATTTAAGTGCAGATAGTACGTATAGATGCTATGTACAATAAGTGTACAAAGTAATACATTTCTATTTATACTTATGTTGCTGGTATTTATACTTTACACAAGTATATGGTACTTACACAAGTTCTATTTGTTAATTCTAACACTAATATGTATACGAAGATTCCAAGTAAAAAATAAAAATATTGCAGACTGCTAAAACAACCAAAAAAATTATATAAAAGTAGCTTAAGCCCAAACACAAAGATAAATTAATTAATATATATTTTCAAACAAGTTAATATGACTTGGGCCCAATCCCATTTCACCCCTTGGCACTAACTCTTAGCCCTACCCCTTTGTTTTGCACATTCATGCCTAAGGGTTGTGTGACCTGATTCTTGTTAATCTGCTTGAAATTGCACACATGTATAAGTTGTGAGTTGCTATCTTGTGAGCAGCTTCTGAACAATTGGCAGCATGTATTATCAGGCGTAAGGCGACATTTATCAGAGGGTGCCAGGTAGTTACAAATGTAATTTCCGAAGTTGTGGATGCATTTAACATTCCTCAATCCGCAGTGTCATGTGCACCGGAAATAGATAACCGAACGCATTACTACCCACAGTGGACAGTGCAGTGGATGGTACTGATTGTGATTGGCAAAGATCATGCAAACAGATGAGCAAAACTAATTTTTTATTCAGGAGACCCTTAATACATATTCTGCAGGTCAGTATAGTGTTCTTAAGATTTTATAGTGCATGGAAACTAGTTCCTGTCCCATGACATTTGGCATGTCCGTTTATAATTGGATATACAATGAACATCATCTCCTGTTTCTATATAGACAATGACAATGGCGGCAATGTGTAATTGTATTTAGTGCTACTGTATATACTGTATATAGAAGTGCCATTTCTAAGGCACTTACCTGTAACAGTATGTATATACTTTGTGGACCAATATTAAGAGACCACTTCAGTTTCTGAATCAGTTTCTCTGATTTTGCTATTTATAGGTATATGTTTAAGTAACAGTTTTGTTCTATAAACTACAGACAACATTTCTCCCAAATTCCAAATAGAAATATTATCATTGAGAGCATTTATTGGCAGAAAATGAGAGAGAAAATGGCTGAAATAACAATAAATGCAAAAAAGATGCAGAACTTTTAGACCTCAAATAATGAAAAGAAAACAAGTTCATATTCATAAAGTTTTAAGAGTTCAGAAATCAATATTCGGTGGAATACCTTTGGTTTTTAATCACAGTTTTCATGCATCTTGGCATGTTCTCCTCCACCCGTCTTACACATGGCTTTTGGATAACTTTATGCCACTCCTAGTGCAAAAATGCAAGCAGTTCAGCTTGGTTTGATGGCTTGTGATCATCCATCTTCTTTCTTGATTATATTCCAGAGGTTTTCAATTTAGTAAAATCAAAGAAACTCATCATTTTTAAATGGTCTCATTTTTTTTTCCAGGGCTGTATATACAGATTGTATATATATACTGTATTTTGACTAGCTACTGTATATACTGACTATCCTCCAGATAGGAATCTTCAGTTCCTACATGATACCTTGATGCCCACCATCATCAATCAGTCTGACACTGCAACACGCTGTGTGGTTGGTGTGTGTGTGTGTAAGAAGGTAAACACTGTGGGGTGTTGCTGTAAGGGGAAACTTACAGAGAAAAGCTGAATGTAGTTACTAATGAGATCTTCCACCACGCGTGTCTCAGGAGTTGTGTGTCCCTCCGTCTGGAAGAGACAGGACGAAAACACACACGCCAGACTCTGAGCCTTCATCTGGTTAATGTGAGAACAGCTCTGGACCCTGTGGAGCACACACACATACAAGCATGCCCAGAAAAATGGTGTCAGATCATAAGAATATGCACATATGCTCATCACCAAAATGATAGTAGCACTCAGAAGGATAGTAGCACTCAGGAAGGAGGTCAGACCCAAAATCAGCGGTTTGTCGTCACATGTCACACATCCAAAAAGCCTGGTTTCATTGTGTAGGTTGCAATTTTGTAAGATGCAAGATCACTTATGGTCTTCATTGCAGGTCCCTTACTAATACAACATTACATTATTCAGTTCCTAAAACAAGTGGCCCTAACTTTTCTATGCATACATGTGTGTCGTTCAAACAGGACAATGCTCATCTCAAGAGACTGACATAAAGTCACAGATACTTTATCTAAATCTATCCCAATTGAAAATGTGTGGGATGCTATTGGACACATTGTGAACACTCCACTCCTACTAGAAAACTGTAGGAATTGGGTGAAAAGTCAAGCAGTATGAGATGAAATATTGCAGGTCCCCATTAAGAACCTCTACAACAATCATTCGACAATAGGCAGCCCACGGGCCAGATGTGGCCCGCAAACATGAAGCATCTCCCAAAACAGATTTTTTTTTTTTGTGGCCCACTACATAATGGCTTGGAAAATATTATCACACAATATTTTTTATGATATTTTTATTTTTTTTCATAATTTATCGTAACTGGCAACATTAATCTTCCCTCCGAATAGCACTGCAATGCTTCCAACACTTCCTTCTGGGTGCAGCTACTATTTGTTATTTACTATTTCTTTGACAACGAGTGTGTATTCAGTACAGACAAAAAAAGTGAAGAGAAAATGAACACATCTATAATTTCAGCCAATTTCAAGCCATGCACTGAAACAATCCATAAAAAATGCAGCACACAAACAGCTAGAAAAAACACAATCGCGCATCCTAGCAAAACTAAAGAGCCAGGCACAAATTGTGAAATGTTTCCGTTTGTGAAGAAAACAAAACAATAAGTGTGCATCATCATTGGGGAAACGTTAGGCCACCATCCAAATCTGCCAACAGGGCCAATTAAGCTTTCTCCAAACAATTAGAGTGAAATCTGGAATATTTCACGCAATCTGACAAGCCCACTGAGGGTTTATGGGAAAGCATATTTACCGAGCGCCTGCAAAGCAGACTTCAAAGCTCCTAACATGCAGGAAAAGTGTGGAGTGTAGGTGTATACTGCCAAGAGTTGCTGGTGAGTCAGGAATTTTGTTCAAAAGAGCTCATTACAAACTATGGGGGAGGAAGTTTTGTACTCAGTGTGAGTTTTCAGTCTGAGTGTGTGTCTGAGTGTGTGTCTGCGTGTGTGTGTGTCTGCGTGTGTGTGAATGTCTCTGTGTGTACCTGTAGAGATGCTGCAGCAGTGCAGCCAGAGTGGATCGGTTAATCTTGGGTAAACTCTGAATATAGGTGGAGTACTTCTCAATCCTGTCTTCTTCATTCTCTTCATCTGAAACCAGCAAACAAAATCAATCACATCTTAAAAGAGACAAATAAAAACGCTCAAACTTGTCATAAAAAACACAAATAAAACAATATATAACACTCCTGAATTTAGAAAAGATGCTAAACACGTTCCTCATGTTACTACAAATTGAGGAAACCGGTTGCCTTAAAAAAGTTAAGTAATGGGGAATGAAAACTTGAGTTAGCATAAATTAAAACATCAAGTTATTACAACTAAAAGGAAATTTATTTATTTTTTAGTTTTGTTATACTGTAAGACCTGATAAGTTTCAGTTACTTGAAACTAAATTGAGGAAACCGGTTGCCTTAAAAAAGTGAATGAAAACTTGAGTTAACATAAATTAAAACATCAAGTTATTACAACTAAAGGGGAACTTGATTTATTTCTAAGGTAGCCCAGAGGGAATCACTACACACTGATGTGAGTGTCAGAAACTGTTGGACACACCCAGTATGCAAATAGATTGTGACAGAAGCCAATGGAAAAGAAGCTGCCAATGGCAACAGACTAAACTCAGTTATCATAAGTTGGTTCAACTCAAAGAGATCTGAGTTTGAATGTATTTGTGCCCACAAATGTTCAACTAACTCAAAATAGTTGAGTATTGCTTAGAAATATTCAATTTTATGTAAAACAGACTTAAATCATTTGAGTTCAAACAACGTATGGGTGTACAGTGTATGTTCACCATGTTACCACGCTGAAGTGAATCAAATCTGACTGTAAACAGTCAAAAATATATATATATATATATTTTGATCTGAGCAAAAAAAAAAAGAAAAAAAAATGGATTAATGAGGTTTGTAATGTGAATGTGGACTATTATACTTCAGTACTAACCCAGAGCAGAAATCCAGTAAGGGTAGAGCTCCTTGGCCAACAGCGCATCCTCACACTGAGACAGGAAGTGCTTCAGCGTGTCCGTGACGTCCTCTAAACGATGGTCTTGAACCCGAAGTTTGACATTTCGAGCATCACGGGTAAAGTCTTCCAGCAGCTGGGCCGAACGCTTGGGGTCCCCATTCTTCTGATAGATACCCTGATAGCACAAACCTGGTGACAAAAGTTAAAAACTAAAATCAAGATTGATAAAAGAAAGAATATTCTTACATTTGTACGCTGAGTTTGAAGTATCAGGATTATATTAGAATAAGTCATAGAAAACAAAAAAACGCCAACACAACCAAGAGAGAAAAAAAGTCCTATCACTCAATTCAGTTTAGGAAGTGGTTTGGGATGCATCAAAGTCAGTGTAAACACATCTGCTGCTCTAATACTTCGTTAACAACCAACACCCTTCCTCTGTCTGACTGGATAAGGCCTGTAGATAATCTTTGGGGAAGAGTATTGTATATATACTAGCTTTGATAGAGTACTGCATTAAGCCGCTGAGAGCGAAACAACTCTGGGACAGAGAAATTTCCTTTACTGTCTCTTCGTTGGATTGGGATACTGTTTGGTATAACCTAAAGGTTTAATTTTATACTAATAACAGTTTTGCAATGACATATGTTACTTTACAACTCGTACAATGCCCTGCTAAGTGCAGTTCAGCCACTGATCTAGTCTTAAAGTCTCTGTAAAATGCTAAATCCACCAGAGATCCTATGTAAACCTATGTAAACACACAGAGGTGTCCAGAACACCATTTAGGAAATATCAAATGAAAATGATTCCTAGTTATATTTGTAATATCTGTAATTCAGCACCTGGGACAAAGATATGTAGCTATAGATCTGTACAGTAGATCTACTATCTAAATTACTTGATTTAAGCATACCACTCATGTCACATTTGTGTCTTCTATTGATTCTATTGATTCAGATCTCCAGGTGACTTTAATAAAAAGAAAGATGTTATTAGCTGGTTTCAAAGCCACAAAGAAAACAATCCTGCAACTTTCTGTGAGGATTTTCAGTTTCAACTTTCAGTTATGAACTTTTGGATCTCTAGTTTTCTAAATATAGTCAGAATGCAATGTTTAACAGCTAAAATTAACAAAAGAGAATTTGTATGAGTCTATCCAGGATTGTGTAGCTCTTTGTTGGTTTATTTGTTTCTAGTTTTCTTATCTGATTGTTTTTTGTTTTTTTTGTAATATAATATTATCTCTGATTTGAATATAGTCTGTGTCCAATTTATTGTATGCTGTTGTCTGCTTCTCCTTCCCCACCCCTTCCCTACCTATGTTGTTTAAAAATCTGAAAAGCAAATTAAAAGACAAACAACACATTTTTCAGTACATCCAAAAATCCTCCCAGTAAAACTAAAAGTCAACCATACGCAGTACACAATTTATTTATTTATTTTTGTCAGCATGGTTTACTGAAGCTGATGCCTTTGCCTTTTAACTTTAAAGAAATATTAAAACAAAAATCCAATTTCAGTCGAACTAATTAGTGACACATTTGACAATCAAGTGTAAATTCACCTGAAGTCTTATCAGAACAGTCCAGATACAAGTCACCTGATCCGATCAGGTGAAAACGGTATCATAGAATCTGGAGAAGGTCTACAAAGCTCTTATAAAAAAGTTAACTAATGAGTCTAAGGGTCTCTGAACAATAAAATCTATTGCTTTTCAGTTGCTTAAATGATGTTAAAAAAAAGTCCTGTTTGGTACCAATGATTGTACATAATCCAGAAACACAGCATCCACAGATTCTTGCCAAACAAACAAAACAGAGAGTGATAGAAGGTTTTTGGAATGGTAAAATGAGTGTGAAACTGGCTCATCCAATTTTGAAAAGGGAGAAAAATACACAACATATGTTGCATACTGAGAGTAGCGGATAAAAGGTGGACCACTTTGATTTTCAAGTTGCTCAACAATTCCTTGACAAATGTTCTTCTTACAGTGTATCAGTTGTGTAAAACAATGCATTGCAAGCTTATTTATACAGCATGTTTTACACACAAAAGCAATATACCTTACATAGGTCAAGACAAGTATGGAACAGCATAAAGAACAGAAAGAAAAATAAAGAAAAATCTTTATTAATTTCTAAATTCTGCTTTGACCATGTTCAGTCTGGCCTCTGTGCTTCTTGATCCTACTTGGGTTATATTATTTATTACTGCACTGGGATACCTGCTCATTCAATGCTTCTTTCAAAATCAAAAGCATTAAAAATGAACAAATCTTGCTTTTGTTGGATTAACTGTCTCTATTGTCGAATGAGGAATGAGTAATTTAAAGTTAAGTAACACATTAACACAATCAAGAATTTCCACAAACATTAGGACACTTAGGGTCAGTTTCCTCCAGCAGGATTAAGCCAAGTTATGTAATAAATCTCTATTTAATCTCAGTGCTGTGGAGTCTAAGTCTAGTATTATTTCCAGCGGCAGCACATTGAAATCTATTCTGTAGCTCCCAGGAGATGAGTGTAAAGATTTTAGAAGTGGAATAACGCGTTTGATTTTCTTCCTTCAGGTTAAAAACTCTTACAGCAGTGTTTTTTGAAAGAGTTGGAGATGTTTAATGGTGTTTTTGGGAAGTCCAGTTAAAATACCATTTCAGTAGTCATCTCTGCTAGATAAAAAGCATGGCTGAGTTTCTCTCATTCTCAATGGGATTCTGAGGATTCAATTCTGTCTTTTTTTGTTAAAATATGATAAAAGGCTATTCTGGTGATTGCTTTGACAAGAACGTAAAATCTAATTCCAATATACTGATATGATTAATGATTTGGATTTTAGAGCTTTGAATTTAAAATATGGATTAATATCAAGTCTTTTTTCTCTGTGGTTTTTGCATATAGAGATTAAACAAAGTGATCTAACAACTGATCTGTTTGGTATTGGGCATCGTACAGCCATTCTACGAGAATACCTGTCAACAGCAACAAAGAAAAATCGTAAACAAGTAGTATGGTCAGAAAGTCTTAACAACAGTAGCAATTTATTTGCTAACTGCTCATTCATAATTCCAGTGCTTACAAAACTTAATTTCTTCATTCTAACAGATTTAGCTGGTTAGCAAGCTAAAGGCTACTCAACCACAAAAAATATTTATGATTATACATTGCAGTTTTAAGCCAAAGTTTATAATCTGAAAAAGTTAAAAAAAAAAAAAAAAGAGTTATGTTGTGATTAATATTGTTGACTATAAAAAAATAGTTCTCAGCGTGTCATTAGTGTGTGATGGAGTGAGCAAGCAAAGGAAAGTGCACGCAAAAAAAGGGGGGCGAGCGAGGAAGACACACGTGCACATAGTGAGAAACCGAGCATCCTGATTGGCCTCTCCTTATGCTTAGTTGGCCATTGAGGTTTCAGTATGCTTGGGACGTGCAGCACGAGACACAACGGGAGAGAATGTGCGCATACAGTGAACACAAAAACAATCAAATTCAACATCAATATCTCACTGCACAATATTGTAGTCTGTCTTTATTGGATGGAGTGAAATATTGACAGTTTTTCTCCAGTTCTATGGCTGGAGCATTAGCATTAGCGGCTAACTGCTAGTACTTAGCCCACTAAGCGGGCTCCAACAGTGCTAGCCGGGGTTAGCCGCAGGCTACAGGCTGATGATTGTCACCTTTGAATGGCAAAAGAGCTAGCACTTAGCGGCTAATGCTAATGCTACTCCTGCTCCGGTGCTAAGGAACTGAACTGAAACTCCTGTATAATGCTGTACTTCAGCAGAGTGGCTTTATTGCTCCTCATAAGCTGACTGGTAAAATCCATACTGGTAAAAACAATAAGGTGCACTGGATTCTAAGGAAAATTGATGATTTTTAAAAAAATTATAGGATTTTAAGTGCACTTTATAGTGAGAAGAATATGGTGTCCTAGAATCTCCAGAAAATGATCCTATGATACTTAATTGTAATTTTTAGGTTTATACATGAATTCTTTTTTAAATATTCAAATTAAGTTCGAATTCAGAAATCCTCACAACCAATTTATCATGCATTCTTTATTCCAGCACCCTGCATTGATTTTTATCTCCCCTCAAACATACAAGTATATACTATTATTTTAATTGACACCAGTAATATATATATATATATATATATATATATATATATATATATATATATATATATATATATATATATATATAATTGCATTTTACATTACCTTAGCTGAACTGTTGTTTTCTTTTTTCAGCTAACAGGCTATCATTGTGTTGAGAGCTGAGAGTGAAAGAAGACTGAGGCCAATTATGCTGTGTTGGACCCTGGGCCAAGATTTGTTCAGAAAATGTTTCAAGATAAAAACAACCAAAAAAAAAAGAAAGTATTGCAGCATGCTATTGTCACAACTTGGTGCAAAACTCGTGCTTGTGCATGTCTCTGAAATGTGCGGGCTATGTGAAGTTTTTTGTCATGGTTCAAGCCCTTACTTGAAAATAAATCGGACCTACCATATTGCGTGACAAAAGCAATGCAGCTGTCCACAATAATGGGGACATCATTTTTGCTCAGCTGCTGGTTGCTTAGCGCCCGGCCATCTCTCCCAGCAGCTAACTGGATAGCGGAGTGCCACAGAGCAAAGTCCTGTTTAGTGACACCATGAATGTAGATGGTTCTGCTCCACAGACACACACAAAAACACACACATAAACACACACAGTGATTCATGACTTACATTACAACTGCTAGGTTACCAAAACAAAAATAAAATCCAAGCTATTTTATTACAGCATTTCCTCAAACCAAGAGACTTACCTGCCACTTTCAACCATCAGCAGAACCTGGACCCTCTCCTCTCCTTGCACATGTGTGGAGACAGCTGTGAACACAGAAAAGTAAAGAAGAGAAGAGAAGAAAAGAAAAGAAGCCTTTTATTAGAGAAGAAACCTAGTTTTAAGGGGTTAAAAAGGCATAGTCAAAAAAAAAAAGCAGGCATTCCTACACAGCTAATAACAACTGGATACATGCACAACCATTAGCAAGCAAAAAACACTGAATGGTAAGCTTTAGAGCCAATCAAAACCAAAGCTTAACTTAAAATTTTAAGAATTTAAATGTTAGATGTTGGTGGAAAAGGAGAATTTTAAGGTGCTTATCGTACAAGTGGGCTTGACTTTAATCATTGATGAATTAAATAATTCCAAATTCTTCACCAGATTCATGAAGGTCAAGGCTTCCTTCCTCTCCTTCACCATGTTTGAGGTGGTGTTTCTTTTGTTCTTCCACCACAAACCAAACAAACAAAGCTCAAGTTTTCTGAACGCTGGCAGACAGCAGAGCAAATGGTAGAACGGGAGCAGCAAGGTCTTCATATAATATCAGCTTGATCGCTTGATTTACTCAATGATGAGTAGATTTATCAAACTCGGTGACAGTGTAGAGCAGGGGTGTCCAAACTTTTTTTGTTGGGGGCCAGAAGGAGAAATATATTTGAAGTCACGGGCCACAGACTCTGTAATAAAACAAATAATGAAATATACCACTTTAACTAATACATTTTCCTGATTACTTTCATTTACTTGACTTACTATCTTTATCTTTGACAGTGTTGTGTAAACTAAGTTTTTTCAAATTGATGTTTCATTTCATGATGTCTCTTAATATTAAACTCCTTAATTACGGCAACTTTTAGACTCATTTGACCTTTTTCTGCTCTAAAACTGCACACTCTCTCCGCTTTTGGACTCTTTGGCATGCTGTTCTGTGCTAGAAATCCGCAACCTCTCTGCTTTTACATTTTTTGGCCCCTTTTTCTGCGCTAGAAATGCGCACTCTCGCCGCTTTTAGACTCTTTGGCCCGTTTCTGACACCTAGCGTTCAAACTTTGAATCTCACATTATAAAAACCTGCTTAACAGCGGGCCAACTTTTATTCTACTTCTAAAATACCTCACGGGCTGCTCCAAAAAAGGAAACGGGCCGCAAATGGCCCGCGGGTCGTAGTTTGGACACCCCTGGTGTAGAGCATCTACCACCCTGGCTATAATGTGGGTTTGGAATAACTCCCGATATTTTTATAATTATAACAAGAGTTGCGATGCAGCGCATTAAAAATGTATTGCAGTGAAAGTATTAAACTCATGGAAATAATATATAGCGAGTAAAAAAAATAATACTTTAGTAGATACAGAAACACCCTTTTAGTACTTATCTACAATAGTGAAGTAACTTCATTACTATGCATACCTGCATGCTTGTGGTCATTAATCATCTCAAAATTATTTCAAAAGACTCAAAATATTGAGAAATCATGTCTTTTTTTTTTTTTTAAGAAAACATTCTCAAAATAATGAAAATCTTGGGAAATCACCTCTTAATAACAAAGCATTCTCAAACTAGTGAGAAACCATAGAAATAATACAACGATAAAATCTATAAATTCTCAAAATAACAATATGGTATGTGGAAATAAGGACAGCTAGTATTATTTACCTACTAATTATTGTTTTATTATTATTATTATTAGTGGTGGGAATGAGATTCTATAATTAGCAGTGTCAGAGAAATTCGGAGCTGCTTTTACTAATCTGCAGTCTTGCTCCACTGTACTTCAGCGAACTGATTATAATGTTCCCTCAAGGGCAGCTAGTACTGCCATCAGGAACATGCTGGGTGTTCTAGCTGCATGCCTTAAAAATGGAGGGAAAGAAAAAACAATTTCTCATTACAATTTAGCTCAGAAAGTCCGTTTCTGAGGACTTGAGGGCTACTGAAGATCTTACACATTTATAAGGACTGTGAGGATCTATTTTTCTGGCTTATACATATCAGATTTTACTGTTTCAGATTTTATTCAGGTTTTACTCTTTCTGTTTCAGCTTATTATTAAAGGACAGCACGTATAAAAAGACAAAGAAATACAGAAACACAGAAGCACTGTGTGAAGAAGAAGAAGAAGAAAATCAGGTAAAGGTTGTGGTAGTCTTGTCGTCTCGTTGGGAGACGAGCTGCATATCGTCGCGGCTTTGCTTTACTCTGCTTGGCTCGGCTCTGAGTTAAACTGGTTTGGAGCAATCGGGGCAGAAAGCTTGGTGTCGTTGGTCATTATTTCTCGCAGCATGTACAGGAGGAGGCTGTCTAACGCTGTCTGGCCATTCTCATCAAACAAACACAAACACCCCGCCATGCCCTGGCCTATTTACTGAACAACCCATTCTAACACCTGAGTGCACACCTTATGACAGTTTAAATCTCTTCATCTTTTGTTTTCCTGCTCCTCTCATTCTACATATGCCTTCCTAACACACGCAATCTCTCTCCCTCTCTCTCTCTCTTTCTCTTTTTTTCTGTGTGTTTTCATTCTCCTCACAACATACACATAGCCAACATACATGATGCTGGGGTTATATAAATACATACAGCTCTGGAAAAAAAATGAAGAGACCACTTCAGTTTCTGAATCAATTTCTCTGATTGTGCTATTTATAGGTATATTGTTTGAGTAAAATGAACATTGTTGTTTTATTCTATAAACTACAGACAACATTTCTCCCAAATTCCAAATAAACATATTGCATATTGTCATTTAGAGCATTTATTTTCAGAAAATGAGAAAAGGCTGAAATAATAATAATAAAAAAAGATGTTAAAAAAAAGAGTTCAGAAATCAATATTTGGTGGAATAACCCTGGTTTTTAATCAAAGTTTTCATGCATCTTGGCATGTTCTCCTCCACCAGTCTTACACACTGCTTTTGGATAACTTTATGCCATTCCTGGTGCAAAATTCAAGCAGTTCAGCTTGAAGTGCAGTCCATCTAACTCTTGATTATATTCCAGAGGTAAAATCAAAGAAACTCATTTTTTTTTTAAGTGGACTCTTTTTTTTTAAACATACACACATATATGTATACAATACCAGATCTGTGTGTGCAAATCTCTGTGTTTTACTAAGAATAGTATTCACATATTGTTTTTATTATTATTATTATTATTGTTATTATTATTATTACTACAGACCAGTACAGTATATCAAAACTGCAACCACCTCCACTACATAAAAAAAGCAACTTAACACCAAAATGACACAAACAGCAGAACCTGGGAGGTGCAAAAAAAACAAGGTGCATTAATTACCTCTGGCAAGTTTTCAAGGGCAGGACATTTTGTTGCCATTTTTTATTGAGTGCCAGTTTAAAAAAAAAAAAAAAAATCATTGATGACACAAGCTTTATTAAGTGCTATTATCTGCAAAAAGCAAACACTCGCTATCGCTGTTCAAAACCAACAAATACCATTCCCCTTATCCTGCCCTACTCCCCTGTAATTTTACAGCGTTTTATGTTTGTGATAAAAAATAAAAAAAAAAACTAAGCAAAGCGGACTTGTTGTGCAGTAATTAGCATTAGCATTGGGAGCCCAGGTTCAAACAGCTTCAGGGACAGAACGCAAAAGAAAAATACACCTGTGGGTCTGCTAGAGGGGCAGCTGATCACTCTCTAACTATTCTCTATTCACTGTAGGTTCACACAGTAGTGAATATTTAATAAATATAAATATTTATCTCCCATTATAGAACATATAAGGAGGTCGGCACTTCTCATGGAGATGCAAAAAACACTTGGGGCCCTATTTTAGCAATTTTAGCATCGGTCAATTGTGTCAATACACAGCTGGATTTAGGGCGTGTCGATATGTCTTAGATATCATGAGGGCACAAAAAATATGCCTTGTGTGGCTGAAAATATGCAAAAGGCATGTACTAATTCTCCTAATTTTCTCCTAATATTTTTCTATTTATATCGATCTTCATTTAAATGATCTGATATTGATTCATATAAACCTAAATCGAGCACATTTTCCCTGTATATGTGTACAGTTTTAACATCTCTTGTTTTATCTCATGAGATCTTTCTTTTTCGAGCACTGCCCTCTGGCTGGGTGATCAGTTAAACTGGAGAACGTCACGCAGAATTCAGTTTCTGTAAAAATGTAAGTAATTTTCTTACATCTGGCCCGTGAGGTTGTTTAAACTATAATGAATGATAAAGGAAAAATAAATAAATAAAATGCTTCTCTGGCAAGCTTTTGTTTACATACCTTCCCTGTCTTTCTCTGTTGCGCTTGGCATGACTTTAGTTTCTGCCTGTTCTCGTTTTTCAGCCTGTTCTTGGGGTCCCTGTCTCCTTATAAGGGAGTTTTTCCTGGCTGTGTCCCAATTCACTAGCCGGGCCAGCAATAGCGTATTGGACCGGGACCCCGAGGACACAGGTTCAATCCTGCATGAGTAGCGGTGTGTTTATTTATTTATTTAGTTCATTTCTTCTTGGGTTTACCTGATTTGAAATTAACTGTTCTGTAATTGGGTTTAACAACCCTCTGGGCTGGAGAGCTACTAGTATGTAGCACTCCATCCCATTACATTACAGATTTTTTTTTGTTGTAGGCCGCCACATAATGGCTTGGACAATATATATGGCCTGAAGCCAAACTTCATTGCCAACAACTGCCCTAAACAGTCCTCAATGATGATATAATTTATCAATAATGCTAAAACAACAGGTAAAAAAGGATGTATACTGAGATATGGCCAAAGACGAAGACAACCACATTTACCATTTGTATTGGATGCTGGACATAGATGCAATTCAGCCTCCACATTTAACACATCAGTGAAGTGACTAGCAAGCACATACAGTGTAATATAGTAAGAACAGTGATGTACTGTCCACACATGTCCAAAATGGTGGGCAGCCATCACTCTAATATTTAGGAAACAGTGTTAACAAGCTTTAAAGGCCTTGCTCTAGGCCCAACAGTGGCAGCTTGGTAAATCTGAATATCAAACAAGGTAACACACAGTCCCAACTGAAGTAAAGTTTTAAATGCATAAAAGCAAAATAAACAGAAATTTTCTCTCCAGTGTAATATCTGCAAAACTGCATACAAAACTGTCTAATCAACATAAGCTATGTCAACAAAATTAGGCTTTTTTGAGCTTAGTGCACAAAAAGCTCCACTAACTCTAAGTAACAGCCTCAGCATCTTTTTTTAGTTATTGAGCTTCAATCAGACTTTTGCTATCTCAACTGCCACAGAAGAAAAGCTGAGGCACCAGTGACCACCTGAGCTCCTCAGCGGGGGTGCAGAGCATTAGACCGGCCTGAAAGACACTCAAATACCGGCCGTCCTGAAGAAGAAAGACAGTTCAAGGACAGAAGCTGCTGTGTTACACTTCTCTCCTGATATAAACCTAATTATTTCTCCTGCATTTTAGTACAGGCAGGTTTAAACAGGAATCTCCCAATGTAAGAAACTGTGTGAAAAAAGTTGCAACTTTTAATGAAAGTCAATGTAAAATTAATTTATAAGGGTATTTTGGAGCATTTCAATTGACCCATTAATTGACCCTTTCCAGTGAGCAACCATTTATCAACCACTTCTTCTTATTCTTCGTTATTATATCTTTTGGACAACATTATCTTAAAAAAATAGAATTTTATTTACCTTTATTTAGATATTTAAAAAAAAAAATTACAACTGTAATGAAAGTATCTAATTTCTACCAAAAAAGATATTTGGTTGATTTATGGTTATTCATTTATGGTTATTCATTTGAAGCACTCAATTAAAATAATGAGAGGATGGAAAAAACAAAAAAAAAACAAAAAACGCACATACAGTGTAATAGCAGCACTGTGTCCATTATACACAAATACACTTTACTCCACTCTACTCTACAGTTTTCTACTGTACAGTTCTGTACAGTTTAAACACTGACTTCTATATTGCCCGTCAAATTATAATAGTTAAATTACTGCAGAGGGCTGCTGAGGTGAGTTTTAACAGGCTTCAATCCTTCATTAACATTTTTAATATTAGTTAAACTTAGTTAAACGTTAGCTGGTTAATTGTTGGGGAGATACTGTACTCTGTATACTTAAAATTAAGATTAAGATTAAGTTATATGTTATAATGACTACAGACTTTAATAAAACCTTTTATTTTCTTAGACAAACAATAATTTCAGGGAAGTATCTCCTTGGAAAAAGTAAGAAAAAAAAGTAAAAAAAAAAAAAAAAAACACACAAACAAGTATTACAGAATTACCAGAAAATAACATCCAGCCTGTGTAAATGTTTCCTATAATATACATTGTAATTTTTAGCTTAATATACCTACATCAAACTAGCTAAATGTACTGCAAAAGTGTTCTTGGGGGCTAAATGTTTAGCTGTCCTCACCAGTAGGAAGTACAAGTGGAGGGCATGACAAAAACGAATCACGACCAATCAACTAATCGAAAAAAATAATCGGCAGATTACTCGATGACTAAAATAGTCTTTAGTTGCAGCCCTTGAGTTAAAACAGTGGCAATGGACCCTATTTAACTCTTGACAAAACACAGCTGTTAACTGAAAGCTATTTCTATTGACTCTACCTAATAAAGCTGACTGATAAAATGCAGAGATGTGAATATAAAACATATTCTGGTTTATTTAACACTGTTTTGCTTACTGAAATTTTGAAATAATAAAAAAAGTCTAAGGTGTGTCCAAACTTTTGTATAGTACAGTATATGTCAAGTTGTATCCGAGTATACACTGAGTAACTTCCATCAAAGTAAATGTTAGTACAACATTTTTAAATCTGTGTTGTAAAACTACTCTGCAAATAACTTAAATAAAATTTTTAAATGCAACTGCTAAAAACGACTATGAACAAAGTTCTGACAATGTCTGAATATGTGAGGCCAATCAACCTGGAACCATGAATGGTTCCAGAACCATTTTACACATATAGTAGTTTTTAAAAAGTTTTAATGTATGTACTTAATGTATGTTTTTGTGATTATTACATTTTTTTATTATTAATCTTTCTAATCTTGCCTGCTGTTGTCACTGCGCTAAAGAGATGAATGCACGGCTGCTGTGGAGGTTGCAGAGACACGCAGTGTCTGAGTGGAGGTCAGCTGTGAAGCCGATGGCTTGTCTGCTTTCTAATCCGATGTCACAGACTCCGGCCCTCTGGGGTCCTCTGTTCTGGTCCCACAGAGATCTGAGAGCCCATTGGAGATGCTTGGTTAATGTGACACACTCCATTTCAAGGCTCCGCAATTTAAACCAGGCGACACCCTCGTAATCCCGCCACGGGTGCATGAGCTTTATGGATTTGACCCACAGTTAGGCCTTAAACGGATTATATATAGAAAGAAAGTATATATATATATATATATATATATAAATATATAAAATAAAACTATCGATTTTCTAACCCCCTATTCTAGTGCAATTGATTGAAAATGTTGCAGATCTAGTCTGCCAAACGCGTGTGAAGTATAAAACCCGCCCGAGTGTCGCCGCTATTGGCACCGCTGGCTCCGCTCGGAGACGCTCAGGGAAGCGTGACTAGACGAGGAGACGTCTCAGAGACGTGGGAATGGAGTCAAAGTGGCTCACAAGAGGAATGCCAATGAGGAAAGCACTTGCAATAGACTGACGAGAGCGCACAGGAGAATGCCTTGAGTGCCTAGCTTCAGTGGAATGCTTTAGAAAATTGGCTCTTGACAACATGATTATGAGAATCAGTGTATATCAAGTTATTCCTCCGATACCTACTCCCCAAAATCATCAGCAGAGTCTGCTGTAAGAGTTGCAAATATACACTTAAACCACCATTCTTTAACCCGTGCAAGCCTGGGTTATCGACAGCGATAACAAAAAGCATGGTGCAACTGTATCTGAATTATTTCAACGCTACAGTTCTCATTCAGTCGAGCTCGAAAGTTCTCTAAAAAAAAAAGTTCTGATTCTCTTTTTTACAATCCCTATTTCAACATCATTTAAAACTGAATGATGCACATCACAGTGCGTACAGTTCTCTTTGAAAAAGGAAAAAAATAAAACATTGGTAACACTCTCTATGAAGTCTGTATTTATAACTTTGTAAATATGATGATTATGATCTCCTTTCTTCATAATGCTCATCATTAAGTACTGAACATGTTATTACAAAAGCCTCATAATTACTTCCAATGATTATTTTTTTATTAATCCCAATTCTAAATCTAAATGTCTTACTATATATATATATATATATATATATTTATATTTATCTGTCATTGTTATTTATCATATGCAAGTGTCTACAGGATGCCTTACGTCCAGTTTTATTGGAATGTATAGCAAGAGCAATAAGATTTTTTTTTCTTTAAATAATCATAAAGCACGAATAATAAGTACTAAAGTGACTTGGGTACTAATTTCCCATATTGCTTGTCTTATTCTTGACTATCAACGAAATGCAGGGCATGAGAGCTGTGATACTTACATCAGTAAAAAGAATAAAAATAATTATATTCGAATCACTGCTTAAAAAATACAAAACACTAATTCTAATAATTTATCAATATTAATAAAAATCCTAAAATCAGTGTCTCAGAAAATCTGAATATTATATAAGGACAATTGGTACTTTTGGCAGTTTAGACAGTGTGGGGAGTGTGCCAAGTCCTGCTGGAAAAGGAAATCTGCATCTCCATAAAAGTTGTCAGCAGAGGGAAGCATGAAGTGCTGTAAGATTTTATAGGAAAATGCTGCACTGACTTTAGACTTGATATAACACAGTGGACCAACACCAACAGATGACATGTCTCTCCAAACCATCACTGAACATCAGTAAATTTAATTTGGAAATCAAGGCACCAGAGTGCCATTTTAGTGACAATATTTTACAATATTCTACAATATTCTACAATATTCTACAAATTCTAATTTAAGTTAAATTCTAAATTGTTTGTATATTGTAAAACTCTTCTATTGACATATGAAGCCATACATGGACTTGCCCTTAAATACCTGAGACACTAAAGCTATAGCATCAGTTGTAAAAAGTGCTATGCTTGCTAAATTTGATTTTATACAACAGTGACAGTGTATTTAATACAATTCTAAAGTGCTAAACACGCAACGTTTTGACACTGCAACAAACGCATTTACCGGCAGGGTCAACCACTCTGGCAAAGTTAACTTCTTGAAACTTAAAAGGCAAACACACACACACACATATACACATACACAGACACGCACATACACACACATCCACCCACCCACCCTCCCAAATGTTTTCTACCTGTCTAGGCCAGAGGGGCGTACTGCTGGTGCTAAATTAGATGCTTGCTTGCTGCACTTTGTTAGCTTCAGATGTGCTAAGCAAAATAATTACCTGTCTTGCCGATAAACAGCAAGGTCTGTCACTTTCCATGCACCTCAACTTCACTTTCCTCTCCAGCCAAAGAAAGAAACTGATGTTCACTTGCTCCTAGATGAGTCACTTTCTTTCCTTGGTTTGTTTGGCACTGTAGGCCATTGTAGCCAGAACTCACATTATAAGTGATATTTTTAAAATAATTTTCCCAATGAGTCTTACTAACATTTTTATTTGCTATTGTTAACATTGGGATTGAGGTTACTTCAAAAGTTTAACACCACCTCCACTTTCACACATTCAATGTGTTTTCTTTCTTTTTCATATTTTTTTGTAACATTGTAAATATCAAGACATAAAAAGCTACAGGAACACATGCTGAATTATTCTGAAAACAAAGAATGTAAAAGAGAATAAAAAAACAGAATACTGTTATACTTTTATGTATTCTTCAAAATATCCACATTTAGCTTTGAGGACAGATCTGCACACTTTCGGTATTTTAATCTCAGTGTCTTCATTAGGTAGAGTCAGTTGGAATATATTTCCAAAATGCTGCACAAATTTAAGTGCTTTGAGAAAGAATGGCAATATTATAAATATTTCAAATTTAGTTTGGAATGTGTTGACATTAACACCATTAACATTAGCAGACAAAACATGAAGTATCTTGGGTTTATACTGTTAGCAATAAAACATAAATAAAATGACATTTATTTACCAAACATATTTTATTGCAAAAAAAAAAAAGTTGTTTTTTTATTATTGTATTTATTAATGGTTGATGACTAACTGATCACATGTTTCATGAGTACGAGGGGGGCAAATAATGCAGATGTATTTATTTATTTTTGTCCAAGTGTAGGGTAATTCAAAAAGATACTTCTGAGAAGACTGTGGTGAAAATTCCACTAATTGCCACTTTTAAACTTATTTTGTAGGTATATATGTATGTATGTATGTATGTATGTATGTGCTTACTGAGTTCTTGCAGATGTTTAAGTTGTAGAACTCCCTCTGCCACTTGCTTGTCTTCAGGACAAAAAAACAGTTTGCAGCCGACCAAACAGAACCACCCTGTTCTCCAGTGGTAAAGGTCATGACCCTCTTTGTAGTACAAACGACCAACAAGCTCACAGTCCTTCTTCAGCAGAGGCTCCGCCCTCACGGGGACAAAGCACTAGAGAGAGAGAAAAGGAGAAAGAGAGAGAGAGAGAAAATATTGAGGAATATTGTAGGACGGCCAACAACAACAACAAAAACTTTACCACACAGACAGACGTGGTAAAGGGTGCATAATCAGTGTGTCAGATTTTTTATTTATTTTTATTTTTTACGTCAGACACACCTCTAGTTTACCCCAGAGTTGCCTTGCTTTCATATAACTTTAAGTATGAGTGGGAGAACAGAAACAAACCTTCGTTCAACATTTAACAGCTGAAACCTCAATGTAAGAAAAACCCTCCCACACAAGCCCTGACAGCTCCCTACATCAGTCAGATGCAAATATGGATGCGCACAATTATACACACACTCATACACACAAACATACACACTTTTAACACATCAACTGTGTCTTAGCCTGGATTAATAGAAAGGTAGAAATAAGGTTTTGAAGGATTCAGGACACTATTTGCATTACATGAAGTTACAAGGCCTCAACTGCATGTTAGCTCAGTCTAAAGTGTGTAAGTGGGCCAAATGGAGAATGTAGCTAATGTGTACACACAACTATTCAATGATAAGCTATAACAGTATGATTTAATTTTGTGTTGTGGGGGTGTCCAAACTGTCCATTGCTACAGTTAAAGATGGAATGGGATCTCTACCTAGTTGATTAAAGAGGAGAATTGAAGGTAGGCAAGGAGAAGAAAGGAGAAATATGGAGAGAAGAGAGGCAAGGAAAACAGAGTAGAGATTAGTGAAATAAGTAAAAGGAGATGAGAGCATAGGAACAATATGGGAAAGGAAAGAAGAAGGGATAGGGAGATAAGAGGAAAAAAAGAGATTGGAGAGGTGAGAGGAAGAGAGAAGAGAAAAGTAAAAGGCTGAAAAGAGAAGAACAGAAGAGGAGAGTGTGGGAGAGGGGAGAGGAGCAGAGAGGAGAAAGGAAGAGGAAAAGGGATAGGGAGATGAGAGAGAGGAAGGGAAAAGAGAAAGGAGAGGTGAGGGGAGGGGAGAAGAGAGGAAGAGAAGACTGAAAATAGAGATGAGAGAGTGGAAGAGGGGAATGGAGTAGAGAGGAGAAAGGAAGAAGAGAAGGGATAGGGAGATGAGAGAGAGAAAAGAAAAAGAGAGAGGAGAGATGAGAGCATAGGAGAAGGGGAAAATAGGAGATAAGGAACAGGAAATATGGGAAAGGAAAGAAAAAGGGATAGGGAGATGAGAGAGAAAAAGAAAAGAGAGAGGAGAGGTCGAGAAGAGAAGATGAAAAGGCTGAAAAGAGAAGAACAGAAGAGGAGAGAGTGGGAGAGCAAAGAGGAGCAGAAAGGTGAAAAAAGATGAGAAGGGATAGGGAGATAAGAGAGAGAAAAAAGGAAGAGAGAGTTGAGAGTTGAGGAGAATAGAGAAGAGAAGAGGAGAAGGCTGAGATAAGGAGAACAGAAGAGAAGAAAGTAAAGGGGCAGAGGAGTAGAGAGGACAAAGGAAGAGGAGAAGGGATAGGGAGATGAGAGAGAGGAATGGAATAGAGAGCAGAGGTGAGGAGAAGCGAAAAGAGAAGAGGAGAATGCTGAAAAGAGAGAGGAGAGAGTGGAAGAGGGGGATGGAGTAGAGAGGAGAAAGGAAGAAGAGAAGGGATAGGGAGATGAGAGAGAGAGAAAATGAAAAGAAGAAAAGAGGTGAGGAAAGGGGGAAGAGAAGAGGAGAAGGCTGAAAAAGTCAAGAACAGAAGAGGGGAGATAGGGAGAGGAGCAGAGAGGGAAAAGGAAGATGAGAAGGTATAGGGAGATGAGAGAAAAAAGACAAAAGTAAAAAGAGTGGAGAGGTGAGGAGAATGGAGAGGAGAAGAGGAGAAGGCTAAAAAGAAAAGAACAGAAGAGAGGGGAGAGGAGCAGAGAACAGAACGAAAGAGGAGAAAGGAAGAAGAGAAGGGATAGGGAGATAAGAAAATAAAAGCACAAAAAGACAGGAGAGATGAGGAGAACGGAGAAGAAAAAAGGAGAAGGCTGAAAAGAAAAGAACAGAGGAGAAGAGAGTGAAGAGAGGGGAGAGGAGAAAGGAAGAGGATATATAGGAGATATAAAAACAAGCATGAATGGCAGAATGTTCAAATCATCTACCAATATGTTATAACACTGTATTACAAAGTTATACAGTGTGTGTGTGTGTGTGTGTGTGTGTGTGTGTGTGTGTGTGTGTGTAACCTTGGCAATGGCTTGGGCCCAGTCTCTTTGTGCCTCCAAAGTCTCCGAGCCAAACATGAGCACTTTCTCAGACTGCAGGTAGATCTCAAAGGTGAACATTGCCCTGAGGGGAGAAAAGGAATTAAATAATTAACACACACACACACTCACACACACACACACACACACACACACACACCTGGGGAAGGAAAGAGGATGGCTATTAATCTCTGTTTGTCTGTTGCTCTTACCACAGGTGACTACAAGAACACTAGAGAAAGCAGCGAGAGGTTAGAGGTTAGTCTCTTAATGGCTGCTGCAGTGGTGGCCTGTGCTCTGTGCTGCTGTAGGGAAGGGGCTATTTTTACAGTGCTGCAGTTCCTGCTGAAAGTGAGCTGTGTAGGTGTGCGTTAAGAAATCAGCGGATGAAATGTTTTTATAACCTCTGACCGCTGCAAGGTGGTCAAACATCATATACTGATGATATGAAATAGAGCAAAAGATTAAGAGAGAGAGACAGAGAGAGAAAAAGGGAAAGAAGACAAAGACAGAATACTGTAGTAGAAGAGACACTTCAGGCAGATCACGAAGATGTTCGATAAATAAATGAAAATAACTTATGTAACTGTTATAGACAAAAGACAAGAAGAGCTAGGACAAGAGGTGAAAGGTGGCTAGAAAACAAAATATATGATAGGACTAGAAAAGTAAAGAGACAAGAGAAGAGCAGACAAGAACAAAAGAAATAAGAAGAGAAGAAAAATAAAACATGAGAAAGTTTGCGAAGGAAAGTGATGGACGCAAAAGGACAGGAATAAAAGAGATAAGATTAAAAGAAGGGAGATTAGAAGAGTTGATAAATGTGGAAACAACAATAAAAGAGAGGGAGAGAGAGAGAGAGAGAGATTAGATGAGATGAGACATAACGATAAGACAGCAGAGAATAAGAGAACATTAGGAAAACGATAGCACTTTAAAATAAGACTACCTTTATAAATGGTTTACAATTAGTTTATTAATGGTTACTAATTAAGTTGTAAATGCCTTAAAATCATTAATAATCATACGTAGAAAGGGCAACAATGACATGTTGTTTGCCAAATAGTGAACCCCGCAGCCATCTATATTGTTGCCCTTTCTACGTATGTGTTATAACTGATTATTAATGATTTAAAGTGGTACCGAAAAAACTTACAAGTGATGAGATGAGAGAAGAGATGGCAGATAAAGAAAAAAATAGACAAGATTAGAAAAAAAAACTAGAATAGACGAAAGAAGACTAGAAAATACGAGAAGGAAGAGACAAGAATAAAAGAGACAAAAGGAGACAGGCTAACACAAGACAAGACAAGCAGAGATAAGAAGAAGAGATAAAAAGAGATAAAAGAAAGAAAAATAAAAGAATGAGATGAAAAGACACAGAACAAGAATTAGTATTAAACAATATTAGAAGATACAAGAACAAAAAAGAAGATGAGATGAGATGAGAAAAGACAAGACAAAAAGAGACAAGACAAAAAGAGACAGGAAGAGAAGAGAAAGCTGAAAGGACAAAATGAGACGAAAAGAGATAAGATACGAATAGATGAAATAGATGAAAAGAGAAATAAAGTAAGAGCTAAAGATGTGAGATCTCTGTGTGAGGAGAGGAGGTACCCTGTTCCAGTCATGGTCTCTGTGTTGTTGATGGCCAGGCTGACCACTTCTCTAAGGTCCACTCTTCCTATGGCTGTTGCACTCCTCTCACCATCATAATAACTGAGATATCCACCCTCGAGTGTGCACCAACGCCGAGCCGTGTCTGAAACATACACACATAATGCACTATATTACTCATCACCACCATTAGACAACTGTCCGCAGTGTATGTAGTATGTTCAGTTTATAACACAGTATATTCTCACTGATACTTCCTTATCCCTCTCAAACCAAGCTCTCATCTAATCACACACACAGGGAAGCAGACAGACACTCCTTCATTATGAATATGCTGATCCACGATTCACTCCCAAACGCAGTGTAACAGCCCGCCGTTAACAGCAGGGAGGTGCAGGCCCCCTGTGAAGGTGTGAGGGGAGCATTTTTTACATTAAAGCTTTGTTAAACGCTCGTCAGCAATTTTTTACCCCTTAAGGCCTCTCACCCAGAGTCCTTCCGTCAATGTTTTAATGCTGTTTTAAAGAGACATTGCTCGCAGTATGTGTGTCAATTTTTTGATCAGGATTCTTGCACCATTTTAAAAGTCAAATTTAATGCTTTTTAAGACCTTTTCAGGGCCTCAATAAAGATGATATAAGACCAAAAAATGTAGTCATAATTCATTTGGGAGAAAATAATTTAATGTATTGGAAATCTATTGGAAAACTTAATGTTTCCCATTTGTTTTGTTTTTTTGGTTCATTGTGATGCAGAACAGAGCCAATATAACAAATCTAAGTTGCATGAGCTCTTTTGTAGCTTCCTGCACATACAGAAAAAAAAGAGGAAATGACCAATTAAATTGTAGTGATGTTCATAGTACTAATACTACTATTAACACCATTGCTACTCCTACTACTACTACTACTACTACTAAAAGTTAGTATGTTAACTAGCTCTCCGCTAACATTAGTTCTCTCCTCTGTAACATAGCTAGCTTGTCGCTAATGTTAGCTAGCTCTCCACTAGCCTTAGTTCTCTCCACGGTAATGTAGATATCTTTCCACTAACCTTAGTTCTCTCCTCAGTTACGTAGCTAGCTTTCCGCTAGCCTAAGTTCTCTCCTTGGTAACATAGCTATCTCTCCGCTAACCTTAGTTCTCTCCTCGGTAACCGAACTAGCTGATCGCTAATGTTAGCTAGCTCTCCACTAGCCTTAGTTCTCTCCACGGTAATGTAGATATCTTTCCACTAACCTTAGTTCTCTCCTCAGTTACGTAGCTAGCTTTCCGCTAGCCTAAGTTCTCTCCTTGGTAACATAGCTATCTCTCCGCTAACCTTAGTTCTCTCCTCGGTAACCGAACTAGCTGATCGCTAATGTTAGCTAGCTCTCCACTAGCCTTAGTTCTCTCCTCGGTAATGTAGATATCTTTCCACTAACCTTAGTTCTCTCCTCTGTTACGTAGCTAGCTTGCCGCTATGTTAGCTAGCTCGTCGTTAGCTTTAGTTCTCTCCTTGGTAACATAGCTATCTCTCCGCTAATCTTAGTTCTCTCCTCTGTAACGTAGCTATCTCATTGCTAATGTTAGCTAGCTCTCTGCTAGCCTTAGCTTTCTTCTCGTTAGCTAACGTAGTTAGCTTGCCGCTAATGTTTGTTCTCTCCCCGGGTGGAGGAGAACATGCCAAGATGCATGAAAACTGTGATTAAAAACCAGGGTTATTCCACCAAATATTAATTTTTGATTGATTGATTATTTTTTTTGCATTATTTGAGGTTTGTTATTTCAGCCATTTCGCTTTTTTTGCAAATAAATGCTCTAAATGACAATATGTTGTCCGTAGTTTCTAGAATAAAATAACAATGTTCATTTTCCTCAAACATACTATACCAATAAATACCAAAATCAGAGAAACTGATTCAGAAACTGTACTGATCCAGAGCTGTATTTTTAATTGAGCTGTGTTACCATAATACATCCAATTCCTCTATTTCCAAAAGGATAAAATGTCAGGTTTCCAAGTTAAATATAAAAACAGACCCTTTAAACGTACAAAAACTCCACCTGTACAAGGCATAAGGTGTTATCTTGTGAGTGTGGCTGAACACTGACCAGAGTAGGATAATGACTATAATACCATTTTGAATGGGTACCAGATGGATGGGACATTCAAGTTCTGCAGGTATTTAACATTTAATGATTCACAGTGTCACAAGTGTAGAGGGGGAATATAGTTGCATCTCAAAAAAATTAAATATAATTGAAAAGTTACTTTATTTCAGTAAATCTTATCTTATCTAATCTTATGTGATCTATTTTAAGCATTTATTATTACGATTATGGCTTGCAGCCAATGAAAACCCAAAAATCAGTGTCTCTGAAAATTATAATATTATATAGGACCGATTGGTACTTTTGGCAGTGTGGGCAGTGTGCCAAATTCTACTGGAAAATGAAATCACCATCTTCAAAAAAAAGTTGTCAGCAGAAGGAAGCATGAAGTGCTGTAAGATTTTCTGGGAAAACACTGCACTGACAGTGGACACAGTGGACCAACACCAGCAGATGACACGGCTCTCCAAAAGGAAGAGTGGAGAGACACACAGTCCAAGCTGATTTAGGTCTAGTGTGAAGTTTCCACAATCAGAAACTATAAATTATAAGGTCATATTTTTATTGCCTGTGGAAAGATGATGCAATATACAGATAATGGCTAAAAAAAGATCAAATATTAAAATAGCCATATTTCTCAATAGAGATCTAAATATGTAATGGGGTGTCCTAATTTTTCCACATGACTGCACATTAGAATTTTTTATGCCCACTGTAAAATACAGACTGGTGATAAAATGAAAGGAAAACCCTGAATAAATGAGTGGAGAAAGCACCAGACAGCTGTACAGCATGACCTCTTTAGCTGCACGGAACACTGGTTCCAGACTCTCATTCCTCACCCTTACAACTTATGAATAACTCAACAACTTTTTTTTTTTTTTTTTTTTTTTTTTACATAATTACTGAATAATAATATTTGAATATATAAAAGTTGTATAGTTTATGGGGTTAATATCATGCCATGCTCTGGGACCTGAATGAAAATGCTGAGCAGAAGCAGCTGACCTCGATTCTGGACGGCAAGAGGAATATATCTAACCGGCTTCATTATTGTGTCATGGATGGCAGGAGCTTCAGGCCCTAAGACTGGTCAACTGGTCAAGGTTTCTATTTCTGTTTTTTTCAACAGTTCTATTTCTATGAGTTACAGGGCCTCATCTCCAGAGCATAAAGGGGTCACTGAACGGTTTAGAACGGTATAAAACTGATCTAAAATCACATGATACAGCTTTAAACATTTGTAGGAGATTTTAACTTTCAAACTATCTAGAAACAGCATATGTTCCACTGTTGCATTTTCCAGAAGAAGAAAAAAAATACATCTGTTGGGCTCCTTATAAAGGCAAGGACAGAATGACAGGGTCAGACATAGAGCTAAACAGAAAAATGGATGTAGAGAGAGAGACAGACAAATAGGCAGGGACAGAGAGATAGATCAAGGCAGAAAAAAAGGGATGAATACAGAGACAGACACACAGAAAGAAAGAAGATAGAAAGAGAGACATAGATCAAGACAGAACAATGGATAAAGACAGAGACAGACAGACAGACAGATGGGCAGGGACAGAGATTTAGATCAAGATAGAACGATGGATGAAGTCAGATACAGATGGACAGGGACACAGACATACATAAAGAGAGAAAAACAGAAAGACAGAGACAAAAAGACAGGCAGATGGATAGGGACAGAGTCGGAGATCAAGACGGAAAAATGGATGAAGGCAGAGAAAGACAGACAGACAGATGGAAAGGGGCAGAGAGATAGGTCAAGGCAGAAAAATGGATAAAGACAGAGACAGACAGGCAGAGGATAGAGACAGAGAAATAGATCAAGACAGAAAAATGGATGACTACAGAGACAGAGAGAGATAGGGACAGAGACATAGATCAAGACAGAGATAGACAGACAGAGGATAAGGACAGAGAGATAGATCAAGACAGAACAATGGATGAAGACAGAGACAAACAGAAAGAAGATAGGGACAGAGACATAGATCAAAACAGAAAACGGATAAAGAAAGAGAAAGAGAAAGACAGGCAGATAAACAGGGGACGTGAGATAGATCAGACAGACAAAGACTAGGACAGAGAGACATGGATGAAGACAGAAAAACAGAAAGAAAAAGACAGACAGAAAGGCAGGGAGACAGACAGATGATAGAGACAGATCAAGGCAGAAAAAAAATCATGAAAACAGACAGACAGACAAAGGGACAGGGACAGAGAGATAGATTAAGACAAAAAAATGAATGAAGACAGACAAGAAACAGACAGATAGAGGATAGAGACAGACATACATCAAGAAAGACAGACAGAAAGCCAGAGGATAGGGACAGTGACAGATCAATACATAAAAATGGATGAAGACAGACAGACAGACAGACAGAGAGAGAGAGAGAGACAGAGAGACAAACAGAAGAAGCAATGGGCAGAGACAGACAGACAAGCATCAATCATCAATGAAATACATTTAATCCTGTACTGGACTGGCCTACAAGCTCAGATCAGGAATATCAGACTCCTGTTCTGAGGGAAACATCTATCTAACATCACTACAAAGCTAATAAAGTAACGGAAAAGCTCTCGATATGGCACTGGGAATTTCTCCAAGAGGAAATGGCAACGAAAGCTCATGAAAATGCTACGTTCAACAATTACGGCTAAAAATGTCCGAGCACATTCATTAACCACAGAGCCGAAGTCAGGAATTAGCAGGTGCAGGGAATGAGTGTGATGAGGGGAGAAGATTCTGCTGATGGCATTTAGAAAGTGCCATACCTGTCCCAATTAAAGCCAGCACCATGAACATGCATATCTGTGCTCTTTTAAACAAACTAAACACACACACTCATTTGTAACGCATACACACACACACACATACACGCAGACACCACAGAAGGGACAGATGGTATTTACTATCAACAGCACTTCATGTGGCTGTCTCTCTGTATCTCTCTGTGCTTTAGTTCAATCATCTGCTGGTATTTATTTCATCATCACCTCTTAGCTTCTATCTGTCTGCATCACTTCCACCCAAAAATGGCACACAAAAAAACCCAGTCCAAATCAAAACAATGGCTGCTTTCTTAAAAGAAGCTCGCGTTCTGCTGCTGTGTGAACTAGACTATACAGCAGATACAAAAGGTGGAAAATAGAATACCACACCAATAGCAACAAAGCACGGGGTGAAATAGCAGGACAGTTTACTGTTCTTTGTTATTTCCTCTGCGTCCTGATGACAGTCTAAATATATCCTGTATTCGCCTCACACAAGCCAGACAAGGTACAGAAATGACTTCACAGACTCGTCTATACAGCTCCGGATGAAATTAAGAGACCACTTCAGTTTCTGAATCAGTTTATCTTATTTTGCTATTTATAGGTATATGTTTGAGTACAATGAACACTGTTGTTTTATTCTATAAACTACAGACAACATTTCTCCCAAATTCCAAATAAAAATATTGCCATTTAGAGCATGCATTTGCAGAGATGCAGAGCTTTCAGACCTCAAATAATGCAAAGAAAACAAGTCCATATTCATAAGGTTTAAGAGTTCAGAAATAGATATTTGGTGGAATAACCCTGGCTTTTTAATCACAGTTTTCATGCATCTTGGTATGTTCTCCTCCACCAGTCTTACACACTGCTTTTGGATAACTTTAAGCCACTCCTGGTGCAATATTACAAGCAGTTCAGCTTGGTTTGATGGCATGTGATCATCCATCTTCCTCTTGATTATATTTCAGAGGTTTTCAATTTGGTAAAATCAAAGAAACTCATCATTTTTAAGTGGTCTCTTATTTTTTTTCCAGAGCTGTATATTCACAAACATGAAAAACACAGATGATATAACTAGCTAGGCACACAAACACATTTCTTCTAAAATAATTCCTCAGCATACTCTCTAATCTAAAGATGTGTTTTCTTCAGCGTTTGAAAAAGAAGTGTTTTTCGGGCTTCAAACTACCTGCCCCGGCTGTGACCCATGCAGGGTTTGTTAATTACACAATAAGTTTAATGACGCATGTAAGGTTCGCAGAGCTGGGATGCACTCGCTCACACTGAAACTTATTTACACCGAAATTAATGAATTCATTTCTGACCAAAAATTACGCAACTGCTGCACAATCTGCATGATTTATTCTTTAAACCGCAGATTTATTACCCAGTTATTAATCTTGATAGCATAGGTGCTGTAAAATTATTCAGTAAGGCTAAATTATTTAGTTACTAATATGTAAGTTATGTAGAAAAGAGAGAGAGAGAGAGAGAGAGAGAGAGAGAGAGAGAGAGACAGATAGTAAGAGAGGGAGAGACAGAGGGGGGGTAAAGGCAGACAGTTAACAGACAGATATGGACAGACAGAAACATACAAAGACAGGCAGGCTAATGTACAGCGGCACATGAAGACAGACAGGTCATGGACAGGATAAACAAGACAGACAGACACAGACCAAAAGTTGGATGGAAACAGACTATAAGACACAGACAGACAGACATACGGACAGAGAGAGAAAGACAGAGAAGCATTAAGACAGACTTCTAAACAGATTGAATGAGAAAGACACAGATCAAAAGCTGGATGGAAACAGACTACTAGAGACGGACAGACAGACAGACAGACAGACAGACAGACAGACATAGAAAGAAAGACAGAGAATTAAGCCAGAGCATTAAGACAGACTTATGAACAGACAGAAGGAGAAAGACACAGAACAAAAGATGGATGGAAACAGACTATTAGAGATGGACAGACAGACATATAGAAGACAAACAAATGGAGATTAAGAAAGACAGTCAGAAACATGGAAGAAGACAGTTAAAAGGACATCATTAAACAGATAGACAGAAAAAAGGCAGATGGATGGAGACAGAAAAAAGGATGGAAACAAATGGACAGATGGACAAATGGAGATAGATGAAGACAGATCGACAAACATACAGATGAATGGACACAGACAGATGGAGAGAGACAGACTAAAGAATGCAGGCATATTAAAACAGACAGAGACAGAGCAACAAATAGAGACTTGACTGATAGAAAGAGATACAGATAGACAGACAGACAGAGAGAAAAAGACAGACAAACAGGGAAAGCTGGACATAAAAAGACAGATCAAGACAGACAGATGACAGAAACTCAGTTCAGCTCATCAGTTAATTAGCAAGGCCTCCATTAGCTGGACACAGATCCTGGGTCTCAATCACTGACTGCACTTTGAATGAAGTACTGCTATCTAGATCATGGAGTGTCATCATCTCAAATCAAAGACCTGTTCAATTTTCCCAGTGTGAACGCGACACTCGTAATAAAGGGGGCTGATACAATTGGGGAAATCCTGAGACAAAGGGAGAGAGGAAGCAGAGACTAATCTCTGCAGGACTGCAGCCTAACATCCTTACAGTAGGAATATTCCACTTTTACCTTCCACTGCGTTCACATTCACGTTATGATACCAATATAAGAATGCATTTACAACCATCTATAAATCTATAACTGACAAATATATACAGTACAAACCAAATTTAACAGCTGAACAGCAAACAAACAAACTGAATTTGGGGCCATTTGGGTCATTTTTCATATGTGGTATTGCAATCCAATTCACATTCAATATCCAGCTACATGACTTGACTTTTACATCGAGACTCACAGCTGTTCCAGTCCCTGCAGAGAAGTAGCATTGCCAATAGAATAGGACTCCCTGGAGTAGATAAACATGAGCCTATTGACACCATGTCTGATGCCTAGAGGGAGGCCCTCCAGCATTGAGCTCTGGAGCAGTGGAACTTTGTTTTATGGAATGATGAATCTGCATTCACTACTTTTGGGATGAGTTGTGGATAGGGCTGCAAGATATTGGAAAAATTTTAAATTGAAAATGTTCTTCTTTCTTTTTTTGACGATATATATATCGAGATATTAAACAACACAGGGCCCATGATGTCTTGCATCCGGACCGATAAAGAGCTGAGTCAGCACCGAGCTCTCAAAACCCGAGGAAAACAGCAAAACAACAGTAATTGGCCCTTTAATCAGACACTTAAATGGCTTTTTTCTGGGATTAAAAGCATGAACCCAGGTGTAACTAGAAATATCTGCGCAAAACTGTGCTGGACTGAGGTGCACAGCTTTCGACACGTGCATTTACAAGCAAGTGCCCAGCCATGTGGATGGAGGCCACACGGTTACCTCGTGTTTACTCCTGCCCCTCAAAAGCTGCACTTCTCAGGCAGCAGCAGCCTGTCACTTACACAGACACGGAGACAACGCTGTGTATCTACTTCTTGTGACAAGAATCAAAACATTGCAGCAACATGATGTGTATGAGTTAATCGCCTTAAGTGACATCGCATGTCCTGCGATGTGAATATTGTGCACGTGCACACATCACGATGACGATGCTTAGACGATATATATTCCAAAATCGAGTAAAAAGACTCCCCTGTACTGTAGAGACAGTTACTGAAGAGTTACTCAAGTTACTGACTGACGAAAGAAAGCACTAATTTATTCAGCTAGGACTACAAATAGAAGAGAGGAAGAGGAAGAAGGGGCGCACAAATGCTTAGTCATTCAAGCATGTGCTCAAAATACATTTGATTCAATATTTATACAGACAGAGCTCACAGGGACCTTCTGCTGCTGCAGGATGAATCACATGGAGCATGACATCAACACGACTGAATTGGACTCCATTCAGAAAATGCCCTGCTCAAAAGAACAGCGCTGCTACTACTAACGGCAGCAGTCAATGAGAACATGCCTCGCTTTTGTGCTACCTTGCTGACATTTGTGTGTGTTAGTGTGTTTGTGTTTGATTGTGTGTGGGTGCAAGCGAGTCAGTGTGTGTGAGTGTGAGAGTGTGTGTGTGTGTGTGTGTGTGTGTGTGTGTCTGTTCGCACATGTGCAGAAGCCCTGCACCCACACATGTGCATGCTTGAACAAGCCTGCATGATTTATAAAGGGGCAGATGTGGCTGTTTTCAGCTTGTCCCCAAAAGAGCAATGGAGTGACACACAAGGGGCACAGGGGTTCAGAGCAAGCTCACTGCAAAGGATTGATGGAAGACACACACACACACACACACACACACATGCCTCATTAAATAATCATTAATCAGGAATACTGTAGATGACAGCCAAGAATAAGTAGCATCCGTTTACTAAGAGTTGCAAAAGTATTTTAATTAAAAAAAAAAAAAAAAAAATTCTAGCTCCTGGTTTAAAGATTCCCTCACATGTTACAAAACTCAAAGCAAAATAAAGTTATTTGTCTCAATGTGTCTTATTTGACAAAAAATAATTATAAAATCTTAAGCCATTAGCTCTTAGTTTGTTGTGTCTCTTCATGCTCTCTTCTGTTCCTGTCTTCCATTCTCCTGTCTTGTATTCTTGTTTGTGTTCCTAGCCATGTCCTCTTCAAGCACATAGCCCTGTTGTGCTTTTGACCCTGCCAGTGTTAAACACTGTCTTGATGTTTAATTGCTGTTTGTTTGAGCCACAGTCCTGACATGTTTGTCTCTGATAAGTTTCTGGTTTGTTATTTTTAGTTCACTATTCCTTGGTTTGTTTTATAGTCTTTTTTTGTCTTAGTGTTTGTTTCACTATCTCGTTCACTATCTTGTCTTTTTTTTTTTTTAAATGCTAAATACTTGCATTTGCATTCTGGACAATGCCTCTGGATTGGTCTAGATGTTAATGCAACATTTTTCCAAAATGGCAACTTTACAGAAGAAGAAATCTTCTTATTTTTCAATTAGATTTTTAAAAAAGTTTTTAATATTTTTAAAATCTTTTTAAAGGCATTTCTGTTGGTCCATACATAAGGAAGCATAATATAAGGAAACGGTGTAAAGAATAATTATTCAGATTGTCAAAAACTAAAAAACTGAAAAATGAAGATATGAGGAAAATTAGCAAGCAAATAATAATTGCAGATCCCACCCAGCCCATCATATTTTTTTTTTTTTTTTTTTTTTTAAGATATTTTCTTTAGGAAGGTGCTTTTGATCAATTATAACACAGATTTCTTGCTTCAAGAAGTTTTTTTTTTTTCTCTTCTGCCATAACATTACTAAACCTCCCTATAAAACATTCCAACTATACTTAGATGAAATCCTCCTTTCATGAAGTTCTTGTATTAAATGTTGTGTATTTAATGTATAATGTTGACAGTATACATCAGATAATGTATGTCTGAGTATTGTTTGCAACATAGTTGTTTTATATCTTGTTGCACCAAATACAATTACCACCAACATGGCCATGTGACAATAAAAGGCATCAGTGCCATGTCATGTCTACTGACTTCTCCCTAAAAATGCAATGATCACATTCATTCAATGGGTCCAACTTTTGGCATATCAGGGTATATTCCTTACATATTTATAAGAACCACAGTGGTTTCCTCAGTACAGAATCCAACTCACTACACTCAAACTGCCTCAGAATGCAACTGCCTCCAAGTTTACCAGTCTGAGCACATCACTCTGGTCTGATTCACTCTCCCCTGGCTTCTTCTTACTTTCCACATTAACTATGAGCTCTTACTTACAACATTTAAAGCCCTTAATGGCCTAGCGTCAGCATATCTTACTCATCTGCTGAAGCATTATCGCCCATCCAGATCACTTCACTCAGCTGAGGCAGATTTACTGCCTACTCCCAGGATCACTCACAGCTAATTTAGTGGAAGAACCTCTTCTTAAGGAGCTGTGAGGAAATGTGGAGGAAAGCAAGCTTGAAAAGTGCTTTTAAATAAACATTTAAAGCATTTTAGATTGGTTTTAGTTCATTTTCACTGTTTATAATTTTGCTATTATTTCCTGTAGACTAAAGCAGACTACAGCTCAACCCACCATCACTCAAAACCCACAGAATACAGACACATGCCGACTCTTCTTTGTCTGGCACCAAGATGGTGGAACAAACTGTCTCTGGGTGTCAGAACAGTAAAAGTCACTTATGCCGACTGAAGAGTCATTGTTTTAAAGAGTTCCTAAAATAACAGTTTTCTCCTAGGTGTCTATAGTGTCTAAACATTGACAAAGCACTTTTGTAAGTCGCTCTGGATAAGGGTCTGCTAAACACCCTTAATATAAATATAAACCATTAAGAATCCTGATTAAACAGCAGGTTATAGATTAGTTTGCAAAATGCTGACAAGTGGAAAACAAATTTTGCAGACTACAAGGTGCATCACAATCACTGAATGTCTATTTTCTGGTATATTTTCATACATAATATTTTAATACGCATATCTTCAATCATTAAATAACTGGTCTATTTTCGCACCAGATAATAAGGCGCATTTTAAGCGACACTAGTAAGGAACAAGGTTGTCGCCATGATTCCCTTCTAATTAAGCAGGTCTAGCAGCTGAATGTTAATCTACACGGATTTTACTCCTGAAAACAGTTTATTTGGGTGAATAAATGCTTCCGTTTACTTACAGTAAGCTTCGATTTTCAATATACTTAACAGTGCGGTTAGCAGCAGCCCAGTTAGCCGCAGCGTCAGCTGTGGTTAGCAGTGCTTAGCGCTAGTGAATGCTGCCTGACAGCACTACACTGAGAAACCCTGAGGGCTCTATCAGCTAGTGGTTCATTCCACATAGCTTGTTTTAGCAGGGTAAACATGCCGGCTACAGTCTGACATACTCACCTCTGAACGGCAAAAGAGCTAGTGCTACGGTTAGCAGCTAATGCTAATACTGCTCCAGCCTGGAGAAACTATACTGAAACTCCTGTATAACACTGCACTTCACCGGAGTGGCTTTACTGCTTCATACAATCTGACTGGTAGAATTCATACATAAGGTGCACTGGATTATAAAGTGCACCGTCACTTTTAAGTGCGCCTTATATTACGAAAAATGCGCTATTGGTAACTCTGTACATAGTACTTTCCGACAAGGTGATAAAATGGAAAGAATGTTAAAAGGCAGCTCCACCTCAGTGGTCTCAAATACGTCAGCCAGACAGACGAATCTAAAGGAGAAATTCAGGTGTAAGTAAAGAGTGAAGGGGAGCAGGAGGCATGATTGGATCACAGGCAATAGAGCTGCTAGAACTCTGACCTTGTAAAGCAGCAAAGAACAGAACACATCTACTGGGAACAAAAGCGGAGAGAGAGAGGCGCTCAGCGGGAAAAGATAAACTAATCAGAAATTAGAGGTTTCAGTTCCACACCTGTCACTCAACTCGGAGAGTGTGTCAACGTGTCTGTACACCGTCAGAGTGTGTGTGTGTGTGTGTGTGCGCACGCGAGCGTGTGTGTTCCCTGTCTCCTTGAAAGTCAGATAAAGGAGACAAGCTTATTCTTACACAAAACACAAACGCTGAAATCAAACGCTCAAGCTGCTAAAAGAAGCCGACAGAAGGCAACAGTCCACCCGCCTTCTTTCTCGAGGTTCAGCACCGAACCGGCGAGATGTGAAAACGTGAACGAGTGAGAAACCTCACACCATTTTTTTTTTTATTATCCTTCTGCCATTTTGAATGGGACAAATATTCTTAGTGCCGTCCTAAAACTGTTCTCACATTCTTTCTCTCTGTTTTATTCATCTCCAAACAAAATATACAACACAACATATTCGGCCAAACATTTATATAATGAAGTAGGAATGAACTGATGTGAAAATATTCATCCAAAAAAAAAAATTGAGCAGGTTTTCATTCACTGTTTGCCTTGATTTTTACCTGGGTAGTGTTAATCTAATCATACATTTACTTAAGCAGTGCAATTTTAATCCTTAATGCACCTCAGCATTAAGGCAGTGCTACTCAAATCACATGCAAGGGATTTCTCGTTTCTCAATGCAAAGGTTAAGTTAGCTCAGCTAATGTTACTATCCTAGCTCCATACCGCTCATAAAACCAGCTCAAAAACAGACAGTTTGCGAGCAAATACAAAGTGTAATAAGTGATGCTTTTATTTAATTTCATTTAAGAATGAGTGGAGCGTAAATATTAACTGCAGAAAACTGCTGGAAATAATTCATAATCATAATTGATCCAGGTAATTCCCATTCCCAGCTGAGGAGGGCACACTCTCCTCGGTAACTAAGATAACACCTGTGAGTTGCCTCTATTTTTACTATTTTAAGTTTTTAAGGCCTGTTTCACCTTAGCTTAGGTTTCTTCTTGACAATTCTAAGTACGGTGATACTATATACATTGGCTTGCAAAAGTATCCATACCGCTTGAACTTTTTCACATTTTGTCACCTGATAACCACAAACTTAAATGTATTTAATTGAGATTTTAAGTGATCGATCAACAAAAAGCAGCACATAATCATAAAGCGGAACGAAAATGATACATGGGTTTCAAAATGTAATAAAATTTTAAAAAATCTGAGAAGTGTGATGTGCAAAGGTATTCAAGCCCACCATATCAATACTTAGTAGAGCCACCTTTCCCTGCAATTACAGGTCAATCTCTACCAGCTTTGCACGTCTACATCTACATAGACTGAGTTTTTCACCCATTCTTCTCTGCAAAACAGTTCAAGCTCAGCAAGGTTTGATGGAGAGCGTCTGTAAACAGCTATTTTCATGTCTTGCCACAGAAGCTCAATGGTATTTTGGCTCTAGGCCATTCTAACACATGAATATTGCTTAATTTAAACCATTCCATTGTAGCTCTGGCTTTATGTTCAGGGTCATTGTCTTGCTGGAAGGTGAATCTCTTTTTCATTCTCAAGTCTTCTGCAGGCTCCATCTGATTTGTTTTTTTTCCAGGATTTCCTTGTATTTTACTCCATTCATCTTCCTATCAACTCTATTCAGGTTTCCTCTGCTTGCTGAAGAAAACCTCCACCATGTTTTACATTAGGGATGGGGGTGTTCAGAATAGTTGTAGCGTGATTAAATGTGAAAAAAAGTTCAAGGGGTATTAATCCTTGGTTTTTGACTTTACAACCTTTTTGCTTGTTTATTTCAACTTAGATTTTTGGATTATCCTGTTTTTTTTTTAATCCTGTTATTTTTGTATGTTTTATTAAACCTTGCACTTGGACCAAGCTTGTCCAGTCTGGTGTTACAACTATAATGAAGTCAAACAGACAAAATTCAGGGAAGCAACCGCATAGAAGCATCTACGCAAAAAATCAGTCGACCATGCTTTTATTAAAATCCTCAGGAAATGCTTATAAATTATTAAGAACAGGTTTTATTCATAGAGCTTTAAACCATTAGTGAAAAAGGCTTGGAGTCAACCTGGGTGCACAGGCTTGAAAATGGCGTTTGGGAGTGAGAGTAGAGTGTGTGGGGGTGGGGGGGGGTGGAATCCACCTTCCGTTCTCCTTCTACAACAGGAGGCAGCCTTTCTCTCTGGTTTCTGAAGTCGCAATGCATTGTTTAAGCAGTGCTGTTGAAATTTTCAGCGGAAGCACTACACTTAAGCTGCCATTACCGGAGCCGAGCTCTCGCAAGCTTTTTTTATAATAGATGAAATAACACGCTATTTATTGGCCATAGCTTTTACTGAGCCGCTGTGGAGGGTTTAATCTCACCCACTTAAAGAGGCCTAAATGAAAGGACACGAGCAGGACAAATAGCAAGGGACGGAGGTGCACAGAAAGAGTGCTGGGCTAAAGCGGGCGAGTTGCTGCACTTACTGTTAGGCACTGGCTTTTCACTGCCTCGTTTATAATAGATTGTACATGACACTGCTCTGAGATATACAGAACACTTGCTCTCTCCAGCTTGAAGTGCATGATGCAAGTGCTGGATGAGAAAGTAGCTGGAGCTAGTCTCTTGTTTCAAAACAAAAGCAAGTTTTCATAAGTTTTTATATTGCTCACACTGTTCTTTGACAGCACTTATGACGAACAAAACAAAGTTTTAAAGTAAAAGAACCCGAGCTCTTGTTTAAAATGTTAGAAGGAGTGTACACTTTGATTAAGGATTGTTTCTTTCAGGACAGCTGGAGACCCAGACTACTGTCCTACTCTTCCAGAGAAGAACTATAACTATAAAGGCCTCCGTGTACTTTTTGTGGAGACTTCTTGTTTTTATCTGGCTTAGGCGAACAGTGTAATTTAATTTTCTTTCTGCGAAGAAAATGAACTAATGCTGATGTTGCACAGAGGTTTTGGCTTACCATATCTTGAACTCTATGGACAAAGACTCTATATGACAATGGCTGTGACTGGTCAGTAAACAGAGGCATGCCATGAAAAACATGGGGAACTTATTCTTCAGAAGAAAACAGTTGCTTCTCTTCATTTTCTTGTAGTAGCATTTGTTTATACACTTTCAATAACTGTACATCAGTATAGATAGAATCCAGGGGAGCAGACAATGCAGACACCTCAGCCCCGGCACAGGTGCTTAGTGGTGTTAATTTAGCAAGCTTCCTCCCAGGGCTGGGGTCTTGGGTTCAAGTCCCTATTTGGGTGAAGTTTTTATGTTCTCTTCATGTCTTGGCAGGTTTTTCCAGGGTACTCTTTTATGGTTTTCTCCCACAGTCCAAACACATGTAGATTATACAAGTAAACTGTGTAAATGTGTCCTCACATGGGGGAGACTTCACATGGTGAGCACTAGGGCTGAGTTGTGAGAGACACTAAAGACAAGTTTACAAAAAAAAAAGACAGAGACTAGAGCATCAGCTGGACTATTTCACGTATGTATGCAGTATATGCAAATGTAAAGGTTGCAATAACAAAAAGAAATCCCTACAAATTAGAGAACATTATATTTATTAGAATAGAAAGTGTTACAAGGCCATTTATAACAATCTGGGTCTCTAGAAATGCACAGTAAGTGACTATTTTCAAATGCAAAAAAAAAAAAAAAAAAAAAATTCAGAATTAAAAAAGCACTGCTAACTAAGAGGCGAACTTTATATCCTGAAGACTGATGAGTCAAAACTTTTAGGAAGACATCGGTCCATTTAGATATGTGTAGCATTGACGGTGTAAATCAGAATTTCACAACAGGAACATCAAATCATCAGTTAAACATGGTGGTGGTAGTTTGATGGTGAGGGAAGGTTTATGTTGGTCATAATCAGTGTTTTTGGGGCTCTCAGGATTGGCCATCTGAGATCATCTGAAACTGATACATAGACAATCTATCTCCTGCAGGAGACACTTTTTTATCAGTTTACGATACGAAACTCAAGGGACATTATATTATGCAAAAACAAAACACAACTAGAGCTTAGATTCTCTGCCCGAACCCGATCCGACCCGAAGCCCGTCCCGAACTCGGGTCGGGCCGAGATTTCCCACCTCATTCAAACCGTGTGAAAATCGAGTAAAAATTGGTGGAGTTGTGATTATTATAAATGTTTTTAATCCTTTTCAGGAGTAAAGTTTTGACACGCCCACTCTATTGCGTACACCAACTTTCAACACGCCCACCTTTCGACACGCCCACTACTCCAGTCTGCAGAGACCTATACTTGCCTCATTCCTCGGGCCAGATCAGGTCGGGCTCCAGAAAATAGTTTATATAAAGCTCTGGTGTGATATTCACAATATAGCTAAGTAACCAATTATTATCGTTAACGAAAATGAACAAAATAACTAAAACTGAAAGTGAAAAAACATTTTTGTTAACTGAAACTAATAAAAACAGTAATTAAAAGGAAAAAAACATAACTAACTGGAACTGTATCGTGTGTTTTACTGCGCGCGGTGGTGTATGCACACGAAGCGGAGCCAGATTCTGCAGGGAGTCGGATTCGGCTCGCGCTAGCTGCGAAATAACGACAGAAAAACCATGAGGAAGCTGCAGAATGGGATTAGAATATGAGCGTGAGGGAAATAAAAGCACGCGTTTTGTAGTGAAACAGGAGATACAGTAGAATAAACACCACACAGCTATAAATACCTCTGAGTAGCTCATACACCTGAACACCCCACGCGGAAGGATGAACTGATAAATCTCTTTTTCTCTCTCTCTTTTTTCTTTATTTCTCTATCTCTCTCTTTCTTTCTCTCTCTTACTCACTCAAAGTGAATAATTTTGGTGAAAATTAGTGAAACCTGTAGAGTTTACTGAGTTTATAGTTTAAATAAAATTAAACTATAATGAAAATTTCAAAACTATTAAGTTTGGTCCGAGACCACCTTCACCCCTAACTCGGTGTTGAGTTCAATTAACCAAGTTAAAAAGTACAGGTGTGAAAATGCCCATAAAACCACTCTACAGGCCAACATTCGTCCACAGTGATGTGAAAGACTGATCTGCAGCTTGATTGCAGCTGTTACTACTAAAGGTGCCACTAAAGTTAATAGGCAGTTTTTTTTTCTTTAATAAATAAAATGATTAAAATGAGTTTTAAACTGTTTAGCTACCCTTTCATGGCATTCTACAAAAAAATATTCAAAACCTCAAAATGAAACTCTGCCTTTGATATCAGTAACAACTTGGTAAAAAAAAGCAATTCATTTCAAAGCACGGGTAAGCAGGTTTGCCAAATTTACCTCTTGGCATTCCTACAAAGCCCAGACATTTTGTCATGAAAATGTATGAAAACACACAAACGCACACATGACAAAGGAAGTCTAGGCAAGCTACTGTAGCCATAGAGATTTCCCCGGGGAAGCGAAAAGGAGGGAAGCACAGAAAGAGACCCCCTCCAGAGGACTGGGGACTCCAGCTGCTACTGCTAGCCCAGCGTGAGCGCAGATAGCGGGTATGGGGTCTTTCTCTCTCCTCCTTCCCCAGGGAAAGCTCCCAAAGTAGGCTTCCCCCCTCTCTAATTACCAGCCGGCCCAGAGGCCCACTCCAGATGTTGGCGATGAACACAGTAGGTGCTACAGAGAGAGTGAGGAGAGGAAAAGTACAGATTAAAAGTTTTAAAAGCTCTCTAAAGAGTTCCACCTTTACGGGGAGGGAGCAGGAGGGAGGGTGGGTGTGTACAGGTGCATTTACTCGTTTCGCCAGATGTTGATGCTACCCAGGCTTTCTTTCAGACACAAAAACAAAAGGAATTTTCATTTAACAGGTGATAAGCGATGGGCGGTCAGATGATCAGAACTGTCTAGTTTTAAAATTCTGAAATAAAAAAGTAGTTTAACAAAAGGGAATGGCATTTAAAATAAATCCAAAATTAAATAAGCTGTATGAGTTTGGTATTGATTAAATTAAGCTGTAAAATATTTTATATTTTTCTGTGTTCAATCCTGTAAATATTTTGAGGCAAGTTTCCCAAATATAGATTAATACAAGACAAAATGTAAGCAATTAGCAATGATGAGACCTCATAAATGCTGTAATTTAGCTCCTTTTTTGCCTCATTCAGTTTTTAAAAAACCTGAGATGCTACTTGCTATCAGTATCATGATAACTCTACTTACTGTAATTATATTTCTATTGTATTCCTAACCAATGTATTCCTATTATTAGGGGTGCACAATATATTATTTCAGCATTGGTATCGCAATGTGTGCATGTGCAACAGTCACATCGCAGGACATGCAATGTCAAGCAGGCAAAAAATACAGCTTTACACATTAGAAAATAAGACACTTTTCTTATTTTCCATTTTGCAGGCAGATTATGTATGCCCAGTATTACTTAGGAGTAATGCAATGTAAAGATAGGAGAACTGACTTTCTTCTGGTAAAAAAAAAATCATGTATTTTTAGTATAATAATCTATACAGCAGAATATAAACCTTGCAATGTATTTTTTCCCCAATATCACCATCCCTACTTACTGCCAATACTTCACTAAACATCTTGTCCCATAGTTTTCCAGATTGTTCAATCTAATTGTGTAACTGCATACAGTTTTTTTTTTTTTATCAGATACAGTCTGAAATACCACTGCAATCAATTTTCAACTCTGCAGAGCCTTCTAGTGTCTACCACAACAATCAGCAAGCAACACCATAACAAACATCCAGCAACAACTTATTTGTTTGCTATTTTATAGTTTATTTTCATTAATAAATATACTGTACAAATACTTTTCTCATTCTCAAATAATGCATTTAATGCAATCTAATGCATTTAAATTAAAATGTTTAAAAGTTGAGTGATTGATGCAGCTCCTCCACACTGCTTTTTCTGGAAATTTATTCTACAGCAGTTCTGTCATTTATTGTGTTATAAGACATCAACCAAAGGATTAGAGGTCCACTTTTTGGGTACTAGCTCCTCTCAAAAGTTTTTTCCGCTTGTTTTTTTCTTTTCTTTCTTTTTTACTGCCATACTCAAGAGTCTCTGAACCAGATTTGTGTAAAGCTGCTTTAAATCAACATCTGCTCTGAATGAAGTGATTTATATTTTGCCGTCTGTCATGAGATAAATCCCATACAAAAGTGTAAACATATGTTTAATGATGGAAACCAAGCCGGATCGGGCTGGATTTTTTGGGCCTGATCTAAACTCTAATGTGGTTTGGGCAGCTGTGTGTTAAGTTTGGACAAATAAAGATATAGTTTCAGAAATTGTGCCTAACAAGCTCAAAAACTGTATTGTGTCCTTATCCTGATATACTGCAATCCTGATAAAGTGACCAAGATAAATAAAAGTATTTTGTTTACTCAATAGATGAATGTGAACCTGATATGAGTTAGTAGTTTAGGTGTGGGAATTAATGAATAAATGGATGAATAGATCAATACTTGAATGAATTTCACACACTTACCGTCTCTTCCTCTTCTGTCCAGGTTGTTCTTGGACATACTGATTGAACAGTAGAGGAAGCCATCCATGAAAGAGGAAGTTTCTACTGGAAAACCACTGTCCCCGACCATCTCCAGCTTTGCAAATTCTGACAGAGAGAAAAAGAGAAAAGAGAGAGAGATAGAGAACAAGAAAGCACTGATTATGAATAATCCAATAAAGTATTGGGAGCTGAAGCTTCGTTTGTGAAGTATACAGCACAATCCCATTATCGACAAGCCGTTTCATCATTCTTCCCTGTCTCCCTGGTGTTTAGAGCACACCAACAAAAACACTACAAAGTCAACTTGAGGAGACCGTTTGGAACGGGACTTTCCAGATAACCAGCGTCCTCCAGGTGTTCCGGTTCCTTTTCCTCCTCTCCTTCACACATTTCTTAAGTTCATATTTATTCATTCTCTCGCAAGGTTACTCAGCAAGGACTCCTGCACAACTTTTTTGCACCACATAGACAACTTAAAGGCTGAAAGGAAAAATATAGAAAATCCTCCTCTTTGGTCTCTCTTTCCTCATTTAACCCTTCTTCTCCACCCTCTTCTCCGACTTCTCTTTGCTTAGAACATATTTTCAGCAATCAACCTTATCAGTTTCTGATTCAATTAGCCACTACGCACAGGTTACTCTTGCTTCGGGAGGGCCAACAACACCTGAGAGATTTTATCAAGCCCCACCAGCCCTCCTTTAACGCTGTATGTTCAAATAAATTTAAATGAAAAACCTTTTTAATTGAAGGATCTCTCCATCCTTCCATCTCTCCCCTCCAGCCTGCACTCTCTTTCTCTCTCTCTCTTCATTAAAAAGAGGGGGATTAGAAGGCATAATGAGATCGAAAGACTACAACTCTAACTCGGAGGTCTTGGCACTAAGCCCTGCCTGCATTTTAAGCATTTAAATATTCAAACTGACTCATGAATATGCGATTTAGCTGGAAATCAATATAGTAGGACGATACTGAGGAGAGGTTATGAGACAGATTTTACAAAATGTTCTAAAGTGTTTCCAGGGATGAGCACAGGACAGGTAACTGAGTAACTGCTTAATGTAAAAGATGTCAGTTTTTCAAATACTGAATTAACTTCTTGTTGTATTAATTATGTTCAGTCACGGTCATGAAAAGAGGATAAATATACAGTATCAGTCAAAAGTTTGAACACACCTTTTCTCATTCAATGCTCATCTTTATTTCCTTGTTTAATTTATTTTATACATTGTAGATTTATATTAAACACACCAAAACAATTAAGGGACACATATGGAATTACATTATTAACAAAAAAAAAAAAGTGCTTAGCCTCCACAAGGCCCTAATCTAAACCCGATCAACTGAGATGCTTCACAACATGAAGGAAAAGCAGCAACTATAAGAGAGACATGTGAACTAATTCTTTAAACTATTCAAACCCTATTCCATTAGATCATTTTTTTAATTAAGTATATGTCCAGAAAACCATAATTATTTAAAATATAAGGTGATACTAATGGATCTTTTGTTTGCAAGTACAAAATTAAAAAAAATAATAGCACAAATAATATAAGACCAAATATTTCATATTTGAGAATTCAAATGTTGTAGAGCTTCATGACAGAAAAAAATAACATATCTTATTAAAAATAAACAGGGAGTTCTTGACAAAATTTTGGGGTCCTTTTATGGATTATATAAAGGTTTAGAGTTTAGAGTTTTGAATGTATAACTTTAAACAGATTTTGTCACATGGGTTTAAGATATTTTGTTTTGTTTTTCTATTTATATAGATAGTTTTCTAAATTTATACAGTTTTTTTTTTAAAGGGGGGGGGGCTGTGTGTATAAGACTGTCGGGAAATTGTTTTATCAAATTTATCACATTTATTTTACTTTGTCAATTAAATGTTGTATAACATGCTTTCTTTTTTAAAGAAAAGAGCAACTTTTGTTCAGCACCTCCTTCAAGACGCCAAGAAAACTATTTAAGGGGACTGTACCTCCTAAAGACACTGAGAGACAAATACCAAGAGTGTGAAAATATGTACTCAAAGCTATATGTGGCTAAATTTTAAAACATATCTGTTTTTTGTTAACTAAATAATTTGTTCCTGTATAGCTTTAATATAGTCTTTAATATTACATTTTCAATGTAAAAAAAAAAGGTTTCCAAACCTTTTTTTTTTACATGCTGATAACTAAAAAGCACTGTAAAGCACTTTTAAGTACTCAAATGTCTGATATTACTTTACAGAAAAACTTAAAGAAATCCATTTTCTTAATACTTTTTGCCATTTTAATAATACAATTCCAGATACAATTCCAATATTCCAGAACATCTCTGGTAGACAGTCTCTAAAATACAGGCATAATTACTCAGAAATTAACCATATACTCCATATACACATATAAATACCTCCATGTGCCAGAAGCTTGCTCTACAAGACCTCTAAAAGTGTCCTGTAAATGTTAGGTACCTTCCGGCCATGGTTTGAAAGAAAACAAGACACCGTCTTCCACACATCCAAACTCCAGTTCAGAAACCTGCGTCCCTGCTGTAGAACAGGGGTTAGCATGGTTACTCTGAACAGTCTGCATCTTCACAGTCCCATATTCAGCAGGGTGCACCGCTCTGTGTCTTCTGACACATTCCCTCCACATTAATCATTTAAATCTCTTTGATTTTGGTCAGAGAAGTCCTTCTGTCGGTTCGGACCAGAAGATATAGGCTTTGTTGTCCTCGTGCATGGAGGAGCCCGGGGACCACGAGTATGGGGTTGGTCCTTCTTCAGACCGCTGACTGGGAGCGACCCCACAAGCCGTGCCACTGAACTAACTGCCTGGCCAAAAGTCAGACAAATGAGATATGAATGTATGTAAATAGTAGATGATCATAAAATGATGCTACAGGTGACAGCTTGTGAAGGCCCACACCTGTATAGGTTGTGAGTTGTTATCTTTTGAGCTGATGCAAAGGATGAAAACATGAAATATCAAGTATAAGTACAAATGAGAGATGACCGTGTGTTCCAAATAGATGGAACATTTGGAACACACGGTCATCTCTCATTTGTACTTATACTTGATATTTCATGTTTTCATCCTTTGCATCAGCTCAAAAGATAACAACTCACAACCTATACAGGTGTGGGCCTTCACAAGCTGTCACCTGTAGCATCATTTTATATTACCTTTCATATAAGCTGTCACCTGTAGCATCATTTTATATTACCTTTCATATAAATAGCCTACATTGTTGCCATCAGCTGCTGGAGCCCTGAGACAACACAATTGGCCCTGCTCTCTATTGTGGTGAGAGGCATCTCAGCAAGAAGCATCTGTGAGCTAATGTATCAGAACTGATTCGCTTTTTTTTCCTCCAAGCACGCTGTGATGCTACTTGGCAATGCTGCTTCAGCAGCAGTTGGAAAAGAAGCTGTGGCTGACTTCACAAGTATCAGAGGCAGCATATGCTTGTCTTCACCCTCCTTGTGTTGGGGCATCACTAGTGATAGGGGGAGTCCTTTAAAAAAAAAATTGGGTTGGGTAATTGGCCGTGTAAATTGGGGAGAAAATGGGATAAAAAAGAGAAATTAATTTACCCTAAAATCTGCAAGCAGTTATAACAGTTATATCCAGTGTTTTTAATCAATTAGATCTGCATTGTAGATTAATACTAAAATCATCCAAACTATGAAGAAACAAAAAAAAGTGTATAACAAAGCAGAACATGTTTTATATTTTAGATTTTTCTATTAAGTAGCCACATTTAGCTTTGATGACAGATTTGCACACTCTTGGTATTTTTTCAGTCAGATTTATAAGGTACAGTCAAATGGAATCGTTTTCTTAAGTCTTTCCTGAAGGTGCTCTCTTGCAAGTAGGCAGCTCTTGCTTAGACGACAGCTTTGCACATCTTGGCTGGATTTTCTCAGTCAGCTTTATGAGGTACAGTCATCTGGAATGGCTTTCAGGTAACAGCTGTGCTGAACTTGTCAAGAGTTAACTACTTGGATTTCTTGCCTCTTAATGTGTTTGAGAGCATCAAGTTGTGAAGAGGGAGAGTTAGTGATACACAGTGAATAGCCCTATTTGAGTAATATTCTAATCCATATTATGGAAAAATCTACTCAATTTAGTAAAAAAATACTTTAAGACATAATGGTCAGTCAATCTAAAAAATATCAAGAATTTTGAAAGTATTTCCAAGTGCAGAGAAGTCGCAAAGATCATCCAACTTTACGATGAAACTGGCACTCATCAGGACCGGCCCAGGAAAGTTACCAGCCACAGAGACTTCAAGTTAACAGCACCCCAGATAAGAGCCCAACTGAATGCTTCACAAAGTATTTTGGTTTTGTTTAACATTTTTAAGTTACTACATGACTCCTTATGTGTTCCTTCATAGTCTGAATCTCCTGCATTCATTTACAATGTGGTACAACATGGTAAAAAATCTAAACTCTGACACTATTTAAAAAAATTAAACCGGTGTCAACGCTACCATCTAAAGTAATTTTGCAGCATTCCCGTTAAGTCTATCCATTATGACACATGATTTAAAGAATAAATACCAGATTTAAATCATGTACAGAGAAGATAAATAACAAAAACAGACATACAAGGTTTTGCATAATGATTCATGTGCTCCATAACTGCAAGTTGATCTTGGACCCTGATAATCACTGCTTGTGATGTACTTAGTAGGCAGTCTATCACTCAGCTCTCATGTTGGTTATGACACATATTGTTTTAGACACAAACTGAATGGAAGAAGACTGTCGATGAAAGACTGTTGATGAAAGAGATTTTATGTACATACATTAACCCATTTTCATGCACTGTTCCAAAGAAATCAAAACATGCAGAAATGCTTAAATGAAACCAAAACACCCCACACAAAACATGGTTCTTTTTTCATGTTTTGGTAACATTATTTGAATTCATATTTGCCCATTAAACTGAAATACTACTACTACTTTTCTTTAATAACATCTGTGAACTGCTGCTCTGCTGCGTTTATGGGCGCGCGGGGATTCCTCCCAGAATTCTCTGCTGGCAGCAGACATCTGCCCCCGTCCCTCCTTCCAGAAATTAAAACCACCATCAAATCAACACGATCGCGGCAAAACAGATTTGTCTGAGCGTGGTCACGGGTGTATTTGTGCATGCACACCTGTTACAGTACCAGTCTGTTATTCGAGGGAGGTCCACACGCGCAATTCGGTTAATGAGGCCGCAGCTCCATATGGACACAAAGGTGGTCCCCGGCGCTGTTCCACTGTCAGGGAGGTTATCACAATGTTGACAGAGCAGCGGAAAACATTTGGGGATGTGCTTGGTGAGGGTGGACTAATTGGGCGAGCTGGCTCACTTCCTGAAGAGGCCTCAAATGAGCAGCGTAGGAACAGCTCAATCCAATCAAGTTCACGAGCGCGCGCACACACTAATTAGAGGTACTTCCAGAGGAAATGATCTCTCGAGAAGGGGGTGTGTAGGTGGTGGCTGCGGGGTGCGGGGAGTGTGTGCAGTCCTGTGACAAAAGCCTGTTTTATACATATATATATATAAGACAAACAGGTGACCCCGAAAGGCAATTAGGACCATTAGCATTAGCGGTTAGAGAGTGGACCAATCAGTGCAGATGCTGTGAATAAATTAACCCAATCAGGGAATCCCAGAGGAAGACTTCTCAAGTAAGACCTTTGGAACATTAATCATATGTCCAAGCAAAAAAATAAAATAAAATAAATAAATAAAAATGTAAAAGCTCCATATGTAAGGCTAGAGTGTACGGCCCCGTGTGAACAAGGGAATATGTAAAAAAAGGTTTGTTAGCTAAAAACGCTGACAATGCCCAAGTGCATAACTATATGTAGTGGGTACAAAGTGCAAAGTAAGGGCAGCACTGTGTAATGGAAACATTTATTAGAGAAATGTCAGCTACACTTAGGGCTGCAAAGTTTTTAATTAAAGCAGCAGTCCATAAGATGTTTTCTTTTTTTCTTCTACTCTTTTTCATGTTTGTCTTCTTTTCATCATTATCTATTTATTGATCATCCCTTTTTCATGTTTAAGTGTCTTCTTTGAGCATTATCTATCTACAAGATATCTACTTTCTATTTTTCATGTTTGTGTTTTCTTTTGATCTATCCATCCATCCATCCATCCATTCTTTTTAATGTCTATTTCCATCATTATCTATCTATTGATCATCACTTTTTTATGTGTTAAGTGTCCTCTTTGAGCATTATCTATCTACAAGATATCTACTTTCTATTTTCCATTTGTGTTTTCTTTTGATCATCTATCTATCTATCTATCTATCTATCTATCTATCTATCTATCTATCTATCTATCTATCTATCTATCCATCTATCCATCCATCCATCCATCTTTTGTTTTTCATGTTCGTCTTCTTTTCATCATTATCTACCTATTAATCATCTCTTTTCCATATTTAAGTGTCCTCTTTAAGCATTATCTATCTTCAAGGTATCTTTTTTTACTTTTAATGTTTGTTTTCTTTTGATCACTATCTATCTATCTATCTATCTATCTATCTATCTATCTATCTATCTATCTATCTATCTATCTATCTATCTATCTATCTATCTATCTATCGTGGTCATGACAATTACTGGAACTGAAGAGCTACTGCAAACATGCACAGATCAGAATGGTAAATTCAATCTTAATCTGTTTACACGCTTATTGTTAAACCAAATAATCACAGAATAAGAACTGAAGAGAGCAGGAGAGATAAAAGGTAATGCATGAGATTTAGAAATCTGAATAATCTGCTATAAACAGAGTTTGCACCACAATGCACATTTTAAAAGTACTTTTCAGAATGCTCTGTGCAATTACACCAAATACATTCTCACCAAAATCCATACAGACTGTCATTTTAAATTAGATTTATTTTTAAGATGAAGGCTGAGATGAAGGCTTTCACCATTTTTTTTATCAGAAAAAAAAAACTAGAAACCTCTATAAGAGCAGCTCAATACACAGATCGATATACACTGATGAGCTGTTCAAAGATTATAGCCACTCTCAGATGAAGCAAATAACACTAATTATCTCGTCAAGGTCTACAACTTATTTGACGGCAACGGAACAGTATGTTCTATAGTCAACATGCGGGATACAGAGGAAACAAACATACCGTACAAACATTTCCAAATGCCATTTTACTTTGTACTGTGTAGCACAGCATGAAATTGAGCGCTGTGTGATTTAGACGCATCACAAGCACCGCAAATGCTTAGCACTGTGTTGCTAGCAACAGTAAGCTAGCTCACACATGCACACACTCCACAAAAACCACTGGGGAGTTTCAGCATCCACTTGATTTTAATTTGCTACTGTCAGCAAACTCACAATTATGGAGATGATTAACCCACTGGTATTAGATACTAAATAGAGATTACGGGAATCTGAAGAGGTGAGGACTCAATCAGTGGCCCTGTGAGAATCTTAATTGGAGAATCTTAGTCTAATAATGTGTCTCCACACAAAAACATTCTTATTACATCCCGAGCATAGTTCTTACAGAAAAGACGCGTTTGTTTGTTTTTGGCATACAATGTGAGGACAAAGAGAAAAGAAAGAACAGCAGACGTCATGCAGACATCAAAACCTCCTCAGACATTACCACTATTCGACAATGTCAAGGACTAGTTGCTAAAAAGGGCGTGCCAAGGAATGAACATAGAGCCTGAGGAGCACTTCATAAAAGACATGTTCTTCCTTCTTTTCTTGCCATAACTAGATATGTGATTTTCCAGATTTTTCAGCAGTAATGGTACTTAATATCATAGAATGTCACAGTATCACCTGCAATAGTGAGCATACACAAAAAAAAAACTAAAACCACAAAAAGTATGTGAGCTCATGAACTTATGAAGGTGCAATACTCTCAAACTTTTTGAACTATTTTTTTAGGATGTATGCTGAGGCTTTTACGGTTCATCGAAGCATCACAATGATTTCAAAGTCATTATTCTTACCATGTTTTTCGCAATATAAGGTGCACCATCAATAAATGTCCATTTTCTGGTCTATGTTCATGCATAAGGTGAACTGGATTATAAGGCGCATTATGCGTCTCCTGTAAAGCTAAGCTAAGTTAAGTAAACAAAACTGTAATAAAAAAAAAAATATTTCATAGTCAAAAGAGCGCTGTATTTAAATCTACACATATTTCTCTTTTGAAAACTGTTTATTTGGGTGAGTAAATTGCTTAAAATTGAAGATATTACATAAGGCTGGGTGCAGCAGCATTACCATTAGCAGCTCACCGCTAGTATTTGCTGCGGCTAGCGCCTAATGCCACCCGACAGCACTACACTAAGAAACCCTGAATGTTCCGGTAAGCCAGGATGATATTTTGCATAGCTTGTTTTAACACAGTAAACACGCAGACTACAGATCGATAACACTCCTCTAAACGACAAAAGAGCTAGTGCTTAGCGTGGTTAGTGGCTAATGATAATGCTGCTCCAGCAGTGCTAGCCAGGGTTAGCAGCAGGGTACAGGTTGATAAAATGTACCTCTGAACAGCAAAGGAGCTAGCCCTTAGCACCACTAGCGGCTAATGCTAATACTGCTCCAGCCACGTTGTTGAAGAAATAAACTGAAACTCCTGTATAATGCTGCACTTCAGCGGAGTGGCTTTACTGCTCCTTACAACCTGACTGGTAAATTTCATACATTAAACTCACTGATGATTTTTGGGAAAATTAAAGGACTTTAAGCGTGCCTTATAGTGCGAAAAATACTGTAGCTAAAAAATGCTACATAACATTGTTTCAAAGGATCTGAAACTAATTTCTTAATGCCATCCACCACAGAATACCTTCCGAGGTCCAATATAGTCTGTATCTCAGTGGATCAGAGCTGTTACTGTGCCCCCAACAGCAAAGCTGTGGCAATAAAACTGTATCCTTGACTCATTCGTACCATAATAATAAATCTATTAGGTGTGTATTGATTTTGAAATTGTTTCTGTACCTGCATAACACAGCTCAGACTGTCTCATAGCCTTTGTTTAAATATCGTTCTGACAAGCTCAGAACAGAGAAGCATAGCTCAGCTTGACTCATCATCTCTCAGGACGCACAGAATTAAGATTATTCTCTAAGATTAAGGTGCTGGAATAAACTTGTCATAACTGTGCAAACAGCAGAATCCCCTGCCATTTTCATACCTTATATCAGATGAAGACCCACCTTTTTCTGAGAATTTTTGGCACTAATTTAAAATTACAGCAATATTACAACAAATTAATAGTTAATTTGTTACTGCATTACACTACACAAAATGCTGCATATATATATATATATATATATATATATATATATATATATATATATATATATATATATATATATATATATATATAAGAATTACAGTTTTGTTCAGTTCACTTAGGCACCTGTGGAATAAGAAGGGAAAATGGTGACACCTTTGTTCCTTACTATTGTCACTTAAAATGTTCCATACAATCTGATGCGCCTTATGTATGAAGTAGCTCATTGTCCTCCTTATAGTCCGTAAAATACGAAACATATTTTTTCTACTAAATGTCAAAATATTGGGCATTTAAGTCCCCTAAGATGTTTCTCTTATTTTAATCCAAAAGAGCCAATGGTGGTATGCGTCACAGACCCTTTAAAATATGTGTAAAGCACCCTGTCCTGTTTATAATCATCCTGAGAGCATCAAAGGACAGTGTGTGTTCATTTGACCTCATTTACAGAGTGCTAAGTTAGTGCTGAATATAAAATTAGCTTCTTTTAAAAGTGCATTTTCTGCTTCTACAGGTCTGTTCCAAATAAAATAATACAATATTAATTGCTTTATTGAAATGTTTTTCTATCCATAAAACAAGTTCTAACCAAAGTTCTAGAACCAAAAATAAAATACCTTATGTTGAATGATGATGTACCTTACATCAGGATTTTAACCTAAACATATTTACAGTCATGTGCTCACAATAAGAAACTAAAACAAGAATGAGCTGCTCACTGAATTAATCTGATTCTATTTTGAATTTGGTATTATCAATATATTCAGAAATAGGTCTGGGCTCTTATGGGTTAAAGTGTCTCACCTTCTCACACACAAAGCTCAAATCATCACCTCAAGCTACCTGTACACAATACCTGCACACCACAACAACGCTACTATTGTTGTGTGTGAAGAGAGTTCCTACCAAAGAACAATGCATCCCATCTTACACACACCTGAGAGCTGGTTGTGATAAAGGAACTCCATCTGCAGCCTCTGTCCTCCTTTCTGAGCCAGCAGGTAGGGAGTGGAGTGCTCAGGGTCTCCAGTAGCACACATCACATCCGCACCACTAAACACCAGAGCCATGGTCACCAACACATCAGACTGGAGCACTGCAGCACAGAGAGCCTACAAAACACACACAAACACAGAGAGAAAGAATAAAAATTCATGCATTCATTCAAATACATGCAGCATACAGTGTTTTGCAAAAGTATTCATACCTCTAGAACTTTTTTACACTTTAGGCCTATCAGGACCACTGTGAAAAATATTTCACACTTTTACTCAGTGATAAAACTCTTGCATCTGGACTGTAATTGAAAAAAAAAAAAAACAGGACCAGTGAGTTTTTTGGTTTTGTTCCGTCACATGACATCGCGTTCAGTAGCTCCTCCATTTCCACTCGCTGCTGTGTTTATGTGGATCTCTGTGAAAACGTGCACCCAAAGTGTAATTGCGGTGCATGGCAGTGGACAATAGCTGTTTTATTACACAGGAGGTGACGAAACTCAAAGATGTGCATCCGGACAGGACTAAAACTATCTTACGACCACAGATTTGTCATCAGCCTGTCATTTGCTCAAAGGATGTCTGAGAAAAGTACGTACATGGTCGTAATGCCTTATTATGTATAATGTATTTCTGGTACATACTGTACGTTACACTGTAAATCGGGGAAAGTTAAATGCCAGCACTATTTAAGGCCTCGATAATTCAGGTCGCCTAGCCATAAACAACATACAGATGTTAACAATCAAAAAATGTACAGTACATAATTCTATGCCATGACTTTTGACAGATCAGTGTAGAGCACTCTCAGGGTTGTTATTTAAGGTTAATATTTGCTAAATAATGCTACTTCAATTGTAGCCAATTCTCCCAATAACAACATCAATTAATAAAGTTTTAATTTAATTTATTGCTATTTGTAACACAAATTGCACAGCACATTGCCTGACACATTAAATATGCTATAAAAGTGAGCAGATTTGACAAACTAAAAAAAAAGGATCTGCTAAAATGTTTAGATGCTCAATACGTTTAATGAATTCCTTAATTTAAGGAAAGTGTACGAGACCATGTGTTGCCCACCTGGAAGAGGGCAAATTTATTGCTATAGATACTCAAATAATAGTTTCAGATTGTGTTTGAAAGGAAATACGGCATCTGCAGGAAGAATGCAGGCAGTCCAATTAAAATGTGATGGGAATGGAGGCAGTCGATAAACAGAAGAGTGCAGATGGCTCCAGACTCAGACAGAGAGAGAGCTGCTGTAATGCTGCCTAACGCTGCCTTTCAAGTGAAAAGCTGCAGCTTGCGTACCCTATCGATCCACCTCAAACAGGCCTAATCCGGAGGAGAACAAGGACTTCCAGACAGACAGCCACACACACACACACACACACACACACAGACAGACACATACACATACACACACACTTTATATAACCACCCATAGATTAAGCGTTACCAGCCAACCGATTCCTATAATGGGCTGCAAATTTAAAAAAAATAGACAGTAAATGTATACTGCAAACACACCAACTTAAACACATACACTCATATTTCACCTCTGGATACATCATGAATATTGTTTTTTTTTTATCTGTATTTTATTTGCACCATATCTATTTTTCTCATACAGGCATTCTCCTCACTGCTCCCAACTTTCTGTAGCAGCCCCCAGAAACCTCTGTACCACTTTCATCTCACACACTCATCGCTCATGCACACACACACACACATATCTAATCCACTTTTCCACATTCAGACTTTCACTCTCTCTCCGACTCTTCCTCTCTCTCTCTTCCTCTCTCTCTCTTCCTCTCTCTCTCTTCCTCTCTCTCTCTTCCTCTCTCTCTCTTCCTCTCTCTCTCTTCCTCTCTCTCTCTTCCTCTCTCTCTCTTCCTCTCTCTCTCTTCCTCTCTCTCTCTTCCTCTCTCTCTTCCTCTCACTCTTCCTCTCACTCTTCCTCTCACTCTTCCTCTCACTCTTCCTCTCACTCTTCCTCTCTCTCTCTAACTCTCTCTCTCTAACTCTCTCTCTCTCTCTCCAACTCTCTCTCTGTTTCTCGCTCTCTCTCTCTAAAGAAACAAAAGCAGTGTTGATCTGAGTTAGTGCTGACAACGAAGAAAACAGCTTCTCCAAGGCTTACAGAGCAGTTACCCAGGACAAACCCAGTGTATTCAGCCAAAACACACACACACACACAGAACCACATACATACATTACAGAGGCAAAGAAAAACAATACTCACACCAAGTCACACCAAGATAATACTGGAAGAAAAACGTATTAATGATAATCTTATTTCTTATATTAATTAAATAAATAAATAAATAAGGACCTAAATGATGTGTGTGATGCCAGACTGTACTTTGATGATGAAGACAGAAACCTGTTGGCTTGTTTACATGAGAATATTTGGACCAAGATTTTAGGGTGCATATTTTCTTTTTTCATTGCCAGTGTATTCCAAGAGACTGTGGAAAGCAGTTACCATAGCAACCCTGATTTAACACCTGGGCTACCAGGTAAGCTACACAGCCACACACACACACACACACATATTCTCTCTCTCTCTCACACACATAGTCACACACAAACACCCAATAAATGGCAGCACTAATGGGCCTTTTAACAAGGTAGGGGAAAAAATAGCATGATGTCAAAGGCCACCATAAACACATCTCACATAAAGCAAATGGAAAACACACACACACGCAACACACACACACACACAACACACACACCTGGTTTAGCCCCTCTTGGTTGTGAAGTCCTCCCAGTACTCTCCTGTACTTCCTCTCTCTGTATTTTCTGCGATGAAAGGTCGCTCGCTGCTCCGGTGTCGCCCCCATGTGAAGCTCCTCCTCCAGTGGAAGGTTGAAGGCCCAAAATTTGTTCGCATTTTCGTTACCGACTTCTAAAAACAGCTTTAGAGCAAAGAAGAGAATTAGAGTCACAAAAAAACTATTTCTGGGAAAAAAAAGCAAAAGTTATAGTAATGCACAGTTAGAGCTGTCACACAAACTGTTTAGGGGTGGACGATGAATTGTCCAAAAAATAATTGTTGCAAACAATGTAATTCTTAATAGAAACATTTTACTGATTCATTTTATGTTATTATTGAATTAATATTGTGACAATACATTAGCATAATCATGTAACTACACTCTTTTAAAGAACATTTAATCCATAAGGATATTCAGAAATTGTAGCTGACAGAAGACTATTTAAACACACAATTAAACTGCTGTCTATTAACAAAGTCGACATTTTGGCCATTCATGGTAAGAAGCTTTCCTTGCTTAGGAAAAAAATAATTGGGCAATATTGAGGTCTTCAAAAATAACTGATTTCATATTTTATATATTGTTTGATAAGTCAATAACAAAGTAATCATAACGACAGGTCAATCAAAATCAATGACATATGGATATTAAGGCCCATTCCCATTTATAGGCTCTCCATTAATTAAGTGTAATGATCTAGCAATAATGCACCGCTTACAAGCCAAACAGTGCAGCTACAAAGAAAGAATAAATGGAACTATTTTAACTCGCTGAGTGTTTATAACCAAACAGATCGTATTTTCTCATCCTCTTTAACTCAAAATCTTTCAATAAGTAGTGATAACGGAACTGTGGCATAATCATAATAATACACCCAAGGTTTGTTCTATTTCTATATCTGTACAGTGCACCACTGGCTGATAATGGCACTCACAGAACACCTTTCAGCCAATCACATTGCAGGATCAGAACTAATTGTGGTATAATAGACTGTAGTTACCTCCACAAGTTCATTGGTCCAGATACTGCTGTCCAACTTCAAACTTCTGACCTGAGAGATACCAGAGCCCAGAAAGCGATGCTGACCTGAGAACAGCACACACACACACACACACACACACACCATCATCATCATCACTGCTGTAATAAGGTGTCACACCTGCAAAATATTAACTTTATATTTATAATCTCATTTACACCCTCACACCCTAGGTGTAAGTGTTTGCTTTAGCATGTCTTGTGAAGTCCTGCAGGGTTCTATGATTGTGCCGATAAAACTGTGAGTGATTTCGTGACAATTATGTCATTGATGTGATTATAAAAATGAAAGTGTTGGTTTAAATGCAGAGTAAAAGGTGTTAAGTGCAGTGAAAAGTTTGCCAAAATACTGTGCATCTGTGTAGCCAAGATTCTGATTGGTTTGATTCTGTGTTGTCCCATCCTATATGCAAATTTGAACAGGTGCATACCAGTGTATACTAGCTGACATCAAGCACTGCTTTTTCTAAAACAAATGAGTCTCTTGGATTCCCAAGAACAGGTGATTGTGGCTTTCCCAAGAATCGAACTTGCTATCGCTCTATGGCAACATTTGCACTGAGCTAAAGAGTTAATAAGGTTGTTCCATAACATTCCTTCATTACTGGTGCAAACCTGCTAGCCCAGTTATGGTTTCTTTTTCCATTTGCTGCATTGCTTAAATCAAGACCAGGAACTTAAATGAACATGCTAAGCATGCTAACTAGATTATGTAAAATAGAGACGTGTGATTTATGCAGCTGTCCCACATTACTACCGGCATCGCTCAACGTCATCGATAATGTTAGCAATGGTTGCGATCCTAGTGTCATTCAAAATCACTAATGCCCACATCAGACTACACAATTTTAGCCCGATTTTGACCCATTTTTGTCGGCACCGACAAATTGCGTGCGTCCGATCCGAATTTCAGTGTCACGAGTGACAAAGGTCCGTGTAGTATGGCATAGTTAAAGACCAGTAGTTTGACATGAGCGACGCCGTCGGAGAGTCTGACGGAAAGACTAGCATGTTAGAATTTTGTGTATTTTATCGCCTAGTTTGACATGCTCCCTGACGCTGACCAATAGGAAGACGAAGCGTTTTGTGGCACACAGATGTAAACACGGGAAAAGAAAAGCAAAATAGAAAAATAATCTAATAATCATCTAATAATCTACTTCATCCATGAAATTTTCTGTTTACAGGCACTGAAACCTAAGTAGCTACATTTTTACCATACCATGAGTCCTTTCTGGAGTACAAAAAGCATGTAATGTCCATTTGGGTCACCCAGGAATGAGCCCACAGTCGCTTTTCCCTCTTTTTTTTTTTGTTTTTCTGAGTACTTAGGCGCTACCACCACGCAAAGGGCTTCTGTAGCCATGATTGTCAGATTCTATGCTTCTCCCCCTGCGATGACTTACGAACTCACGCACGGACGCGGAGGATGATTGGTTGGTGACTAACGTGTATTGTTGCCAGTCCCACGAGAACGACACAAAACGAATATAACTGCTTAATCTGACAAAGTGAACATTGTGAGGGACAAAAATGTTGTGTAGTCTGAGCTTGGCATAACTCTGCTTCAGCAATGCTGGGGACAGGGTTCATGAAACTCTGTTATGGCAGCAGCCTGGCCTGACAAGCCAATAGGAAGATTCCTCCAAGTCTTTAAGCCCTCCTACTTCATGGTTCTGTGGCCACAAATAAGCTTCGCTAACCATGCTAAGAAAATCAGGCCCACTTTAAAGTGGTACAAGTTTTATGTGGTTGATTGCAAAAAGTAACATACGTTTAATCTTGAGAGATGATGCATGGAACATTATAGAAGCCTTACACGATGATGCATTACAGGGCTTGCCTAGAAAGTTAAATGTTTCAACCAGATTCATCTTCATATGTACAGAGTTACAAGTTAGTAAGGTTTTGTAGCTGCTGAATTGAGATCAGTCCTTTTTGTAGCAGCATTGGACATGAATTAAAATAGTTCAAGGGCTCCTGCAGCAGTTCTGACATATCCTACTGGTATCAAAAAATGGTGGGGGTGGCTTGGGCCCCCTTGGCGTGGGGGGGGGGGGCCTGCCAGGTGTCGGGCTGTTCCCGGGTGCTTGGGATCTCGGGGCCACATGCTCGGCTCGTGCAGGGGGTGCTGGCTGCTCGCTTCCTTTGGCTCTCTGGACTCTTGCTCTTTGCCATGGGGGCTTCGTCTGGAGTCTCCCCCGTCCTCATCTGGGGTGTGCGCATGGTTACCATCGGGATGTGTGGCCGCGGGTCTTCTGGGCTCCTAATGGGCTGTGGATGGTCTGGGTCCACTGGGTTCTTCCCTATCTGCCTCTGGATCGCAGGGGCATGGTGGCGGTTTCTTGCCTCCATTGTGGTAGGCATTTCATGACATAATCCGTAACACATGACATATTTTTGCAAAAAACAATAGAATAGAAGTAGCTGTGCGTGTGTGTATGTATTTATGTGTATGTATTAATATGTATGTATATTTATGTATGTGTGTATATGTATAAGCATATGTATAGTTAGAGTATGTGTATGTATGTATGTTTGTTTATTTTATTTTATTTTATTTTATTATTATTTTTTTTTTGGTTTGTTTGTTTGTTTTTTGTTTAGTTCTTTTTTATTTTTTTTTTCCTTCTTCTTGTACCCCCCTCCTGTACCTCACACTCCGATCCCTCCAACCCTGAACTCCCACAACTATATCCACAAAAAAAAAAAATAATAATAATAATAATAATAATAATAATAATAATAATAAATACATATATTATATATATATATATATATATATATATATATATATATATATATATATATATATATATATATATATATATATATATATATATATATATAAAAGAGAAAAAAATAAAAAAAATAAATAAAAATAAAGTATTAATTGTCCTCCGAAGAGGGGGGGGTGGTGGTTGGGCCAAAAAAAAAAAAAAAAAGGTGCATACAGCACTAAACTTCTAATGCTTCTGTGAAATTCCGTAGCTTGTTAATAATGAATGAAAGCTGGTCAGGGTCAGTTTGTATTACGATAATGTTACCATGGCTAACTGCTCCCCTTGGCTTTACTTACTGTTAGCTCCATTAACATTTTGCGGCTGAAATATTCCTTTAAGGCAAGCTTAGTGCAATTAAAAGAAGCTTTAGTCGGTCTTGGATACAGCAGTCATGTTTCGAATCTCATCTCATCAGCAAATGCAGTTATTCCAAATTAAGCCCCATCAAAATGAGTTATATTTCTTGTCTATAGAAAATATCAATATTTTCTTCCTTTGATCCAAAAATATGAACGTATAAAGGGCTAGAAATACCCGGCGAGCGAGCCAGTGCACAGCCAGAGTCAGCTCGAGTTGGAACTCATTATCACGCTAATCCCATCCATTGAAAGCCCTTATTTCTCACTGTCACAGCTCTAATTGCAAATGAAAGGCATGAAAAAGGCATTAATTGCTAATGAATCATGAGTAATTAATTGTGTTTGTTGGTCTCAGTGTTTGTTTAGCTGAACTTGAGGCGTCATCGCCGTTGTTTATGAGAGAAACAGATGAATTAAACATGGAGAGGAACACATATGAATATGGATTAAGCCATCCTCTCGTGTAATTAGTGGTAATGTAGAATTCGTTCGTTATCAAAGATTGTTATAGCTGTCCAAAAACCTGATGCGACTGAGGAGTGTGTCTGTGTTTTGTATGTTTGGTTTTGATTTCAGATTGGCTTCAGATTCTCAATAATAAGATGTACTTTGCAATTTAGCATCTTAATATACACAGAAACACGGAACAGCAAGCAAATAATGAAGAACAGCGCGCAGCTGAGATTGTATCAATACTGCAAAGTGAACAGAACAGGCAGTTCATTAAAACTAATATTTACACTCAATTAAAAACAACACTTTGCATTTCCCTGCTACACAAAAGTGCAGTTAAGGTCAGCTGTCAGGGGAAAGCAGGGAAAACAAATCTATTAACTTTTAGTAGAAATTTAAGGAGAAAATGGTCAAGAAAAAAAAAAGACATTCTGTGTTGTGGAGAATGCCCATTATCTCCACGTTTGATGTAGAGTGCTTACTACAGTTAGAGTAGTCGAGCCAAAAGCACCTAGACATCTGTCAATGAGAGGCTTGAGCTCAGTTGTAACATTTATAAAGAACATTAGCTTGCAGTTTATGCCAAGCATAAACCAGAAAACTTATAAAAATATAAATATATATTAAAAAAAAGTCTGACACTCACATGTCGCATCTAAATTTGTCATTAGTCTACAGAGATTAAGAATTTTACAGGGTCACCAATTACAAGACAGCAATTATAGTGGCTTCATATCCATACAGTGGCTTTAAAGTATTAATATCCCATTATACATGTTTTGTTTTAAACTTGAATTAAATAAAATCTGAAACATGTGATGTGCAAATGTATCTATCACTCTTTACTCTGAAACCCCTAAATAAAACACACTGCACTCAATCGCCTTCAGAAGTCACTTAGTTAATAGAGTCCAGCTGTGAAGGCCACAAACAGCATCATGAAGACTAAGGAACTCAACAGACAGGTCAGAGATACAGTTGTGGAAAAGTTTAAAGCAAGGTTAGCTTACAAAAAAAACATATCCCAAGCTTTGAACATCCCATGGAGCACTGTTTAGTCCATCATTTAAAAATGGGAAAAGTATTCTACAGATGCAAGCAACAACTACCAAGTCATGGCCTTCCACCCAAAGTAAGAGATCAACAAATTACAGCACTGGACAGAGAAGCATCCAAGAGGCCCATGGTCACTCTGGAGGAGCTGCAGAAATCCACAGCTCAGGTGGGAGAATCTGTCCACAGGACAACAGGACAAGTAGTCCACTCCACAAATCTGGCCAAATCTCAATAAAATAAATTTCAAATTTGTGGTAGTAAGGTGACAAAATGTGAAAATAATTCTGAGATCATTTCCCATTCTATTGACCTCGATTTTGGCTATTGTGTACTAAGTGAGAGGAGGCCTTTGTGTACTCATATTAGTTGGTGAATTTTCTTTCACGAAATCACAAACACAACAAAAATACTGTCATATGTGAGACGTTGCTCCGTTTCCCTAAATGAAGATTCTGATTGGTTCTTTCTTAGATCAGTGGTATCTAACAATGGAATATAACACTGCTATCTAGCTAACTGACACCAATATTTACAAGTATCCTAATCATTTAAAATTTATTTGTGTTTTTGTAAATCGATACATTATTGCAAAAAATATACTATGATACTTTAGTATATGGATATTTTTTATCATCCTTAAATAAAAGTGCATATTGGCTCGAATCAAGCACAGCGTTTTCCGAGGTACAGCTGAACAGCTGAATGTACATGATTCTCAATACTCATGCTAGACCTAACCCTAACCTTAAACCAACCCTAAAACCTAATCCTAACCCTAACATTAACCTAAAACTTGCATCTAACCCCAAACTCAAACTTAAATTAATAGTTTGTGGTTAGGGTTTAGGTGTAGGGTTAACATTCAATAGAATCACTTACATTCCACAAAGAAGTTATTTGTACTTCATGGACATTTAGTTTATTGTTAGTTGTGCATCTATGAGGCATCAATAATGGACCATTCTAGTAAAGTGTTACCCAAAAGTGTACTTTAGGTTACCTCTTAGGGAGAAAAGAAACAAGGAAAAACAAATCAATTAACTTTCAGCAGAGATTTCAGAGAAAATAGCTAAGAAAAACAAACGTTGGCCACGTTGTGTGTTCCTATGGTAACAGCAGTTTGTACTAGGAGAATGTCCATTATCTCCGTGGTGTTTGATGTAGAGTGCTTTAATACAGTTAGAGCCACCGAGCCGAGAACACCTGAATATCTGTCAGAAAGAGGCCTGAGAGCGGGACAAGAAAAGTGAGAAATAGAGACATGGAGGACTTCCCGAAATTGGTGAATGCTCTCTGAATATCTATCCTTTAATGGTCTCATCCCTCAAAGCATGAATCATTTAGTCCCTGGATAAAAGCAGCAGCTAAAGAAGCAGAGCTCAAACCTCATTGTATTGAAATCCCGCCCCACACACTGTAATTGAAATACACAATGCACAATTCATTCCCCTCGTTGTCTCGGTGACTTTTTATGGCTCGTTCTTGAAAAACAATGTGCACTTGGCTAATCACTAGCCTCTCATTAAATTCCCTCTCTCCTTCTTCTCCTCCTCTCTCGGTCTCTCGTCTTATTATCACTGACAGAGTCAAAAGTAATTAAACCATCTCTTTTCAGCCCAGGCTGAATTCAAGAGTTTGTGAAGTGTTTGGTGACTTTATTGGACACATTTAACTGTTTAGTACTATAGTACTGTATACCACCATCTATTTTTACTTAATGTACTAGACTTGTTTAGTTCTAGCAGTCTGCTCATGCTAACTAATAGAATGGGATTCATAGTACCTTCAATACAAACATTAATAGAGAGATCAGTCACAAACTAATAAGGAAGATATGCTGCTGATTAATATTAAAATATCAGCATATACAGGTATAGTGATACATTTTAAACTGATTGAATTTATTTAGACTTTGCTTAAAATGACTGTTTAGTAGTATGTGTAATATCTAATGTTCCAATCTAACTGACCTACCTGACCATTCATCTTCCTTTCTCAAAATAAAAGTTCCCCCACTGTTAAAACAATGTTCCCACAATAGATTTAGACAATTTCCATGTTTTCATGTTTTCATGCTCCACTGTTAAATAGTTACACACTGTAGACTCTAAAAAACTCTCATCAGTGCTGCCAGCTAGAGTATAGAAACCAGAATGTGCTCCTAACACCATCATTAAAAGAAAGACTTGGACATGGATGAGGATTATAATAGCTGATACCAGATCAGGATATCCCTTCCATAGATCACTACCTTGCTGACTTGAATCGAGTACTAACTCAATATACCAATCACTTTCATTACCAGCAATGTGCTTATATTGTCAAAAGGGATGGGAATCTATATGCTGCTCCTGTAATTTTGGTCACATTGACATAAAATGTATTTATTTTTAGTAATAGGACATATATAACATGTTTAATGTCTAATAATGCAGTCTAACTGACCTACCTGACTATTCATCTCCATATTTCTATAAAACTAAAATTAAGTTTATTTTTACATAGTGTGTGTATTAGCATTAGCCTCCTCTTATTCTTACCCAAATTTTACCTAAATTTTATCACTAGTAAAACAATGTTCCTGCAATAGTTTTGCTCAATTTGAGATATTATGTCATGTTTTCATGCTCCACCTTTTAAGATTAAGACACACTGTGACTCTAAACAACTCTAAACTAAACTCTTTGATTTACTGTAGTTAAAATAAAGACTCTGACATGGATGGGAAATAAAATACTAGACCCAAGTGATACTTGATCCAATAAAATTGTACATTCTATTTTTTATTTGATTGTGTTTATATGTATCTGTATCTTTATATTTTATATATTGTATTTTGTAACTTGTGTATTCAATTTGTAACTTTGTGTCTTATACCTGCTGCTGGTTGTCTAGAATTTCCCCTCGGGGATCAATAACGTATCTATCTATCTCTCTATCTCTCTATCTCTATCTCTATCTCTATCTCTATCTCTATCTCTATCTCTCTCTCTCTCTCTCTCTCTCTCTCTCTCTCTCTCTCTCTCTCTCTCTCTCTCTCTCTCTCTCTCTCTCTATATATCTCTATATATCTCTATATATCTCTATATCTCTATATCTCTATATCTCTATATCCATCCATCCATCCATTAATTTTATAATAAATTGGCCATCAAAAATCCTTTAGATAAAGTGTTTGAACTAACATGCTCAATGCTCTGATGCTATGTCTTACCTTCTGGTTTCCTCAAGGCACCATTACAGGAAATAATATCCCATTTGACATCAAAGAGAAGAGTAACCAAAACATAAATAAGTTTATTTTAGCTTACTTTAGAGAATAGAGAAGCGTTTACACTTGCAAAAAGGTGGAACAACTTTGTATTACTGCCCATAGATTAAGAATAGAATGTCTTAAAACCTCTTGTAGGTGGAACGTGTTGGTGTCCCAATACTTTTGCCCACAAAGTGTATGTAGCACATAGTGCTACAAGAGATTTAGAATCATATAAAACCAGCTAATCAATGGAAAATATTTATGGTAGTGGTTCTCAAACTGGTCCCTAGAGGCTTCTAGCTACTCTATATCTTTACTTCATTTCTTGAACTGCAAGCCGAGTTAGAGCAAAAAAAAAACATTTGAGGGCAACCATTGAACCGTCTGGAAGGGCCCTGAGGAGCGATTTGAGGATGACTGATCTATAATACGATTCCTGTGAGGTATTAGTGTAGTGCAGAGAACAGCCTTGACTTTCAGGCAATAGAGTAACTCTTAACTCTTTGTGAGAGATCTTTCAGTCATTCATTTCAGGCTAACCGTACACCACACATGCTGGAAACTACAGATATGGATCCATCATGTTGATTGTAACACTCCAAGCAACATGTGTGAGAGCTTGTGGATTCCTTTTTCGCACAACTGTATTGTTCAAGTGTACTTCCGGAGCTTTAAGTGTGAGTGAGGTGTAGTTGAGCCATGTAGCTGCTAATTAAGCAACTGGAGGCACCTTGTGAAATATATTAAAAGTTATTATAAAGTGTTACCAACTTTTTTTTAGAATAAAGAATGAGCTCTTCTCTTAACAATTACAACATAACATAACATAATATAGTAAAGAACTATCCAGAAGAATATTCCTTTTTTATTTTTTACTAATATGTAATAACCCTTTTAAAAGTTCCATATCTTAATGTGTTTTATAATCCGAAGTGCTTTATGTATGAAAACGGACCAGAAAATAGACGTCCATTTATAGTGCGCCTTATAATCCGGTGCTGCTTATAGTGCAAAAAAATATGGTATTTGAATTCTGCAGAAAGTTAGCTCTTCAAAAAAGGGTCAATCAATCAAAGAAAAATTATCAGATGAAATCAGAACAGAATTCTCAAAGACTTAAACGTTTTAATACTGTCAATTTAAATAAAAATAAAAGAACTAGTCTATAATTGAGGTGTTTGAAATATAAAATCGGGGTGTTTGACACCTAATTTTAGATATATTTATTGCAGACACAGATTGGAAAAATGCACAATCTAATACAGCCTGCCCAAATCCTACAGAGAAGTACTGACAATAGAACAGCACTCTCTGGAGCAGATGAAGATGAACATATTGGCATACCTAACCATGTCTAATGTCAGGTATGGGGCTAAAAGGGCTGTGGAGTAGTGAAAGAACTGTATTCTCTGGAATGATGGGATGGTGCTCCATTCAGTCCTTTTGAATGAGCTGGGGTGTTCGAAATCATCCAACATCTTGATTTTACTAATGCTCTTGTTAATGCAATCAAATGCAATCAAATGCTCACAGCAATGCTCCAATATTGCCAATAGAAGAGAGCCATCCTTGGATAGTAGAGAGATAAACTACTTAATGTTTATTACATTAATAATAAACCAATTAATAATGATCCAATTAACAGTCATATGTTATGTTCCAATGCTTGTGTCCATATTTTTTGCACTACAAGGCGCACCAGATTATAAGGCGCACCATATATGAATGTCTATTTTCTGGTCCATTTTTCTACATAAAGTTTTCCGGACATCTAGGTGCTCTTCTGCAAACTTCAAACGTGCATCTTTTTTTTTTTTTTGTACAGCAGTGGCTTCCTCCATGATGTCCTCCCATGAACTACTTCTTTGTTGACTGTTTTCTTTATTGTTTGTCAGCAAAAATGTTAGCATGTGCCAGAGTAAGAGTTTATGTAAGTCTTTAGCTGATACTCTAGGATTCTTCCTCACCTCATTGATTATTCTGCACTGTGCTCTTGCAGGCATCTTTACAGGACGACCACGCCTAGTCTACCTCTTAATGTGTGAATTTTATGCACTATATATTTCTTCACATACATAACCACATAAAAGTAAAGGAAAAAAAAAAGGAAAAAAGTATTGAAAAAAATTAGGATAAAACAGTAATAAGAATGAAGAACTGAAGTGTGAACAAACATAAAACATAACCTCTTGCTATTTGCTAAAATATTCACAATATTCAATAAAACAGACTAAATATTGTTTAATTATGAGTTTGTGAAAGTTTAAGCTTGTGTGCAGATATAGTAACACTCACATTTACTTTTAAACAGTGATTCAGCACTCTAGGTGTGTGTGTGTGTGTGTGTTCTGTTCAGAGTGTGTACCTGCACACATTTTACAGATGACCACTCCGAGGTTGATGGAGGCCCACTCAGGATTTGGCGCTCGGCAGTCGGCGCAGTTCCTGTTCGACTGGTTGAACCAAACCTTCTCAGCCACCTCATAATTGGACAGCGTCTCCACGATCGATTCCTGCACTGCCTCGATCCACTCCTCGCGCTCGCGCTCCGACTCCGCTGTGAAACTGACAATTGATCTTTTTTAAAACTCCTCGTTATCGATTTGATTTTATGGACCAATTAAAGACGTACAAGGTGCTGGGCGGTTATTATAGGAGGGGAGAGAGCGAGAGTGCGCACGGGAGAAAGAGAGGGAGAGAGAGAGAGAGGGAGAGAGAAAGAGAGAACAAGACGAAATAGAGAGAACAAAAAACAGAGAGAAAAGATAAGAAACTGAATGATAAAGAACGTAAAATGGAACACTGGAGACAAAAAAAAGAGAGTGAGAGAAAGACTAAGAGAACAAGTGAGGGAAAACTAAAGAAAAATCACAAACAGTTAGAATTAGAGTTGAACGATATAACAGTAAGCCCATATATTGCTGTATTTAAAAAATGATGTATGTCAAATTTCTGTTCTGTCTCAATTTAATGAACGGCCAAAACAGTTTTTTCCATTCTTCTGCATTTAAGATGAGCACAGGGTGGGTGTGCTGTTGGAGCTGACTGATTTGTGAGGTCACATTGTAAAAAGAGTAAAAAGAGTAAAAACTTGTAATATGGTGTAAGACAGAGCTCTTCAAAGAGCACTTACTCTCTTAACATCTTTCACACACTAACTACTTCTAACCTCATTTCCTTCTTCCCCTCCTTCACTCCTCTATCCCATCATTTCCCTTCGACCTCTTTTAAACCCTATCTAAAGATGTTTTACCTTTAACTTCTATTACTTTTGTACTTCATTATTGTAAGTCGCTTTGGACAAAAGCATCTGCCAAATGTAATGTAATGTAATGTAATGTGTATCGTGGTAATATTTGGAGATTACCTAAACATTTTGATATTGCCCACCTCTAGATAGAATAAGAGGCAGTCATACAGGGAAAGGAACAGAAGGCAAGTAAAAACTGTTGCTCCCTTAGAGAAGAAGTAAACAAAGAGGTTGAGAGAAAAAGAGAGCAAATAAAGAAAGAAAGATAGAGTGAAGAGAGAGAGACGGAGAGAGAGAGAGAGAACAGAGAAAAGTGAAGCCGAGCGTAAGGGCAAGAGAGTGCACAAGAAAGAAATAAAGAATGAAAATAATTGCCTTTCATGTTGAAAGTGCCCACTTACAAATCCACATACAAAGACCCTGCATGTAGAGTTGCACACAAACATTAAAAACTAAGCATTTAAGGTGGAATTAGGCAGATAATTTCCTCTTATTTCAAACATACAATCACATTGGTCACATTTACAGCCCAGTGACTTCCACTTCTATCATAATAAAGCTCTGCAGTACTAATAGCTGAGCAACAAAAACAGCCTGTTTACTTTACTTGTTCTGAAGCACAGTTCCGCTCAAACACACACTCTAACACCACCATTATCACATGCTAAAATCACATATGCTTAAGAACAGAATCCAATCAGAACCAACCAAATTGCAAAACTGTCTCATCCTGCTGGAAATCTCAATCAATATCACAGAACTACACAGCTATTCAATCCTAAACCATCAATACAGAGCATCAGATCCATACTGACCACACTGACTGACCCAAACCGCACAGAGACGCACCTTAACCATATCATATAAACAGTATTATTTTCTTACATGGTTTATATTAGTTTATATTATACAACATTCTTAAGTTTTCACATTTGTTTTTAACCTTGGATAGACAGCAAAAGAAGAAACGAGAGAGTGAGAAAACATAAGTACAAAAGAGCATGAGAGCGAGACAGTGAGGAAGAGCGAGAGGGCAAGTGAGCATGCGAAAGCACAACAGATAGTCAGCAGGCTTGACGAGAGAGAGAAAGAGTGGTCGAAAGCAATCGCAAAAGAAAGGAGAGAAAAAAAGAGAACAAGTGAGAGGGTGGGTGCGTGTAAGAGAACACTACAGTCAGCAAGGGAGTGCAAGACTGCCAGCAAGAGAGCAAGAGACTAGAGCGAGGGCCAGCATGAGAATGTTAAAGGCAGCGCGAGAGACAGTGAGAGACCACACAAGAATAAAAGACAGCATAAGAGTGTGAGAGAGAAAGATAGGGAGCGAGAGAGATCACAAAAGGGAAGAGCAAGAGACCAAGCGAGAGAGTGAGAGCAGCACAAGAGGCAGCTTAAAAAAGGCAGCGCAAGAGGCAGCGCGAGAGGCGAACATGGGAGGAGCATGAGAGATGGCAAAAACCAAAAACTAGAAGGGACAATACAGAGTGAGAGGGGAAAGCGAGAAAGAGAGTGAAAGACACAAAAGATGAAAATGAGAGGCAGCATGAGAGACAGTAAAAGGGGAAAGTGAGAGAGAGTAAAAGACACAAAAGATAAAAACGAGAGGCAGCATGAGAGACAGTGAGAGAGGAAAGCGAGAAAGAGTGAAAGACACAAAAGATAAAAAACGAGAGGCAGCATGAGAGACACAGAGAAGAAAGCGAGAGAGAGTGAAAGACACAAAAGATAAAAAATGACAGGCAGCATGAGAGACAGTGAGAGAGGAAAGCGAGAGAGAGTGAAAGACACAAAAGATAAAAAATGACAGGCAGCATGAGAGACAGTGAGAGAGGAAAGCGAGAGAGAGTGAAAGACACAAAAGATAAAAAATGACAGGCAGCATGAGAGACAGTGAGAGAGGAAAGCGAGAGAGAGTGAAAGACATAAAAGATAAAAAAATGAGAGGCAGCATGAGAGACAGTGAGAAAGAAAAGAGAAAGAGAGAGTGAAAGACACAAAAGATAAAAAACGAGAGGCAGCATGAGAGACAGTGAGAGAGGAAAGCGAGAGAGAGTGAAAGACATAACAGATCAAAAATGAGAGGCAGCATGAGAGACAGTGAGAGAGGAAAGCGAGAGAGAGTGAAAGACACAAAATATAAAAAATGAGAGACAGCATGAGAGACAGTGAGAAAGAAAAGAGAGAGAGTGAAAGACAAAAGATAAAAAATGAGAGGCAGCATGAGAGACAGTGAGAGAGGAAAGCGAGAGAGAGTGAAAGACACAAGAGATGAAAACGAGAGGCAGCATGAAAGACAGTGAGAGAGGAAAGCGAGAGAGAGCTTCATAGGCAAGAGAACAGCAAGAGAACATGAGAGAAGCAGAGAGAGAGAGAGAGAGAGAGAGAGAAAGAGTGAGAGCCAGCAAGGGAGCAAGAGAGCAAGCACAAGAGGCTATAAGAGCCAGCAGGACAGCAAAAGAGCACGAGAGGCTGCAGAAGAGAGAGGGAGACAGTGCACGGAAATGAGAGAAAAGAGAGACAGCACAAAAGAGTGAAAGACAGAAAAGCTTTGTAAGGAATGCAAAAGGTAAAAATGAGAGGCAGCATGCGAGAAAAAAATCAAGAGATCAGCAAGAAAATGCGAGAAAAGCAGTGCGAGAGACAGAAAGAGAGAGAAAGAGAGAGAGAGAGAGAGAGAGAGAGAGAGAGAGATCATGGAAAAGTGAGAGGCAGCAAGGGAATATGAGACTGAAAGAATACAAAAATGAAGGCACAAAAATGTGAAAGACTGCAAAATAGAGAAAAGCAAGAGAAAGAGAGGCAGCACAATGGCATGAGACAGGCAGCACGAGAGACAACAAGGAACAGCTCTTGTGAAAGAGCTCTAAAACAAGTCCATGTACAGAGAAAAGAAAAAGAAAGCAAGGAAAACGGATAAAAATAAAGGAATGGAAAGAATGCAAGTGAAAATTATCATCGGCAGCTCAGCGCCACATGAGCCATACAGACAGACTGACACACTGAGTGCTAAAAGATAGTAATTTCCTTCTCCCTGCTACTGTAAATGTGTCTGACAGAGTGTGTAAATGAGATAAAGATTTGAAGAGAAGAGAAGATATGTATTTAAATGTGTGTACATATGTGTGGTTGTGAGCTCAGTATGAAAACTAAAAAGTACTCAAAGTAAAGTGTTGATTCGTCTCGTTCATTTAGCTCCTCGTCATGAAGAGACGCGTCGTTCTACCGTTCGTGCTTTCTTCATGACTCGCAGCGATCAAATGAGCTCCGAATATACAATCCAGTAAACACTAGGCATCCAAAAATCAATGGCGGTTACGGGACCCTCCACAGCCATTACTTTTAATGAATCCGAGAGATCGGGTTTATTTTTGCCGCTTGATTTTAGCAAGAAATTCCAATTATGTTGACAAAGCCGACACTAAACGCTAGAGACGCAGGCCTCCATGTTTAGCAAGCAAACACAAACAGATCAATACGTCCCATAGTCCACAAAAGACAGACACCAAAAAGAAAGAAAAAAATATATATATATACACATACACTTCTTAACCAGCGCCGCTCAGCCGAAGCTAGAATAAAAAGGAAGGCATCGCTTAGAATCATATCGAACGGCTATAAAAGGGTCACCAAACAACAAACATCCAAACATCATAGGTTAGGTCGTCGCTATAACAGCCTCTTCCTCGCCGGAGCAGACCGCTCGCGCGGGGTCGAATGTCATCGACGGCGCTACTGTACGAGCACCGCAGCAGCTCTGCTGTTGAAAAAGAGGAGGAAGAGGTGGAAAGAGGATAGAAAACAGATCAATAATGAGTGAAAGTGGCTCAGATTGTCTTATCAGAGAAGCGGAGCAGTAATGAGTGAGAGCCTGTTTGAGGAAAGGAGGGAAAAAAAGAAAAGAAAAACACTGCAGGTCAGTGACTATAAGAAGTGCTACCAAACAAAGTCTAAAAGGATTAGAAGTGTTTCATCTGGCACTAATAAACCCCACACTATCGGGTTCAGCAATCACGTACACTGGTTACTCTAGAGTACAGACAAAGAGGGCTTCAAAGCCTTTTATCTGGTGCGAGAGGTAATACCCCCCACTTCCCTGCAGTCCTTTTAATCACACTTTCAAATGAAACTCAAGTTGTATCCAGTAGATCACAGAAACAAACAGGCAGAACTGCAATACTTTAATAGTCTAAAATCTAAGGAAAATGTAAAATGATTAGAAACCATAAATCTTTGGCTTACATAGTGCCCCACATGTGGACCAAAAAATTAGTAGATTAATACTTTACCCCGTTAATGCATTTTAACTATTCGTGACAATCTATTAAGAAATTTAATTCAATTATTCAAAACAATATTCTGCGATTTACTGCATTTAATCGCACTTGTTCTTCTTAAGACACAAGTTTTTATAGTGGATATTTAAATATAAATAAAAGAATGAATGTAAAAAAATGTCAAATGTAATCATGTTTATATTTATATTAGTGGTATTAATTAAAATACTAGTATATACTTGTATGTTTGAGGGGAGATAAAACCAATGTGGGGTGCTGGAATAAAGAATGCATGACAGATTGGATAGAGGAAGCTTTTTTTTCCACTTTTTTATAAACATCTCAGCTTGTTTTTTTTTTGGATTTCTGAATTAGAACTTAATTTGCTGTGAATTAAGAGCGTTTTCACACCTGTAGTTTCTATGTTTCTATGGTCCGGATCAGTTGATGAGTTTGTTTACTCATACTGTTTGGTTTGGTTTCATACAGGTACAAACCTTAACGCACTAAAATGTTTACCAATGAACCATGTGAGCATGTTGTCTCCTCTGATTGGTCAGAGCTGTCTGGTGCAGGAGCAAGAAAGTAAATAAAGTGAGAAGATTCTGTGTTCCAATGTGTATATCTGTGCAGTGTGAAACTGCTTTAACACTGAAAGCACAGCAGCAAAGCATTTTCAATGGGACAGTGAAAGCTGCACAATACTGCAGGTGTAAACAGCAAGGAGCAGCAGAGACAGCATTTGTTCACAGCAGTGTATTAACTGGCTAATATATCAGACTAAACTCAACCTTATCAGCAGTTTAGCTCAATTAAAAATAAGTATATTTGAAAGCTGGGTTGAAACGAGACCAGATAATATTCTCATGATTTATGTATTCATTATGACCACATTAGTTATGATCTGTCTAAATCAGATGCCCTTTTCTTGTAGATCTGTCAGTTGTCTAAAACTGAAGCTGAAACTACAGCCTGAAAACACCACAGATATTTAGAAATTGCAGGCTGTTTCTGAGGTAAAGACACTCATTCTAAAGGAAACAATCACTTGCATACCCATAACCCCACTATCCACAGCTTGGCTTATCTACTGCTGAGCAACCACCAGCCACCAGCCACCCGTGATGCATTCAATTTTGTAAAAATATTACACAGAATTAATGGATTTTTAAGAGAAAGATTTTGACAGGCACCTGCATCCAATTTAACAATCTGATTAAATTCCAAAAAAATCTGCTTGGGTGAATTCCAAAAGAAGTGTTTTAGCATAAACACACGAGCACAACCTGCAGGCTATTACCTTGAGTGAAACTATGGTTATTGGACTGTTTCATTAGTAGAAGCAAAAGTGAATTGATATCAAAGAAGCTCACTAAGAGGCTTATGAAGATTCGAAGGTCATTTTTAAAAAAGGGTGTTGTATTAATTTAATAGGGATTTACGTACCTGTTTAATCTCAAAATGAGCTGAAGCTTTTGAACACTTAGATAATGTATGCTCTTCTAGCTCTAAGTAGGACACAAACAGATGTACTCACCAGAAGGATCTAAAAGGAGTGTTGATCTCGAAGCTTCTGCGGTCCACGTGTTTCACGCAGGCAGCGGTCAGGTCTACTACAGCAATGGCCATCCCAGTGTTAAAGTCCTGCAATAGAAATGTACAGAATTTAAATCATCAGTTTAAATGTTAGCTTAATTATACAGTATACAGGACTATGTTTAACATAGTAATAAGGTGATATGTTGTGGAAAAACAGGGTCATATACATATAAATACATATACATATAAATACTGTAACATACAAGGTCATGTACTCTGGGGAAAAAAAGAGACCACTTAAAAAATCTCTGGAATAATATCAAGAGGAAGATGGATTATCACAAGCCACCAAACGAAGCTGAACCGCTTAAATTGTTGCACCAGGAGTGGCATAAAGTTATCCAAAAGCAGAGTGCAAGACTGGTGGAGGAGAACACGCCAAGATGCATGAACACTGTAATCAAAAACCAGGGTTATTCCACCAAATATACATTTTTGAATATATTAAACTTCATAAATATGATCTTATTTTCTTTGCATTATTTGAGATCTGAAAGCTCTGCATCATTATTTCAACCATTTCTCATTTTCTGCAAATAAATGCTGTAAATGACAATATTTTTTGGGGGAATTTGGAAGAAATGTTGTCTGTAGTTTATAGAATAAAACAACAATGTTTATTTGACTCAAACAAATACCTATAAATAGCAAAATCAGAGAAACTGATTAAGTTTTTTAAGGCAGTGTGAATTTTGTAAAAGGCCTTATAGTGGATGCTATATATAAGGGAAATTCCATTTTTTTAAGTTCAGAAGTACAGGAATTTAAAATTTCTCGGTTCTTAGTATTGCATGTGTACTAGGATTGTCACATAAGGCATTACCACCCACAGTGTACAGTGCAGTAGGTGTTAATGATTGTGACCAATAGCATCTGGCTAGAACTGGTCATGTGAGCGTACAACAATTCACCTTCACATTCAATGCAAGAGATAGCACACTATCTCACAGGTCAGTGCAGCACTCTTTCCATAAAAGATGGCAAAATTCATGGGACACAGTACTTATTCTTGTCCCCTGAGGTAACACTTGTCATGACACACTTTATACAGCGCTATCCCATGACTTTTGCCATTTCGATGTACATCTGTACCAATGTAGTTTCTTGCTTGTCTTCATGTATTCTGTGTATTATAAGCAAAGTATTAAGTAAAGTGATAAATAGGCATGCATTACTACTATTATTTTTATTATTACTACATGCTGGGCCCTATTTTAGCAATCTTTTGATGAGCAGTTAACTGCATTCCACACAGCTCGATTGATATGGAATTTCCGTGTGTCTTTGCAATCATCACAGCAGGAAAAGTATTGCTTTCGCACCTCTTAACACGCAAAAGGCATGTACTAATCCATTTAATTTATCATGGGTATTTTGGGGTATTACATGCAATCAACCTACCAGCTTGCAATCTGACTAAATCTTGCAGATTTCTATTTCAAGAGCATACATGGACGTGTCTAACACTTATCAACAGAGGAAACTGTCATTTACACCAACAGAAATGTTATTTTATTTAGTATACTGTCTATTGTTAATATAAAAGTTATTGCATAGCTGCTAACTGTCAGGTGATATGTGTCTGTGCACTACTGCATGTCCACATGTGGGGGTGTACGTGCATCGGGAATGCGCCTGTGTTGCCAAGATAGCAACGAACGTCTGACAGTTGATGTCTGCCTAGGTTGTATTAAGTCAGTGGCGTACCTGTGTTTTTCGTTGCGAAGATAGCAATATGCCAGAAATGTATCTGAAATTATCTCACTTCCAGACTACAAAGCCCATCCTTGTAGTGCCTTTTTAGTGCTATTTAAACAACACTGGTGCAAAGTTGGAAAATAGACTGTTGGAGGGGTGTAAAATATTAATGAGCATCATGGCGCACCTTGTACAGGGTGTAAGATAGGGCCTGTGATTTGATTGCAGTCATAGGTACAGATCCTTAAAAAATATATTCAAATGCATTTTTCAAACTGATTACAGTGGTTTTCATTCAAAATATACAGCAGCAACTTATCTAATTACACTGGACTAATTATGCTCTCTGTAATTAAAAGTATGAGTAGTTGATCAGTGATCTTAACGCAAAAAAAAAAAGAATATTGTCAATATATGATTATTATATATAATATGATAAGTCATTTTCTCTATTACCAATATTCATTGTATTGTCCTCCTAGAATTTCTTTACTATTGTATCCCACATTTCCGCCTTTTTCATTGGGTTGTATAGTCTGGTATAGCGGCAACATTTTCAGGTTTTCACAGCAGACAGGAACACATGCACCAGAACCAAGGACATCTACGATTTATATGTATATGGCAAACTATTATCACACATAATAGAGGCTTATACTTCTGGATTCAATCCATGAAATAGTGAGAGAACACTGAAATGAGACAGCAAAAATAGGATAAAAGATGCGAAAAGAGGCCTTTACATATTTCTCTGAACACCGACTGTGTGTCAGGGTCAGAGTGGAGATGCAGAGTGACATAATTCAAATCAGTACAAAAAGAAATGAAATTACACTTGAGCAGAATACTGATGAGAATGTGTGTATATGCATATTATAACAATCAGAGTACAGCTATTATTTACTTGCTTATGCAACAGTGAAGTTCACCAGTTCATAGCGATATTGTATATACAATATTTGCATTCTGTCCAGACCAGTATAAGGCTCTTCAGCTACAGGATCAAGGCTTTTTAATGACCCTTGATGAAAAGGCTCTGGAGTGTCCTGAGTTTTGAGTGCATTTTTTTTTTTTTTTTACACGGATGTGTGTGGACCTACATATTTGTAGAGATCGAATATAGTAAAATTAATAATAGCTATAACTACCCTTTTATACTTTGATCATCACTGAAACCACGGTAATTGATGTAGTACCGTATTTTACGGATGTAAATTTTCTGGTTCATTTTCATACATAAGGTGCACCGGATTATAAGGTACATTTTACACTAGTAAGGAACAAAAGTGTGGCCATGTTTTAAACAAGAGCTGGATGTTAATCTACACAGATTTCTCTCCTGAAAACTGTTTATTTGGGAGAGTAAAAGGCTTTCGTTCATTTTCAGTAAGAAAAGATTTACAATAATTTAGAGAGGTTAGCAGCAGCGCTAGCCATGGTTAGCAGAGCTTAGCGCTAGTAAACACCACTTGATAGCGCTACACTGAGGAACCCTGAGTGTTCCGGTAACCCACGGCAACCTATCAGCTAGCGGTTCATCCCACGTAGCTTGTATGGAAAACACACTACAGATTACAGTCAGATATAGTCACCTCTGAATGGCGATAGAGCTAGCACGGTTAGCGGCTATTGTTAATACTGCTCCAGCCTCGGTCCTGGAGAACTGCACTGAAACTCCTTTGTAACACTGTACTTTAGCAGAGTGGCTTTACTGCTCTTTACAGATTTTTGGGAAAATTAAAAGATTTTAAGTGCACTTTACAGTGTGAAAAATACAGAAATTGGTAAAACTCACTACAAATGCTGTACAACTGTGGCAGGAGAAAGTATGAGTCACATTTTCGTTCAGCAGTTTGTGCTGACTGATCGCTCTGATCAGACAGCTGCAGATTGTTAGGAAGATATGTGAAAGTACATTTTTAGTAAGTTAACAATAAGTTACCTACATAGTGATACAAGACCATAACAATACTGATAACTAGTTTTGCATTGATACTGTATAACATTGGTATCAAAACTGGCACCTACTGTATTGGTACTGACAAGAGGGAGCACTGATACCAATACTGACACATATGCTAGGGATTTGCAATTCAATATAACAAAATATATTGAAAAAAATATATTTTTTATTTGTTTACATTTTAGGGTATGTAAACAGTTCACGTTACAGAGTATACAACTTTTTATGCAATTAGAAAAGAGCGATATAACAACATAGTGCAACACTGCCCTGTAGAGTCTGGAGGATTTAACCACAACACTAAATGAACCACTGTCTGATATCAACCTTAACCTGTAAACTAAAAATTATATATTGATGCTTTGTTTTTGAAAACTGATACAGAATTGCAATAAACTAAATATCACAATACTACAACTTCAATATTAATGTTTTTGTAGCACATACTTCACTAAAAGACACTTGATTGAAGATAAGAGAATTAAAGTGGTGTATGATTACAATTACAATGCTTCTTAACTTCCATGTCTTAATTCTTTGTGGCAAATTTAATTTAACCAGTAAATGCTGTTCTTCCAATTTTATTATGTTATAACCCTGTACATTTCAGAATTTATAGGCAATGTTCAAGTAGTTACATTAGATTTAACATTGATATATGGAATTAGAAAATACTGGCATCAGTATCAGAAAGGAAAGGTTGTATTGGTGCATCCCTATTTATAATGTGAGTGATAATTCCGCCTTCTATAAATCTATAATGGTGAATATACAGTTTTCTTTACATTCGCCACATATGTGTAAAAAAAAGTGCCCCTCTAATGCTTAATTTAGCCTGAGAGCTGGAGGCATGCTGCACTAAAAGCTAAGCTATGATTGAGTTCTTGCCTCCGCTGGGGCTCTTTCAGCAGGTAGCTGGGCGAAGGATCAATGCGGCGCTAAACAGAGGCTGAGCAGAGGCTGCTTTTGTTTGTTTGCCGTGACTTTGGTTCCCTTGGGGAGTCACGGGGTGACCTCCGCTCAGGGCATGGTTGCAGTCTCCCAGAGGGAAGAGAGAGAGAGAGAGAGAGAGAGAGAGAGAGAGAGAGAGAAAGAGAGAGAGAAAGAGAAAGAGAGTGTGAGAGAGCGAAAGAGAAGGAGAGAGAAAGGTACGCAGCTGCAAGCTCGTTCATCTTGTTAAATTAAATACTCCACTCCACTGAACATGAACAGTCACCCACTTCACTCTTTCGTTCGCTCCCTCCCTCGCTCTCCATCGCATGCTCTTTCACCTTCTCTTCATCCCTCAATTCGCCCCGCTGTCTTCACCTCCCTCTACATTCCCTCCATCATTGTCTCTCCCCATCTAACTCCCTGTCCCCCCCACCCCCTCGCCTTCTCTTCCAAGCGCGTGGTCACACGTTCGCCACGGAAAGGGGATTTTAAACCAAAAAACAATACAATCAATTTCCATTTCTTCCACTTAATACCGCTCGCCCTCCCGTTTTCTCTATCTCAATCAGCTGACGAAGAGAAATTTCCTCGAGAAATTAAGACAAAAGACCTCGTTTTGCGCTAATGCAGGAAACAGTGAAAGGCAAAGATGATATACAGCGAGGGGGTGCGCCCGCGCATGCATGAACGCGGGAGTGAGAGCGAGAAAACCGTGTTAAGCAAAATCAAATTCACTTTCTCTGTCTAAATTCCTTTAGTAAAAAAAGCCAAAGTGACACTTCCTTTCGAAAATGGACTTGTGATGCATTTTAAATGCCTTATTAAATACCTTACATGTCATGTGTAATAACTTACACTTACTGTTCATAAGCAGGTATAAAGCAAAAAAAAATGCATTTTATTTTATATACAAGGAACATTGTAAAACTAACTATAAGCAACTATACAGACCCGTGCCAGATATAAATTGTTTTTTAAATAGATAAAAATAATTGGAAATAACTGGATTAATCACAACTTTTTTTCTTTTTTTTTCCTTTATTATCTTTCTGGCTCTTTACTGCCCTGCACTGGATCTATGCACTGATCCAATCCAGTCACACTCAATAGCTTAATTAAACTCTCTGTACTATATCATTAAAGCTGAACGTGTGTCCATCACCTATTCACACTCATAACGTATAACCTGTTCCTACATTAGTTATAGTGCCTCATCATCTTTTTGTACAGTTGTTTTTATTCTGTTATTTGTTTGTGGTTTCCAGTTTGACCACAGGAGGATGGGTTCCTCTGAGTTTTAGTTACTCTCAAGGTTTCTTCCTCTGAGTAAAAGTATAGTATACTTTCCTTGCCACTGTTGGCACAATCACTGTGGTGCTTACTCATAAGAGGCTTGGACCTGTATCTCTGTAAAGCTGCTTTGTGACAACATTTGTGTGTAAAAAGCACTATATATACACACTTTTTCTTTTATAAATATTTTGTGATTATCACGATAAATTGCACTTTTTCTTCACAAGACTTTATAGACCTTATAGACTATAGTTTAATAGTGAACATTTAAACGTAAATAATCAATTTAGAGAGAGACCGGTTGTGCAAATGAGACAGGTGCTCATTTAACTGCACTCGATTATCTTGTTACGATGTTTCTACATATACATATATATATATATATATATATATATATATATATATATATATATATATATATATATATATATATATGTGCAAGAAATATGCTGCAATTTATTTTTGTGTAAGCTATTTAATAGTTGTTTCATTATTTTGGTTATATTTAAACTTAATAAAATCTAATTACATTATATAATATTGTTATCACAAAAATACCCAGAAATATCGTGATATTATTTTAGGGCCATATCTTCCACCCCTATTTTCCACACATTTGACCCCATACATTTGCTTTTTTGTTGTTAAATTAAAAATAAGATGCTAACCTGTGTGGCAGGCACAATATTACAGCATGGTCACATTTTATATCTTGTGTTAAACTGTTTGGAACATATCAATATTCAAGATATGCTGCCAAGTCCTAATAACATGAATGATTAATGAATTCATAATGCATTTCGAATAAAGTTGTGAAAGTTTTACCGAAGCTAGGCCACATATACTCTGTGCGTCTGTGTGTGTGTGTCTGTGTGTATCTGCCTATACAAGTTTTCACCTGTTTGTCATTTTACCCAAAGCGCAGCTCAGACTGGCTTGCGTTATTCGCAGTGGGGACCCACGTATGAAGCTACTTCCCTTCTATGCCTTCCCTTCATATACACATCACAGCGTTCACCCCTATTCCCTTACATTTGCACAAATAAGACAGCAAAAAGCTCCCTATAAAAAAGGAGCTTCTGTCATGAATAGGGGAATATGATAAATACATGGCTGAACTAAAAAGCTACCTGGTCTGTTTTGCAGAGTCTGACTTTAGTTCCCGTGAGGCTGAGGTACACTTTGCCTTTGTGGCCGCGCAGCTCCACGTAGCCGCTCTTGCTGCTGCTGTGTTTGCTGGGCTTGTGGGAAATGGAGGAGCGGGACTTCAGAGCAGACTGCAGAACCTCCAGCCAATCCTGACGCTCTCCTGAGTGGGTGACACATGGGAGGACAAGCAGTTAGGAATGTGTGTGTGTGTGTACTGTGAATGTGTGTGTGTGTGAGACAGAGAAAGAGAGAGACAGAGAGATAGAGCATGCATCAGAGGAAAAGAGAGAAAAAAGGAGATGGAGACCGAGCAAGTTAGATTATATTGGGTCTCCTGCTCCCCAGCGAACAGGATGAGCGCGCATACACATGTGTAAATATAGTATATGGCTTTTTTTATGCAGATTTCTGCCTGTATGAGTGGCGAGAGACCCTGTGTCATGGGAATTTAATGGAGGGGAAGAGGCCTAATAATGCAGGCACACTTTCGTTAACTTTCAAATTTGCAAGCAAAGCCTGCATGCAAAAAAGCTTGCGTCTCGATGGCTAGAGTGCGCGTGTGTGTGTCTGTGTGTTGACTGGAAGCACAAAGGGCCCCTTGAGGCATGCTTAAATGGTACCATAGGGGCTTCTGCATATGTGAGCCAAGAAATATTAACAGCTGGACGCCCCCCATTCTCTGCAGGTCTACACAACACCTGGTATCTGGCGTGTTCATGGATGGAAAACAAAATGAGAGAGAGAGAGAGAGAGAGAGAGAGAGAGAGAGAGAGAGAGATTTTAGAGAGAGATTATACAGACATAATTTAATCATGAATGGACCAATAGAAGTGCTCCATAATTACTTATTAAACCTAGCGTGGAATAAAATCTTTGGTAACACTTTCTATAAATGTATTACCTATTAGACTCTATATACAGCTCTGAAAAAAAATAAGAGATCACTTAAAATGATGAGTTTCTTTGATTTTACCAAATTAAAAACCTCTGAAATATATTAAAGAGGAAGATGGATTCTCACAAGCCATCAAATCAACCAGGAGTGGCATAAAGTTATCCAAAAGCAGTGTGTAAGACTGGTGGAGGAGAACATGCCAAGATGCATGAAAACTGTGATTAAAAACCAGGGTTATTCCACCAAATATTGATTTCTGAACTTCTAAAACTTTATGAATATGAACTTGTTTTCTTTGCATTATTTGAGGTCTGAAAGCTCTGCATCGTTTTTGTTATTTCAGCCATTTCTCATTTTCTGCAAATAAATGCTCTAAATTTAAATATTTCTATTTAAAAGTTTTGCTATATTTTTATCTATTTTTTCGCCAAAGTTTTTCTTCTGTGCATCCATATGTCACTGGTTACTACAACATGTTTTTAGTAATGAGAATAATTGAGCCTTTAGCTTTCTATTAACAAAATTTATTTAGTGGAACCACCAGAACTTAATCCCTTTTACATACAAACTCATATAACAAAAACACACATTTAACCCCAACAAACAATATGAAATCCTGTAAAAACCTCAAACAAAGGTGATTCCTGATCATAGAGCAAGCAAAAAACAGAATAGAAATAACACTAACACTTAGTGTTAAACAATTCACAGAGTTGAACAAAGAGTCCCAAAGAGTCAAAATATGTTTACACTTTTGAATTCATAGGGTGTTACAGATACTGAAATACCTTATAAATACCTTATAAATAGTGGCAGAAAATTTACTCTCTTACTGGTCAATGACAACATTAAACTAAATTAAGTTGATACGATCAACAGTGTGGATGAATACATTTGTGAGATTTGTACGCTCATTTGTTTCTAAAAGGTCAAATTCGAAATAACAGTGTGAACAATATGTTAAATGTGCAGTTTTCCACTGAACGGAAATTCTACTGTAGTAGGGGATGTTTCTCTGGTTGTATTTGAATTTGTTTTAGCTAATTACCTACGCAATAATATACAGCACACGTAACCTTTAATGAATAGGAATTAAGAGATAAAACAATAGATATAGACAAGCTATAATGAGCGAGGGAACAGGCAAGCAAAAAAACAACACAGTGCAAGAGAGCAAGACTGTAAGAGAGAGGTTATATTAATTTTATGCAAACAAGGTGTGTAGTGTGGGGCTCTCAGAGTGCAGTAGTTTTTTTTTTTATTAGAATAGATTCACTTTTCGTCCACAGTCAGCAAAAAAAACACCACTGCAAGTTTTACAGCATATAGAGTTTCCTAATGTTGGCTGGATTTGGATTCTGCGCACATCTGTACACTCAAACCCCACTCAAAAAATGCTATATTCTGGGAAATACGGAGCAAACGCTATAAATATGCTAATGAATATGATATTAACAATGAATTAGAACTGTTTTGATTGGCCATTGTTTAGATAAGCTCGTGCAGAAAACAAACAGTAATTAAACAGATTATCAGAAGAAAGAGGAAACAAGCAAATGCATGCAATCAGATTCAGATTATTCAGGCAGATGTTTTTCATTTGTTATGAAGAGGATAAACAAGCTAAAACACAGCAACACCCCTTGTGGAGTTCTGCAGCCACAAAGACCCTGTTTACACCTGAACACTTAATCTGGATTATATCTGGATAAGATTAAAACATATTAAAATGCAAGTGTAAATGTAAACAAACCCAAGGCACATTTAAAACAGATCCGACCAATTTGATCACGAAAACCACATCCGCCTCTCCAAGATGCACCTCACAACCAAGCCCCTTCTAGTACAACCAAAATTCCTGTTCCAAATAACAGTAAGTGGATTAAATTAAAGGATTAAATGTGTAAAGGAACCCAAGGTGCATTTTAAACAGATACAGATTTGATCAGTCAAACCACTTCAGTACACTTGTGAACACAGACATCTCTTCAAGACATATTTAACAAAAAAAAAAAATCTTAATACAAACAAAACACTAGTTATTAGATTTCTCATTGTCTGTCCAATTAATGCTGACCATACACTAAATGATTTTCAAGTGATTTCACTGTCGCAGACAAACTTCCAGTGTTGGGATAACATCCTAAGAATTTTGCTAGAGTGCAGTTGTGGTCTCGTCATCCCAATCGTTCAGTGTAAGCTGGTTAGGACTGAAGGTTTAAGTCAGTCTTTTTCTCGTTCTGTTGTTCAGATAAAATCAACTGTGTTTAATATTATCATAAGTCTTGAGACGTGAACAATGTCAACAACCAATAGGAGAGCTACAGGAAGCCGCAAGGCAAGAGCAGGAACGTTTCCGCTCACTCAACCAGGGTTGTGTCCACATTCTGCTGTGTCTTGTCTTTTTATTTTTGCCTGTTTTTTTTCTGAACAAATCACTGTACACAGAAAGGTAGCTGTGGCCAAAAGGTGCTACTCCACTGTTAAACAGCTTCTCTTCCTATTAAACTTCACCAGAAGTAATAATCAGAAGGAAATCATCTTAGAAAGAATCTAGTTGTAGTCTTGCAATTAGTGACCATGCAATATTCTCAGTCTTAGTCTCTCAAAATCTTAGTCTGTCAGGAAAAAGTCTGTGACTTGTTATTAGATGTGAGAGGGTGTCAGACTTTAGTCTATTAAAAGTCTTTTCAGAGTCTTTTCAAAGTCGTCTAGTGTATGCTTAGCATAAGCAGACACACAGCTGACTACCAAGTGTAAATTCATGTGGTTAAAATCTTATCATGAAACAATCCAGTTGCTAATGACAAAGTGGCAAAATGTAAACGAGGTAACATGGGCACAAAAGAGCTTTAGTCTGACTCTGATTGGTCTAACTTGTAACATCAATGTTCTTTGGAAAAGTTGGAAGACAGCACAAAGAGCTATGCTTTCCAATGTGGACCATATGCATGCAGAACTGCAGAGTATATCACTGTGTTTGGCAGAATCTGGTCTAGACTTGTTTTCTCCTGTTATAGATGGTAGTATGAAATACAGCTCATACTGTGAATCATTCAGCTCCATACATCACTGCACTCGCACTGTACTGGATGACCCCACCAGCCCCCAAACACACTGCACTAATCCATTATTAAACCTGCTGTGGAATGCTAGGCCCCAAACACACACAAACACAGACACATACACACAAAGAAACACACACAATCTTTGGTTGACATTAGGTATACACTATATATAGATATAATAAACCGTCTATAGTATCAATTATCTGTGTTATAGAATTGGTTTTAATGAGAATGTTATGGGTTATTCTCACAAAAATTCAAATGATATTTTCTCAGTCAGCTTTATGAGACAGAGACACCAGGAATGGCTTTCAGTTAACAGCTGTGCTGAACTCGTCAAGGGTTAATTACCTGATTTTTTTTTTTTTTTTTTTTTTTAGAGCATCAGTTGTAAAGTTGATTTACAGTGAATATCCCTATTTGAGTTATGTTCCAATCTAGATTATGCAAAAACTACTCAACTAAGTAAATATAAAAATACTTTAAGAAATGAAGGTCAGTCAATCTGAAAAATTTCAAGAACTGAAAGTATCGTCAACAGCAGTTACAATAACCATAAAAAACTTTGATGAAACTGGCTCTAATTAGGACCACCTCAGGAAAGGAAGACCAACAGTTACCTCTGTTGAGTTTAAGTTTAAGAGTTACCAGCCTCAGAAAATGCTAAATTTTTAAGTTTACTACATGACTCCTTATATGGTCCTTTCATAGAGGATGACTTAATTTATTAATATACAAATTAGAAAAAAAGAAAAAAAAAAGAAGAGCAATTGTGAATTATCAAAATAGTAAAAAAAAAAAAAAAAAAAAAAAAAACACGCTTATTTAATGTGAGTGTAATGTATTGTGAAACAATGTGCTTTTTCTTTTAATCGGGCACATCTGGGTGAAACAGAAAAACAAACATATAGAGAAAAATGTACATTTGTGGGCGACACACAGGTGTTTACACATGTGTGTGATTCATTTTCTGGAAACTGGCCAGTGCAATATGACTCACCGGTAATTTCATGCTCTGTATTTTTAAAAAGTGCTTATTTCTTTTTCCCTGCACACAAATGTTTTGCAGTCGCAATACCCTAACAACACTATAAAGTTTGCTTTCTCCCAGCCGGCACTCACCTGGGGAGACCTCCGCACCTGCAGCCTGGCGAAAAACGAAAAACACTGCACAGCTGTCTGTGCTCCCAAACCCAAGCTCACACACACACACACACACACACACACACACACACACACACACACACACACACACACACAAACCTAAATTATTCACCATGTGCTCTCTCTGCCTCTCTTACTACTCAGTCACAGCCCTTTCCTTTCTCTCTGGCCACCTCCAGCCTTTACAGCTGCTTGTTGCTCGCTCTCTCTCTCTCGCTCTCTTTCTCCCTCTTCCTCGTGTTTGTCTTAAGATTGATGACTCTCTCAGTCTGGTATAAAGCTGTTTAAAGATGCATGAGCTGACCAGGCCGCCTCTCTACCTCCACAACACACACTGATGCTAAAGAAAAAAGGAAGTCCGGCCAAATCCACAGCTAGACTTATGGAGGGGCTTACAGAGAGATTCATGGGTCATAATATCAGAGAGAGGAATGTGTTTTTAAAAATACATTTATACCACATGCTTAACGCTACAGTGCAGCGAAATGCAGCTTCACTTTTCATCAAAAACAACAGCCTGAAGTACAGCCTAAGACTACCACAATCTATTTTATGAGAAAGAAACTGCTAACAACTGTATTCATTACAATATAATCTTAAAACATTTAATAAAAATAAAAAAAATCAGCTATACAATTTATAAAAAAGTAAATGTTAACATTGGCATAAAATGAAGCTTAAACTGAAGTTAAATTTAAAAGGCTTAATTTATTTTGATCATGCAGTTACATTAAAAGTTGCTCAATAAAAAAGGCCTACTAGCAATACTATCAATTAATGCCAACCATAGCAACAGCCTATAGCTTAACATTGGATAAAAAGCTTTAGCTATATTATTACTGCTTCAGCAAAAAGCCGTGTTCGTGCTGCTACAAGGCTACACCTATAAAATACCACTTTTGAGTTAGTGAAATGAGTTAGCGGATCAAGTGCACAGAAATCTGTCGAAACATATTAAGGTTTGGATCAGACTGGTTGGATCAGAAGTTTGGAGGAACCTGTGGGACAAGTGTTAAGAGTAGGGCAACACTTGGATCGGATACTGGGTAATATTTGGACCCTCCATTATAGAGGCTGCATAGATGTTCTCCCATCATTCAACTGCATCTCTATTAAAAGCAACTTAACCCTAAATTAATTGTAAATTATACTCTATAGCAGGGGTATTTAATTAGAATTCAGTATGGTCCAGTTAGAGAAAATTTCGACAGGCCAAGGTAAGGACCGATGGTTAACTTGTGTAATGATTCAGTTAAAAGTCAGTTGAGCATCTATGAGGCATCTATCCAAGCAAAATATTACCAAGAGCAGTTTTGTGGTTAGAAGCAGACTATAGGTCAGGCTTAGAAACAGGCCAAACAGTTCAGATCAGACGCCAAATCAGATGGAAAGGCTTAGGGTTAGAATCAGCCTATAGGTTTAAGATAAAGATCAGCCTGTGGTTTTGGTGCTGGAAGCAGTTTTAGGACCCAAAGTAGTCTATAGGAGCAGCCCACGTGATTAGGAACAGGACCCCCAATCTGAGGGAATGGATTAGCTTGAGGATCAGCTTGTAGTTTTGGGGTCAACATAAGGTTCCCTCTTAGCAATCCTCTGTGAAAAAGCATGCCCAAAAAATGACAAATTTGGGAGCTGCACCTGCTTACACAGGAGCTGGTGCTCCCTTACTACTGCTGTGACTAAGATAAAGCTAAGTATATATTCCTTTCTGAAGCCTAGCTTACTAGTTCTTGCAAAAGCTATATTCATAGTCATTTGTATCTGGTGTTGCTATGGTCATCTACTGTAAAATAGCTTTAGTCCACCTCAGGATGGGGCATAACTTTCTTTATCATCTCAAATTCAAGCAAATAATAATTATGATTGCTGTAAAAGTATTCTTATTGCTCCAAAACAAGCATTTTTAGAGGGTCGAAAAGCAAACATATACAAGCTTGGGGAGGATAAGCTGTGTTTATGAAGAAAAAAGATCAATCATCACAAATTAAGGTAAGATATTAGCTTGCCATGGACAGAATGGGTTCAGTCACTTATTTATATATATATATAGTCGAAATGTTAAGTTAATTTGCCGGTTCAAAACGGAACTATATACAATATATCCAACCCTGGCTGGACTCATTTAATCGAATCATACATATTGCTTTTCAACCAACGTGGAACAAGCACCGTTCTGGTTTGCAAACCTAATTTTGAACCGTTTTTTGCGTTTTCACCAACAAATGTAGGTTCCGGAACCTGGAACGTTTGTTTGCAGGGGGAACCAAAGAATACTAGGATCATCATTGCGCTGATCATTCAGGAACTGCCTACACACTCTGGCCACATAAGTCTGGAAATTGTCCTGCACCAGGAGGAACCCGGGTCCTACTTGTGTAACCTAACTTAACATTGTCCTAGAATCTCCTACATGTTCTTGAGACTGTCTAAACATTTTTATGACAACACAAAATGGATGTGTTATCCTTGAAGAGCTGGACTACTTGTACAACCTGAAAGTGAAAGGGCTGCAGGTAGTGCTCATGCTTCCAGCAGTGACAAGGACACTAGCAAAACATAAAACTAAAAAAGAACCAGTTAGAAAGGACAAAAGAGAGTATTTGTGGGGGGGTTGTCCTGATGTTGCCCTTCTGAAGTACCTGTTGTCACTTTTATTGGCACCAAGCAGGTAGACTTGATTCACAATAACTTACACTTCCTCACTAGTCAGATTGATATTGCTAAAGTACAACTGATATTATGTTTTACTGTGATGATTAAGTGTCTTCTTAACTTTTTGAGCAGTGTACACGCATGACTCATCTGTAAGAGACCCGATTAATTGGTTCAAATCTGAAAACACTCCTAAGAGATACAGGCAAGAGAATTTAAAAAGCATCTTTATCGTGCAAAGAATTATGAGCCATCAAATAG